>NC_092351.1:74032478-74632478 GCF_963676685.1 Mytilus edulis | reverse complement strand
TCTAGGATTTGAAAATTTCCATGGTTCTATAGACCCTGAGGAATTGTTCCGTAATATTTTTGGCCAAGCAGGATTCAAGATGGGAGGATCAGGAGGATTTAATGACTTTACAGATTACGAGTCGTCAAAGTGGGGATTTGCTCCGGCAACTGAGGTAAGAGATATTATTCAGATGTAACCTGGCTTCTGATCACAACACAAAATTAGGTGTATTTTTGACTTTGGTAACAGTTTGTGTGCGGTTTCAGCAAAGAGCCATTGTTGGAAAAGTATATTGTTAAACTGCTTTGATTCAGAGCTATTTTTCTTTGACTATATCCTTGGCGTATAGAATCAGTGTTTGCATGTTTGTTAAGGGACCCATATCAAAAGAGGAGGTGTAGAGTATACACCAATGAAACAGCAACCCAACACAAATAATAAAACAACACCTAAAAGGTAACAAACAACCAAATTTAAATGAGTGGCACTGAAATGAATTAATTAGTTCATGAATTTTTTCTTTTCTTTATTTCAGGCCACATTAGATTTAAGTTTTCAAGAAGCAGCCAGAGGAGTTAATAAAGACATTAATGTGAATGTGAAGGACACTTGTCCGAAGTGTAACGGGAATAAGTGTGAGCCAGGAACAAGTGCTGTCCGATGTCATCAGTGTAACGGGACAGGAATGGTATGTATGACTAATAACATCATGGATTTTTGTTCTTTCATAATATGTACTGAACTTTAAATTAATAGTGTTAGATGTCATTGCTGTAAAATGTCCCTTCAGGTTAAAGTTTTTGGTCAGGGTAGTTTTTGATGTAGAGGGGCATTATGTTTTCTGGTCTGTGGCTCCGTTCGTGCGTCCATTTTTCCGTGCGTCCGTCCGTTCAGGTTAAAAGTTTTTGGTCAAGGTAGTTTTTGATGTAGAGGGGCATTATGTTTCTGGTCTGTGGCTCTGGTCGTGCGTGCGTCCGTCCGTTCAGGTTAAAGTTTTTGGTCAAGGTAGTTTTTGATGAAGCTGAAGTCCAATTAACTTGAAACTTAGTACACTTGTTGCTTATGATATGATCTTTCTAATTTTAAAGCCAAATTAGACTTGTGACCCCAATTTTACGGTTCACTAAACTTAGAAAATGAAAGTGGGAGTTTCAGGTTAAAGTTTTTGGTCAAGGTAGTTTTTGATGAAATTGAAGTCCAATCAACTTGAAACTTAGTACATATGTTCCCTATAGTATAATCTTTCTTATTTTAATGCCAAATTAGATTATTACCCAATATTTACAGTCCATGGAACATGGAAAAGGATAGTGCAAGTGGGGCATCCGTGTACTTTTAAGTATGAGAACTGATTGATTGATTGTTTTTTGGTGTTTAACATCCAGTGGCAAATATTTCATGCATGTTTAGGACGATGATGTATGTACGAATATCCAAGATGAGGCGATGCAGTAATTATGGTAGGGTAATACTAATACAATCCTGCATACTATAAAGGAGGTATTCACTGAACCATGACTTGTATGTTGAGAACTCTGTAATTAACAAATATTGACACTTTGCAGAAATTAAAAAAATTTGTTTATAAGGCTTCAGTTATCATATACTCAGGTTATATTATCTTACAAAACCAGTGGGTAGGAGGATGAAAAAAGAATAAAAAAAATGAATAGGTTTTATTGGCTAAATTTTAGGGTTGACATATTGGTAAAAATAAAAATATTGTAATTACGACCTAAATGCTTCTAGAACTACAAGATTAAGACTAGATTTCTATTTTTAGGAAGATTTACAAACGGGTCCTTTTGTAATGAGGTCAACTTGTCGGGTTTGCTATGGTGCTAAAAAGATAATTAAACAGCCTTGTACAGAATGTCAAGGAAAAGGGAATATTATAATGAGAAAAAAGGTTGTTGTACCTGTTCCTGCAGGTAAGTGTGTTAAAGTGGTGTCAAAATTTAATTTCAACTAGCCCAATAATCTTTAAAAAAAAAAATTGTACTTAAACATCTGAACAATAGTTATGCAGATGTATTTCATTAATTGTCCATACTGTTATTGTATATAAATAAGAAGAGCTGGTATGATTGCCAATGAGACCACTTTCCACTATAGACCAAACAGTTTCAGACATACTGTAGAGATTTTTTTTTATCAGAAACATGTTCACATACATATGGATGTTCATTTGCACAAGGTTGATTTTTATAAGACACCACTCCTTTATTATTTAACTACATCCTTGCTAAATATCTGGTTATTTCAAAATCATCTCAATATGCATGATATAGAAATCTGAAATATCAAGAGAAATTCAGTTTCCAATAAAATTTTGGAATACTGATTGAAAAACAATTGCCATTAGTCATACAATTATTTTTTCTACTTTGTAGTACTTTTTTTTAGCAAATGCCTTAAGCATGTTAAGTACAATTTTTTTTTTGTTATTTGGAATCTTATATGAATTTCCTTACAATAAAAATTCTCACTTTGAGTTTTTTATTTGAAGGTATTGAAGACGGCAGTACATTAAAAGTGGGCATAGGATCTGATTATCTTTATGTTAATATTAAAGTAAGTACCTTGTGACTTATCTTGTCTCCTTTGTATATATTTAAAGGTGTTGAGGATGGTCAAACGGTCAGAATGATGGTCGGGAAGGAGGAGATATTCATCACATTTAAAGTAAGTGATTCTGATCATGTCTCATTCTACTTCAGTCACTTGCTGCATGGTCATAAGACTGAGCTAGAGGAAAGTTACCCGCTTTATATAGGAAAACATTTTAGGCCTAAAATAAGATATTGTTTGTTTCCCCAATCCCAACCGACCCTGCAAAGACTCATTAAATTTTATTGTCAAAACTAAGTCAAATACTCTTTTATTCATTTTCAATTTTAGGCTGGCCAAATTGTTCGATTTTGTTCTAGCTTTTTGGAAAAAATAAAATTATTTCCCTACCTTCCTTCCCTCACCTGGCTTGGCAGGGTCTGGTTTGGGGAAACAAACAATATATTAATTTAGGCCTTATGGAGACAGGTATATGACAAAACAAGTAAATAGTGTTCAATTTAACCATAATTTACATGCAGGATTTAAGAAAAGTTCCTGGATGTATAATGCTTAGATATCATAAAATCCATGACCACTTACAGTAATTTTGACATAGTTCCTTCAAATTACCAAAAACTATTGTTTACTGGAACAGCCATATAGACAAAAATATTAATCCTGTTTTCATAAATGTTTACAGTGAGAACACCACCAATTGAAACATAGATGTTTTTTAAGTGACTGGCATTATTTATGTGTAACTTTGAATTTTGGATATATATCAATTGTAAATTTAGTTCAGGAGTATACAGAACACTAGTACAAATTTCAAATGTAAGAAAAATATATTTATGACTTTAGGATTATTAAAAAAATAATTCAGGTAATGAATATTTGTGAAATGGTGATATGTTTTATATTGCAGGTAGCTAAAAGTCGAGATTTCAAAAGACAAGGAGCTGACCTACACAGTGAAATACATATAAGTGTAGCTCAAGCTGTATTAGGTGGTACACTCAGAATTCCAGGGGTTTATGAGGAAATTTTACTAAATGTAAGATTTATTACTGGAAATTTAGATATTTATTTTTAATCTTTTATCAATAACTTATACACAATGCTTATCAACACAAAAGACCGATTAAGTTTGAATTTGAGTGGCATCACTTTTACTATTCTAGAGTTAAGCCCCTTTTCAAATGGTAAAATGGCTGAATTTTTTAGTTTCCATTCTCTTAATTTAGTTTTCCTCAATTAAATGTTATGTTAAATCTTATACACAATGCTTATAACCACAAAACACAGATCAAGTTTAAATTATTATGGAGTCACTATTACTGTTCTAGAGTTATGACCCTGTACAAATGGAAAAATGCCTGATTTTTTTTGTTCTCCAACTTTAGTTTGCCTCAACCGAATGTTATGAAATTATTATTACACAATGATTATTACCACAAAAATCATTTGGAGTACAAATTTGGATAGTCATTTTTACCATTCTTGGGTTATGTCCCTTTATATTTTATATGTAAGTGGGGGCATTTGTCTGTGTCCCATGGACTCATTCACCCTTTATGTTTTGTTGATAGATAATGTCGGTATATTCTTTTGCAACATTGTCTTGCAGCAAAAAGTAAACAGTTTTTATTTCCCTAGAATTGTCCGAATCCCAGTGTTTTAAATCCAAATTAAGGTCATCATTTGAAACTAAATTTATAAATAATTTGACATGAGTAACTATATTTATTTGTTTCTTTTGTTTGCTACGCCTAAAACTATAATATATTCTGTTAATAGATACCTGCAGGAAGTCAGTCACATGATAGAATTAGATTGGCTGGTAAAGGTCTGAAGAGAGTTAACAGTTATGGACATGGCGATCATTATGTACATCTTCATATCAAAGTCCCTGTGTAAGTAAATGTGTTGTCTGGCTGAGAGGCTTGAATTAAAATATTGATGAGTGGCTATATTTTGTAAATTTTGTTTGAAACTCCATAAAAGAACATTCCAACTCAATAGTCGAAAATAAACTGACATGGCTTGCATGGCAAAAAAAGGGAAAGACAAAAAAAGACAAACAACAGTATACAAAACACAACATAGAAACTAGACTGAGCAACACGAAACCCACAAAAACAGATGATTGGGAATCGCAGTTGCTCTGGAAGGGTTAACAGATCCTGCTCCACATGTGGAAAAAATTTTGTTGTTCAGTTGCTGTATCAATGATGCAGCACCTTTTATTTGTTAGTAGAGATTTTACACCAAAATAGGTAATGTGGAGATTAATTTATAACTTTCCAAGGGGGTCAGCAGATAATTAATGTCACAAGAAATTAAAATTAAAGAACGATTTGTCATTATAGTCATAAAAATTGTATATAGTTTCATTTTGTAAAACTGAAATATCCAAATTGTGATGTCTTGTATAGTGTCCATGGGGCACCTTTTCTTTCCCCCATACTTATATTTATTTTTCATGTTTATAACAGATCTTTAAGTAAAGAACAAGAAGCATTAATGTTAGCCTATGCCGAAACAGAGAAAGTTAAAGGCACAGTAAACGGCATTGTAAATACAGCACAAGGTAAGTTTAAAACAAAGCAAGCTATCCAAAGATTCTACCCTTGCCTACACACTCAATGCAATCGGCTGTAAGAGCAATTTTATCCATATGATGGTTGTTCTTTATTATCTTCACTTAGGAAATCCCAAAGGGGAAGGTTTATGAGAACTTTAAAGTATTGGTTTAGCCCCACCATATTGTGGGCATGTGGCAAGTCAGGCTGTACACCAGATTTCTTTAAGAAGGGAGTTAGTGGAAGTTTATTTATTTGGAGATTCCTGTTATCCTGTGAGTCATTTGTTTATAAAAAAAATTTATTTTCAATTATCGATAAAAAATATAATGCTTGAAATTTCCTAGAAGAATATCATTGTCTGGTATTAAAATGCATGATGACGATAGAACACACATTTCAGACGTAAAACTTACATTGATCTCTTTCTGTTAATATCTGGAACATAAAAAGGATTTTATAAATTTGAAAAAAAATCCTTTTTGAGATAAGCTGACAGTCCCTTCTCTGTTTTAGATTCGGGAGCGAAATCGGGTGAGAAAACAACTTCTGGGGAAAGATTGTCTGAGCATGATGATGACGATTCATTTCTTGGGAAGATAAAAAGAAAAATCTTTGGATGATGATAGCTTCTTCTAGGAAATTTTAATTTAATAGGTATTTATTAGATGTATTTATGTTTATAAAGTCAGTTAACTTTATTTTTATATTTTTTATGAATTTTTGTGAATTTTTGACAGGTCAAAATATTGTCTTCCAAAAAACTGCACTGTTAAATTTTGTATAGAACAATATTAAATAACAATGAAAACATAGACTTGGGGAAAAATGAAAATATGAGGATATAATTGTTAGGTATCAGTTAAAAAAAAAATCTAGATATTAAATTTAACAATCCAAAATGTTGCTGAACACTCTCTGTAATTTTGTTTTCTTCAGGTCAAACAGCAGTTGATGAAAATGGATTTGTTGCACTAATACGGGAAGCTTTAGCAGAAATGGCAGACAAAAAGTTAGAAGATGGGGAAAAAGAGACAAGAGATGAGGAGAAAGAGACAGTAGATGCAGAAAAAAAGACAGGATCAGGGAAAAGTTGATGAAAGGAAACATTATCTTGTCTTCTCCTTGTGGAAGATTGTTTATATTAAACATACACAGAATGTAGATACCTGTATGCTAAAGTTTATACTTGCATTTATCAGGTTTCCATGCTTATAGAAACAAATTGCATTTGTGATGCTCAAAAAACCTTATAAATGTGGGTCAAATTTGCAATTAGGGAACAGTGACACAAGTCTGGCATTTAAGGAATTGAGGGCTGTTCCAAAAATTAAATATATTTACAGAAGGCATGCCTAAAATTTCTACTGATTATTTTTTACAAGTGTTGCCTTTGGGTGTTGAGCAAATAAATGAATCTATGAATGTTCAGGCTATCCTATGATAACCAACACCCATCAAATTTACTAGAAGTCCTTTTTGCCTTTTCCCCCTACAATTAAATCTAGAACAGCCCTTAGAAAAATATGAACAGTTGACATAAGTTGTTTGTTTAAAGTTTCTAAGAGATCTTGCCATTTCTGTTAAAAAATCATGTGTTATGTAATAGTGCTGTAATTTTTTCATCTCTGATATTGAATTTCATGAACAATTTGTCTTTCTGGCTAAGATTAGCATACATCAAAGGACATACAATGATGTTATTATGACCCATGTCTATAAATACAGTTTTCTTTCCTTGCCTACCACATACATTTAAACTAAATAGCTCTTATAAACAGAAGAGAAATGCTTGAACTTATTGAAAGTTGGAAAATATTTTTGAAACATATATTGGTATATAACAATAATTTTGGACTTTTTAATATTTAAAACCATAAATATATTAAAAAGATAATATAAATAGTGATTTTAAATGCATTTATTAATGAAGTTTATTTAATTATTTATTTCTAGCATACTGTAGTGTCATTTTTTTCTGTGGATGCCAATGTTTTATCTATTGAGCAAAAATGTATTGTCATGGAAATTGAACCATAATCCTTTTCTGTTTTGAATTTTCCTTGGAGTTCAGTATTTTTGTGGTTTTACTTTTTTTGTTACAAAGTGTAGAAGATATATTTTTGATCAGTTAATATCATGGTACCCTTTTTTCATCAAAATCTCTGAAAATCAGTACATGGCAATGACAAAAATTAATAAAAACCCAGGAGCCATTAGATATATAGATTCCTACACTGCAACAAGTGTATTACGATATTTCTCCACTCGAGACAGTTAAATTTTATTATTTAAAACGCGAGGCTTGCCGAGCTTTTTAATTAATAAAATTTTTACTGTCGAGAGTGGAGAAATATTGTAATACACAAGTTATAGTGTTGGAATCTGTTTCTCTGATGATTTTTATAATTCGTTTTCAAAGATTTCCAGAAACTTGTGTTCTTTATATGCGATGTCATCAGGCATGATCGCCTTTTTTCATGACGTCACAATAGGAAAATTCTGAAGAAAACAAAACATTTTGACGTCATAATCATATTTCACCCAATCATTTGCCGAAAACAGATATTTCACTAGTGAGGAGAAATAATTTTCTCACACTGTTCAGGAAATGTGAAAATAGCACAAAAATTAGAGAAGATTTACTCCACAACAAGGTCTGTAACAGATTATAAGTTGTATATGGTGTTGAAGAATGTATTGTGAAAATGTTTGAAAAATTATGAATAAAAAGTTTGTGACTGTGTTCTCAGAGTACCTAAATCCAATAGTAGGGTGTGAACAATTGTTAGAGATATTGAGTGAAATTGAATGTAGTTAGTGGATAATAATGTTTGTTATGTTTAGATAAATATTTTACTTTCATTCTAAGTTACAGCAAAGTGCAAAGAATGTGTAGGTAAAGGTAAAATCTTGACTTACTTGCTTGCTAGCTGAACATTGAAGTCATTAATATTCAGTAAGGTATACTACCCTTATTTTTGAGTAGTCAAGTCCTACAGACATACAGATCGTTTATCTGTCATACTAGTCTACTTTTAAAGGAGGGTAGTTTACCTCACCTTATAACTACTGTAAAGACTTGTCATAATTGTATGATTTTGTGTTGTTAATACAATTTTGGTCCTTGTCTGATTTTTAAAAAAAGGCTGTGCATTCAAAGCCATAGAAATTTTTAAGTGTTGAACATTTGAATTCATGGTTCACCTCACGAAACCCATAAAATTGATATCCAATGAATAATAAATTAATGAATCCAAATTATATACTTAAAGTAAATAAATACTTGTGTGGTATTTAATAACTGTATGACTTTTAAAAAAAGAAACCTATAAATTATATGTAAAAAGTCCAGTTAGAGTAAGAGTGGTTGTTTAAGAATGTATTTAATCTTGATCATATATGTGATATTTCATGCAAAATGTTTTTATATGTTACGAAATGATTAATAAATGTAATACTATATATATATAAACTAATTTTATTTTGCTAGTTTTTAAGGAGGTAGACCTAGGTTAAGGGAAATAACTCTTCAGTTTGTGTCAACCATTTTCAAAAATATATTCTGAGCTTCTAGGTTACATAGATTATTTTCAATCTGTTTCAGGTAAATGCCTAAAAATACATTGATGAACTTGACTTTTACTAACGCTTAACTGATTTAAAGAGTTATCTCCCAGAACCAAGGTCTACCCCCTTAAGAGAAGTTTTGGACCGAAAGACTTTTATTTGGAAATGATTAGAAGACATACATATATAATGCTGCATACTCAGTGTAATATGGCAGCAAATCCTTGAAAATTTTATAAATAAATTACAAGTGGCAATGAGATTAATTCCGTTTGAAGTTGAAAAAGTAACTATGAATTATGTCAAAGACATAGGTCAATTCCTGCATGTGAAACTGGAAAAAAGTATTTATTTCTTTTGATTTCAAAGCCTTTGTTATAAAACTAAGAAAATGTGGCATAACTGCCTATTAAACAATTTCCTGGTATCTATAAAGACCTATAGACAAAAGTTGTGAACAGCCTTCAACAATGAACAAAACTCATACCATATAATGAGATATAAAATACCTGAAGGTGACTAACGTATCAAGAGAAAATAAGACTTTCAAAATAAACCAATGAAATAATATGTCGAAGTTTACTCCTTGATCACTTAAGAGTGACTGCATTCCCTGTTGTGTATTGGTATCAAAACAGAAGCTCAACAACTGCATACAATGCTTGCTAGAAGAATACTGTCAAGCTTCATTACCCGGTAAATTTTCTTTTGTGAAGGGCTGTAATTGGACAAAATGATATAGGTCTACAAGAGAAAGACTTCCATGTTAGTCAAGTCAATATAGCATAAATTTGACCTTAACCTTAAAGTAATTGCAACAGAAGATTTTTAAAGTTTTAATCTTTAGCATTATACCCCAAACATACACAGAAAAAAGTACCATTAAATCTGACTTGAGGAAGATTAAAAATCACGATTTAAAATTCATATGGAGATTTGCAGTGAATAAGGGAGATAACTCTGCAAAAAAAGGCAGAAATATCAATAAAAATTGATACAAAATCATAACTTTACAGCTTCTATTCAACAGAATGTATTAATTCTTGATAATTTAGCCCCCTACAATCTACAATCTAGATTTTGTAATTTATTAGCTGATTAGTTTACCATTAATTGAATTTTTCAGCACGTCAAGGTAAAGAATCTCAAATTTAATAAAAAAATAATTAAGTACATTCTTCTTTTTGTGGTTTTAAGTTTCTTTATACAAGGTAGATGCTGAACAAATTGTTATACAGATATATATATATATATAAAATACCAAATTTTCACATTATTTTTTTTAAATGATCATAAAGCCACAATTATTCAATTTCTTTAATGAAAAATGCACCTAAATAAATAAAAATACCCATAATATTTCGGTTTTGTACATTTAATTAGCAGAAGATTATATAATACAGTCAATTAGGAACCACCCCCCATCAAAGTATCATACTTTACATAAATTTAAAGAAAATTAACCAAAAACTGACAAAAAAAAGACTCATTTTTGCTGAGTTATCTCCCATTCCAATGTTAATTTCCATAGGAAATTTAAAGTGCTGATTTTGAGTTTTCCTCAAGTTAGATTTTATGGGACTTTTTTTCTGTGTATATTTAGAAATACATATTTATAGGGCTTAATGCTATAGATTAAAGCTAAAGCATTTTCTGTTGCAATTGGTTTGATTTGACTGGACTATGTGGAGAAGTAAATACAAAATATCCTAATGATAGGATATAATAATATCCTATCAATTAACAACACTTACGTATTATCTACACATAAAACCACCAAAAGAAAAAGAAAGTTATTGTACTGCTCTTCATCTCAGTCAATCTGACACCTTCAACATAGAGCAAAACTTAAACCTCTTCGTTACAAGTTCAAGAATTCAATCAAGTCAAAAGAGATCATTCTTGATTTTTGTCTCACCTTTACGGAGTCGATAAGTGAGACATAGGTATGCTGTTTGTGGCGTTGGCGACGGCATCAACAATGTATTAGTTTGTGATTAGGTCTAGTTTATGGTGGTAGGTTTGGTATGCAGTTGTAAAAGCATTGGCACATCTCATTTCCATGAAGATTATTTGGCCCTGCCCCCTCAGTCATGGTCTATTGACTTTGAAACTTTTGCTTATTTTACATGTATTAGTTTGTGATTTTTATTGGGAACCGCAAGTGGTAGGTCAATGATGTCAATGATATTTGGTATGCAGTTGAACAAGCATTGGCATATCTCATTTCCATGGAGATAATTTGACTCCGCCCTCTTAATCATGGTCTATTGACTTTGAAAAAATTTGTAAGTTATCATGTACATTCTAGTTGGTGATTAGGTCAGTTCAAGGGGAACCATTGGTGGTAGGCCAATGTTAATTGGTATTCAGTTGTATAAGCATTGGCACGTCTCATTTTCATGGAGAATACTTAGCCTCATCCTTCAGTTACAGTCTAATGACTTTGAAACTAAATATCTTGTTTACAAGTATTAGTTTGTGATTAGTTCAGTTTAAGATGAACTGCTAATGTTAAATCAATGATATTTGGTATGCAAATTTGATTACATTTGCAAGTATTGTTTCCATGGAGATTATATAGCCCCACCCTCTCTTTGGTTCATTGACTTTGAAACTTTTACACAGTTTCCAGTTAATTTTTGTATTAAGATTTGGGAACGACTTATAATAAGTCAATGGAATTTAGTATGCAGTTGTATTAGCATTGGCACATCTCATTTACATTGAGATTGTTTAGCCATGTACCTCAGTTATGGTTAATTGACTTTGAATTTTTGCATAACTTGTGTAAGATGTTAAAGTACATTGTATTGCTATTTTGATTTCAACATTTGCATTTACCGGTAATCAAAATTACAAAAAGGTGAGACATATCTCTGTGATAACAGTTTGTTTTGATAATAATGGTTGTCTTGTCTATTTGTCTTTGTATTTTTTTGATACGAGATTCTCTTGCTTGTATTTCCTATCATGATTTCCTTGATAGAGGGTTGCTGCTCACAAGGAAGCTATTTAACCAATAGTTCCTAGTGAAGTTGAAATTATCCCTTTGTAAATTTACTGATGCATTCACGAGTAGGTTGTATTGAATTTTTGGAATGACTTCCAAATATCACTACAATCCCGTCCCCATTTCCCAGAATGTGACCTACTAAATTCCTATATTAAAATAGGAATCTATTAAAACCAGTAGTTCTTAGTGAAATTGAAATTATCCCTTTACAAATTTTCAGATGCATTGACGAGTAGGTTGCATTGAATTTTTGGAATAACTGTTCCAAAGATGACAGCAGATATGTTCAAAATATCACTACAATCCCGTCCCCATTTCCCACAATCTGACCTACTAAATTTTAGACATATTACCAGGTTTGTACTTGCAAGAGCAACACAACAGGTGCAGGATCTGCTTACCCTTACGGAGCACATAGATCACCTCTGATTTTTGGTAGGGTTTGTGTTGCTCAGTTTCCCCTTTTTCTAGTGGGTTTAGTGTACTGTTATTTGTCTGTTTGTATTTTTCATTTTCGCCATGGCATTGTCAGTTTATTTTCAATATATGATAACCAGGAAAACACGACATTGATCAATGGACCATGACAATGAGACCAAGGACAAGGTCAGATGAAAACTACCAGACAGTACACCTTACAATCATTACAAAATGGGTACTATAGAGTATAAAAAACAACTCTAAAGGTGTTTTGGTATCTTTTATCAAGCTACATTCAGATATCGCAGATCAAATTTTTTCGTTCATAGTTTGTTAATATACGTTTTTGCTTATAGTTTCTCAGAAACAAACTAAACCAGGAAAACTTCAGATTGACAAATAGACCATGAACAGTATATTTTCACCATCACACTTCCATTTTCAGATAACTGAAATCTAGGACAAAACCCTAATTTGCCATATTTCAAAATTTTACACAAAAAAAAATGTTTACTTAAGGGGGCTCGCGGGTCTAAATCAAATTTTTTATTTAATAAAGGATTTCACTATATTTTTCTATAAATGAACTTTATCTTATACTAAATAGAAAAATGAAATAAAAAAATGGGGTCACCGTTCATTTACGCTCACAATCTGCCTTCGAAAGAAGCATACATTTTTGTTAATGTCCTTTTTTTCTGTTGAACTAATAGGAGAAAAAGCGGTAATATCGAAATAAAACCAGATGCTCCGCAGGGCGTAGCTTTATACGACCGCAGAGGTTGAACCCTGAACGGTTAGGGCAAGTATGGACACAACATTCAAGCTGGATTCAGCTCTAAATTTGGATTGTGATTAAATAGTTGACACAGCATAGGTTTCTGACACAGAATGAATGTGTTCTAATGAACTTAAAATTTTTGTTTCTCTTAGAGCAATTCACTATGCTGTTGAATATTAATCCTTTAAAAAAAATGTTTGAAGAAATTTTCTTTTTTATTTATGAAATTTCAAATGAGAAAAATTGAACCCAATTTTTTTAATCACATCCCCCTTTCCCTTATTCCAAAACTAATCTCAATTAAAATTTCTAATGGAGTTTGCAACAATAACTACTCATTTAAATACATCATAAAATATTAAGATGTAAAAAAACTGCTTGTTATCACTGAATGGTAAAGATTATTTTAATTTATCAGTTGGTAGTAAAAAGCGAATATACATTGTATATTGTATATAACAAAGATTTAAGTTGATTCTGGACAAAGAAAGATAACTCCAATTAAAAATCAAAGCCTTAAAGGCTGTAAAAGCAATTGCTGCCATGTTAATGTTTGGGGACTTTTATTTTTCATCCACATATATACAAGAATTAAACCTGACATGAGTGTTGTCTAGTTAAAAGTAAGAAGGTTTTAACTTTATATAAATAAAAGACTTTAGCAGAAAGTCATTTTTAATATGTTTTATATTTCACAAGGAGACAACACATTTACCAGGCTAAAGTTGGGGTCAAATATACATGTGCTGAAACATATAACTCAAAAAGAAATCATCATGGATTATCCCCTGGTAGTGTTTGTAACTTCCTTGGCAATAATTTCCTTTATTGATTTAATTTTAACAATTTTCATTATTAATTTATATTTAACCATTAACACAAATGATTAAGTTAAAACATTTCAACTTTCCAGACGCAAATGTTAAAAAACGGGAAAGAAATAAAATATCTTACAAGACATAAACATGTAAAGAATAAATGTATATTTCAGCTTAATAAAAATATTTTCATAATGTTACTTTGTCATCATTTTTAAAACTAAGTTCCAAACATTATTGCTCAGTTGATATGTGTCCTTCTGATGCGGTACGAGCACAGGCACTTGTTTCTATCCATAGGAAGGTCGATTATCCATATAAATAGTTTTATATGGATAGTCGACCTTCCTATGGATAGAAACAAGTGCATGTGGGTACGAGATAACTACAATTCTCATGCAATCCCGAAAAGGGGGGTCATCACAGTCAAACATGACATTAAATCGTTATCACTGAACTAGTATATATATTGTATAGGGGCCAGTTGAAGGACGCCTCCGGGTGCGGGAATTTTTCGCTACATTGAAGACCTGTTGGTGACCTTAATTCTGCTGTTGTATGTTTTTCTATGGTCGGGTTGTTGTCTCTTTGACAAATTCCCCATTTCCATTCTCAATTTTATTATACGAACAAGAACAAACAGCTCTACGTTGCTTTGATATTCATCAATTTTCAGGAAACATTGCGAAAAATAATCTTCAATATTTCGAAAACATGTGAAATAAAATTGCTAACACGGTGGACCGTCGAGTGTCAACAAACGTAGTAGACTTGTTCACTGAAAAGACGAGGATAATGGTTTCATCTGACATTTGTTATGCAAACCCAGTTTTGATCATGATAATTAAAAAGACGTACTTTTTTTCAATCTATGTATTAATAAACTAGAAAATTCCAAATTGTAAATATCTCTTCATCTGGACCGACTTGGCATCTACTACGTTTGGACGGGTCCATTTCATTAGTAAGGTGATCGATAAATATTACGGAGTTTTGACAGAAAAGGAAAACGAACTTATTGTTATGTGTTTTCAACAAGGGTTTCGTTCCGCTAAATTATTTGCGCAAATAAAGTTTGTCTATTTTTAGATTACAGGTAATAATTTGACACTACGCATTAACCTGACCTAACCTGTGTAGTGATTTTGATTTTACGATAAATGTATGAATGAACGGTAATTTTATGAATGAACAAGAGCACCTGACCTCTTAAAGAAACACAAATTAAACATAAAAAACCGTATTTATTAGGAGATAATTCGTTAAATTTTCAATACTAAATCAACAACTGAAATGAATCCATATTTTGTTGAAATATCGTACGAACGGCGGAAAACGGAATCGCATTTATAAAAATGTACTTTTTTTCACTCGGACTTCTATGTTATTTGATAGTCAAACGGTTGACCCTTTAAATACAAAAATACATCTACAAGAACATATTCTGAAACTTCTTAAATCCACTAACTTTTTTTTAAAGTTTCAAGCTATGTATTGCATTAGAAAACATACATAGGTGTTAAAGAATGACTGACCAGGAGCCTGTTAAACAAAATACTATGGCTTGATCTGGGCGGAGTCTCTGATCTGGGTCACAAAGATGGTCATAAGCGACGGCATAAAAGCAATTGCTTTAAAAAATCTTGCTATTGCACAATATTTTGCAATTAGATATTTCTTGCTTACTATTCTGGACAAAGAAAGATAACTCTAATTAAATTTTTTTTTGATATTTCACAATATTGTGCAATTAGATATTTCTTGCCATTGCGCAATACTGTGCAATTGAAAAGACTTGCTATTACACAATACTTAATATAATAATTTTAGATCCTGATTTGGACCAACTTGAAAACTGGGCCCATAATAAAAAAATCTAAGTACATTTTTGGATTCAGCATATCAAAGAACTTCAAGATTTCAATTTTTGTTAAAATCAGACTAAGTTTAATTTTGGACCCTTTGGACTTTAGTGTAGACCAATTTGAAAACAGGACCAAAAATGAAGAATCTACATACACAGTTAGATTTGGAATATCAAAGAACCCCATTTATTCAATTTTTGATGAAATCAAACAAAGTTTAATTTTGGACCCCGATTTGGACCAACTTGAAAACTGGGCCAATAATCAAGAATCTAAGTACATTTTTAGATTCAGCATATCAAAGAACCTAACTGATTCATTTTTTGTCAAAATCAAACTAAGTTTAATTTTGGACCCTTTGGACCTTAATGTAGACCAATTTGAAAACGGGACCAAAAGTTAAGAATCTACATACACAGTCATGACAGTTAGATTCAGCATATCAAAGAACCCCAATTATTCAATTTTGATGAAATCAAACAAAAGTTTAATTTTGGACCCTTTGGGCCCCTTATTATGTTGGGACCAAAACTCCCAAAATCAAACCCAACCTTTCTTTTATGGTCATAAACCTTGTGTTTAAATTTCATAGATTTCTATTTACTTATACTAACGTTATGGTGCGAAAACCAAGAAAAATGCTTATTTGGGTCCCTTTTTGGCCCCTAATTCCTAAACTGTTGGGACCTAAACTCCCAAAATCAATACCAACCTTCCTTTTGTAGTCATTAACATTGTGTTTAAATTTCATTGATTTCTATTTACTTAAACTAATGTTATTGTGCGAAAACCAAGAATAATGCTTATTTGGGCCCTTTTTTGGCCCCTAATTCCTAAACTGTTGAGACCAAAACTCCCAAAATCAATCCCAACCGTTCTTTTGTGGTCATAAACCTTGTGTCAAAATTTCATAGATTTCTATTAACTTAAACTAAAGTTATAGTGCGAAAACCAAGAAAATGCTTATTTGGGCCCTTTTTGGCCCCTAATTCCTAAAATGTTGGGACCAAAACTCCCAAAATCAATACCAACCTTCCTTTTGTGGTCATAAACCTTGTGTTAAAATTTCATAGATTTCCATTCACTTTTACTAAAGTTAGAGTGCGAAAACTAAAAGTATTCGGACGCCGGACGACGACGACGACGACGACGACGCAGACGCCAACGTGATAGCAATATACGACGAAAATTTTTTCAAAATTTGCGGTCGTATAAAAAGAACTAAATTACAGAAATCGCCTAAATTTTACAATTTTTTAAGTTATGTACAGCTTATTCGAAAACAACAATAAAAAATATAGGTCACCGATGAGTTAATAAAAATATTTCAATTTTAATACCAAAAAATGGCATTTTTGCACCAAAGGGAGATAATTTGGAGCTTTTTCGATATCTACATTTTAAAAGTCACCTGGGGCCAACACGAATTGATTTTTTTGAATGATTTTTGTTCCATATGATAAAAGTTACAACTACTAAAGGTAATTAATAAAGTTTGTAATGAAAAATAAATGTTTAATTTTTTTCTAAAAATCTTATACCCGCGAGCCTCCTTAATACCAAATTGATTTCATGGACAACACACAAAATATGCCAAACCTAAATGTGAGACCATGATGATGCATCTATAAACAAGATACGGCCTGTTCTACTTTGTAAATTTCTCCAAAACAAAGCTTTAAACAAAATTTCTGCAGAGCTTGCGCTGCTTGATTACCAAGTCTCACATTTTATTACATTAATCATCTAAACAAAGAAAAAACAAATTCTTTGACTTTTAAACACATTCTTTCTTCAGTAAATAACAATATTATCAAACTGCAAAAGTTCAAAGCAGAGTCTATGTAAGCAATCCTATTAACGTGTTGGAAACCATGGTGATAAAACGTCCTTGTACTTCAGTTTTGTTTCTGAAAAGAAAAAAAACAAATTGAAATTACATTTAGAAGAATATTAAAATCTAAACTTTTCTGTTGATACAAAGGGGAGGAAAAACTTTATTGCTTGTATTTTCAAAAGTCTGCATACACCCCTTCACATACAACAACTGGCTCATCTAAATCTGTGGTTAACATACATGAGGGGCCTAAAAGGTTATTTTCATTCTTCATAATCGGCGCGTTTTCGCTATCATGACCCTTTTTATAGATATTTTTTTGTGATCATGGAAATTTATTTTCTGTGAATCGTGATTGACAAAAAATTCAACTCGTGATGAGACCATGAAAATTGATACCCATGAAAATAAATGAATCCACAGTATACAAAAATAAGGAAATATGATATAATTGCCAATGATACAAGTTACCACCAAAGTTCAACTGAAGTGGATGCAAGCTGTTGTAGATACCTGTACAGTCTTCAACATTGAAAAAAACTCATAATCATGATATTGTTTAGTCGGCTCTAAAAGGCCCAGACAAGAAAGTTCTTATTTTTAAAATTATTTTAAATGAAGGAATATATTTCTCAGTTCCTTATGCAAAGCTTTGATTCCTTGCCAAGCTTTGACTATTCTTTTATCCTTTTTTGAGTATATAAACTTTTAAAAAAAAATTGAGTAATTGGTTAACAAATATTTTGGCCTCAAGCATCACTGACATGACTGAAAGGCATATATATGGGGTCTCATTGGGGGTTCTGATCCCAGATCCCACTTACTGTTTTGTCAGATTCCCGTATCCCGCTTACACTATGTACGTAAGCAATTCTCATTTTTTTGTAATTTCCTGTGTATCGTTAGACTTCATTTTTTGTTTTCACGGCACAATAATTTGACTTTCAAGTGTCACGCTTACAAAAAAAAACGGCAGTTCCGTGTGACCTTAGACCCCAATGAAACCCACTATATATTGTCAAAATGCACATCTGGTACACTACTGGAAATGTTGTTATTCCATACTGGTTTTATTTTGTTTGTTTTTCTCTTTACGATTTAGATTTTGAATAAAAAAGCATATTCATCATGCAAAATGTCACATGCTTTTACATATTCAGAACAGAACAGAACAGAACATATTTTATTTCCAATTAAGGGCCCACAAGGGGCATACAGAGCATACATGAATAAGGAAAAAGAATATTGATTATATTTAAGGTTATATAATTAGTTTTGGTAAATACTTGACATCAAATACATTTTTTCCCCTGATGTATAATAAAACAATAACCATGATTAGTTGAAAGGTATATATTCGTGCTGTCCAATCAAAATGGGTCTTTTAGAACTGACTCAGTATGCATTAGGTAATAAAACAGTTATTGAATGTGTAACAGTGCACTAGATCAAAATATATTTCACGAGGTATGAAGATGAGGTCATTGTTCTATTGCACGAAGCCAACTTTTATTCTGTTCAGCCGTTGTAGTGAATATCTATTTTTCAAAAATCTATTTGAAAGAAATCCACTTTATATTTACTTCATTTAAGGTAACACGATACCGAATGGCATATCTCCCGATTTCCAAAATTTTTGGCATACGTGTACTTTGAATCGAGTTACATCGGAATATGTAATAAAATTTGGGGGTCACCATTTTTGTTTTTTTGTAATTTTCATAGGAAAATGTCAATTTTGGCGACAAATTTACTTGGGTATATAGGGGAAATGCCTTTTTTTCGGCTTATTTTTTTAGATTTTCAAATGGATGGCTATTTTCTTATATACGGAGTAAGACAAAAAACTAACATAATATCCAGGATTGCATAGTGAATCCATACACATATAGAAACTCATATGTCACCATCCTTGTTTTTGAAATAAATGGCTTCAAAGTTGATCAATAGGCCTAGAATTTGACCAAAAACATGTGACGTTATGGTGTACGGAATTCCTTCTCAGAGAAATGAAGAAAAAATATGTGTCGGGATCTGAATGAGTATATTTTATTTTCATTTCCCCTGTCGACTGTCGTTAAGTTACTAGTAATGCAATATAAAATTCTACTGAATCATATATAATTTTATTTCGTCCTGCACATGGAATTTCACTCATATGAATTAATATTAAAATCGTCTGATTTTCACATCAAACGAGCATATACTTGAAACTTGCGTAAACAGGTTCCATGTGAATCTTATGATAATAGTTCATGCATGCATAAATCACCGGAATTTTGTACACGTTAAATTCACGTAAATATTTGAAATAAAATTATTTAAATAATATCTTTGTTCTAAAATTTGATTAAAACCATATAAAATACCATCAGATTTTTGTTAAGTTTACGTGAAAATTAAATGAAACATTTCACGTGAGATTCATCCAAATTACTGATTTTTAACTCCATCATATTAGACAATGATGGTATCATCACTGCATCCCGTGATGCAGAAATATAGTATTTTAAAAAACTTGATTCATTTAACAGTTTTTTAATTGCTCGGTTAGATGGTTGTTTAACGTTCAATGGCAAATAGTTCATGCATGTTTGGGACGACACAATACAATTTTGAAGACATTTTTTTTTTATAAAAGACACATTTGATGCACCAGTCAACAATGGTCAAAAAAGATTAAACGTTCTGTTATTTGTGAAAATTATGAAGAAAAATAATGATCCTGATAAAATACACATTCCAAAAAATAACATAACACAACTCCAAGAAAAATTCAAAACGAAAACATCCCTTATCAAATGACGAAATCAAAAGCTGAAAAACATCAAAAGAATGATAAGCAGCTGTCATATTCTTGACTTGGTACATACAATACATGTAGTATAGTGTACTCTGCGTGGTGTAAATGTGTCACTTGGTTGCTCAGCAAATAGGACAAACCTTGTAAACTGTTAACCCGAATAATTCAGTCATTATATTCCATTTTATTTGTGAAAAAATATTTACATAACAAATCTTGAGATGATATATGCATTCTTTATATAAGTAAAGCAACTGCGAAATTCAAAAGTTGTAGACGCAAGTGGATACTCGGGGCTGGCTTTAATCAGACTGTATCGAATCTGCCGAATCAAGTGCCCATGTATTTCTCAGCCTTCGTTAACTTTCTAATGCTTCATTTCGATGTTGCTGTCCGTCACCTGGTTTATAGGATTACAAAGCTGGCACTGTATTTTAAAATATTTCCAAAACTATAATATCCAATTTACTCTGTACAGACCAATGGATTTCAGAGACTGTTTACACATGGAACACAGGAAAAGTTATTCGGCTAAATAACCACTTTTTTTACATTCCATACAAACAAACTATTTTCTGTATGATTTTCAACGTCTTCTTGTATTGTGCTTTTCCCCCTAATTTATCCGTATTCTCATCCAAATAAATTTCAATTTTGTCCGAGCGGTGTTTTTGATGATCATTTTAAAACGAATTAATAGTTGTAAAATTCCCCGTTTTTTTTCACACATCATCCTAAGCTTCTATAAATTAGATTTCTACTTTCAAAACAAAATTTCATGGGGATTCGGCGTGAATCATGAATAAGTACTAATTGCAAAAATAAACCAAAGTTTACTTTTATAAATTGTTATTTGGATGGAGAGTTGTCTCATTGGCACTCACACCACATCTTCCTATATCTATACCAAGAATAAAAATAAAGTGATAAAACTGTGTCTGTTATGCATAAGAACATATATAGATAAAGCGTGCAGATGCCCAAATATCAAAGAAACAGAATATTTAAAAAGTAAAGTAATACTTTTTAAAGATTAACAATGAGCAGAATGATTGCCGGAAAACAATAAAACAATCTATGTCAAATAACCGCTACGTATTGCATTAAAACTCTCGGCAATCTGCATCTAGGGAAGTTAACGTTAAAAATGTCACACAAAACTCGCTGCATTGGCTTTTAAGTTATATGTATGAACGTTATTCGATAACGTCAGGAACGATAACTCATGGCGTAACGTCATTCGGTATCGTGTAACCTTAAGACAATATTTATACATTTTTACCTGGTTCTCTAAATGCATCAGGATGTCTTGCCATATAATCTTCATACATCAACTGTTCTCTTCTATTCCTGTTGTTTTTGTATACTACAATCTGGTGGCCAACAAAAGCTCCAACTCCTATACCTATAAAATGCTTGTATATACCTACAATAAAGAGAAAAATAATAAATTCTTTAGTTACAATTACTTATCTTCCCCGAGGCCCTCAGAATATAACAAGATTATGAGTAACTACCTTTAGTATATATATCTGTGTATCTACAAGAATATAACAAGATTGTGAGTAACTACCTTTAGTATATCTGTGTATCTACAAGAATATAACAAGATTATGAGTAACTACCTTTAGTATATCTGTGTATCTACAAGAATATAACAAGATTGTGAGTAACTACCTTTAGTATATCTGTGTATCTACAAGAATATAACAAGATTATGAGTAACTACCTTTAGTATATCTGTGTATCTACAAGAATATAACAAGATTGTGAGTAACTACCTTTAGTATATCTGTGTATCTACAAGAATATAACAAGATTATGAGTAACTACCTTTAGTATATCTGTGTATCTACAAGAATATAACAAGATTGTGAGTAACTACCTTTAGTATATCTGTGTATCTACAAGAATATAACAAGATTGTGAGATAAATACATGTACATAACAAAAGTATATACTGTAAATTCTAAAATGTTTGCAATACATACATGTACATACACTATGACATATAAAGGTATATACTGTAAATTCTTAAATTATTACGATATGTACGTGTACATACAAAAGATGTCAAAGATCTTCCTGATTTTTTTATTACCTGTCTCTGGTGGATTATTAATAATTATCAATATTTTGTGGGTTCATGGTCATGATGGTCTAGTGGTTAAGTTCGATGGCTACAGTCAGTGCTGAAGGTCCTAAGATAAATATTAGTATTGAACATTGTAAATATGTTAGTGACACATCTCCATTAATACCAATCATGGGGAGTGTACACAGATTCAACTGTACCCTTGCACCTCTCGAGGGGTGCTCCATAAACAGAGGCATACAATATGTAAAACTTATTATAGAACAGTTTGCTTTGATTTCTAAAATTTGATAATTTCTTGCTTTGCGTCTCAGATCTCAAATTTGTTTTATTCAGGAAATATAAGAGGGTGGTAATGCCCTTTACCGTCAGGCGTGAAATGGTCATATTTGTTAAAATTTTACTGTGATTCGTTAGATGTCTCAAATAATTATCATGATTATCGTTACCGTTATTTTTGGAGAAAAAATAGTTTGATTCGTCAAATTCAGCGGATTTTTTTATCGTCTAAAGGAACGTGTACATTTTATCGTCATGCACTAAAAATTTCTGTTAACGTCATTTGGCAAGAATTTTTAGCATTATCATGATTATACGTCATGTAGGTACCCCATTACTACCCTCATATAAGACATATAAACTGTAAAAGAAGCGGCTATCAAACTTTTCACAAACTGATCATAAAAAATCTTCTTTGTTTATAATCCTACCAGTACCAACAATGCAACATGACCAAGCTATTAACCAATTTTTATGTCACTTTTCACTTAAATAAAATTCGCTTTGTAAATACCAGTTAACAGTTATCTGTGGTGTGATTACCAATGCAGTGGCGGATCCAGGGGGGATCCGGGGGTTGGAACCCCCCCTTTTTTTTGGCCGATCAATGCATTTAAATGGGAGCATATAGTTGGAACACCCCCTTTACTCTGGGTTGGGAACCTTCCTTTTTAAAATGGCTGGATCCGCCACTGCAATGAGTCTAGATAACGTTGATTTTATATGACCAGTAGTACTCAGGTACTTACTTGAATAAATTGGCCTCCTTCCCATCAAATTTGTCATGCAAGCCATAGCAAAGCCACCCCCTCCTAGAATGAACTCAGCCAATCGAAAATCAAATGATGGATATCTGTGCTCATGGGTCATTTCGTTCATATCGTAGTTACTCATTTTGAGGAAAGTTGTTTGATTTAAAAAAAAAGTCAGAATAATGTCAAAGTCAAATGTCAAAGTCTATTTAGTTGTTCAATAGTATCCCGTAAAATGCAATTTTATAAACGTCTCCCAGACTAAGATGGAGACTTTCTAAATTAAGTTCAACGGATTCTTATTCCGTTTAAAATTAACCATTACATACAAATTTAATTATTTCAGCTAGTAATTAATTCTCAATACCAGAAATTTAATTATTTTTATGTTAATAAGCATTGTCAACATTTATATTATGATATGGGCATACTAGATTGTTATCGATAATTGTAGCATTTAATTTAGCATGTCACCTAGGAAAAAGGGGGAATTTTAGAACATTACCATGATTGAATAATGACAATATTTAGCTGTTTTACAAATTTTCTGACATGTCATCAGATACAAGTCACATAAGCAAGTCATCCTTGTCTTGTGCAAAGTCATTTCTTTCAAAGAAAAAGTATGGACGTTCCTTTGCCAATTTTTTGCTCTTTTTAAAACTTTCACCTCATAAACAAAGTGAAGTTATAGATGACTTTATACACTGTATGACAGAATGGACAAATCAGTTGATCTCTGAAGAAAGAATTGATGATCTGTTTAAATGTTATGACCAGGCATGTGAAATCCTCCCAGACTGTGAATCTATTCTAAATAATATTGGAGCTCAGCTATTTAGGTAAAGCTTAAACATGTTAAAAGCAAAATAGCCATACATGTATATCCTTAAAAGAGGCACTAGCTGTTAAATTCATCCAAAAATGCCAAAAATAACAATCACTGAAGCAGGTATAAATCCACACAAAGCTTGCTGCCTGGACAATATAATAATCAAAGGCAGAGTCCTTAAAGAACTAAAGGAACAAATCTCACCAATTCTCACATTGATATTTAAAAAGTCACTTAATTCTGGAGAAACACCTAAGGACTGGTAATTTTCGTTCATTTTTTTAATATAAATAAGGCCGTTAGTTTTCTCGTTTGAATTGTTTTACATTGTCTTATCAGCCTTTTAAAGCTGACTATGTGGTATGGGCTTTGCTCATTGTTGAAGGCCGTACAGTGACCTATAGTTGTTAATGTCTGTGTCATTTTGGTCTCCTGTGGACAGTTGTCTCATTGGCAATCATACCACATCTTTTTTTTTATAATGTAGCACCAGCCTTCAAAAAGGGGGGGAAATACAAACCCGTAAACTAGAGGCCAATATCTTTAACCTGCATACCTTTATGTATGTTGCAAGCTCATGGAGCACATCATTACAAGTGGCATCATGCCTCATCTTGAAAAACATCATATATTATACGATCTTCAGCACGGCTTCAGAAAATCAAGGTTGTGTGAAACACAATTACTAGACTTCATTCAAGAACTAGCACATTCAAATAATAAAAACACACAAATTGACTTGATCATAATGGACTTTGCTAAAGCGTTCAACAAAGTCTCACATCATCACCTCCTTTACAAACTCAAATTCTATGGTATTGAAAATTACACACTAAATTGGATTCAGGCATCTTTACAGGATAGAACACAAACAGTAGTCATTAATGGCATTTCCTCCACCTCAGTACCTGTAACATCTGGTGTACCACAAGGAACAGTATTGGGCCCAATACTGTTTCTCATCTATATAAATGACTTACCGGAATACCTACAACACAGCAAGCTTAGACTCTTTGCTGATGACAGCATAATTTACAGGGAAATAAAAACACAAGATGATTGTCATAAGCTACAACTTGACCTAGACTCAGCAGTTCGATGGGAGTCAGATTGGCTTATGGCATTTCACCCTGATCATGCTGATAGATATACCAACCTTCATGACCTTTCCATCTCACAAAAGAAAAATAACTACCAGCATAAATACATCCTCCACCATCACATCCTCAAGTAAGACCCAAACTAAAATATAATTGTAGTTGCTTGGACACCCATATGAAAGAACAACAGATACAATTAGAAAAGGTACAGAGACCAGCTGTCCAATATGTACACAACAACTACGTTTACAAGAGCAAAATCGTGTAAATCAGTTGAAAAAGCCACCACTAGCTGAGAGACGCTTAAAAACCAGACTTATTCTATTTTATAAAGTAATACATTGTCTTGTAGACATCCATAGCATATTCTTGAACAAACAGACAGCAGAACAAGACAAAATCAAATTCAGACATACAGAGTAATTACAGACACATCCAAACTTCCAAAGTTAATTTATGCAATTGGATTTTTCTAGGTCTGTTAAATGGTTAAATTTTATATTAAAGATTAAAAATTTATATTTATCATTAATTTTACCTGTATAATAAGGATTTTTTTTGTAAATAGAATCAGTCAATCAAATGGCTTATCATTTACATTTGTTGAACTTTCAATGTTGACATTCTTTTCCTTTAAAATAAATAACCAAAACACACATGTCTTGTAAAAACATGTCTCGTAGCTAGTGCCCCTTTGAGGTAATACAACATATTAATTATACAATACAATACAATACAATACAATATTTTTTATTGTCAATCAAGGATGCCCTTAAAGAGCAGTATAATTACAAACAATTTATTACAATGATTGTTATTAATTCTTAATGATATACAAATGATCAAGTATAGATTAATGAAAATAAACACAAAAGCAAAATTAAAACTGCAGATATTTATATATGTATACATGTATATTCAACATGTAAAAATGTTATTCAACTGTTTATAAGTACCATTAGTGCCATATAAAACTGATTATTAAATTAAATAGGTGTTTTAGAACTTCTAAACCCATTAGCCATATAAACATATTATATGTCCTTAATTCCTTAATTTGATTTAAGCGTTAAATTAATAAGGACATTATTGTAGCTAGGCCTGGTAAGGCCTGAATATAACAATGTATAATGAGTCTTGCATAACTTAAAACGAATATGGATATTCTGAAACAACATGAACACAAAATGCAGAAAACAATTTTGTCATTTTGTAGAGAAGAGTAACAAAATTTTGTATGGAAAGCTAAAGTAAATGATTTGCATGAAAATAAACATGATTAATAATCAATCAGCAAAAGTATAAATTAATAAACCAGTTTGCAAATATAAAACGTTCTGACTTCGATATTTATAATAGTAATTATCTATTGATTAATTATAAGGTCAATGATGAACTTGGGGCTAGAATATTTGGGCTGAATTGGTACCAGATTGGTCAAGGGCCAAAACAACCTGATTCCATTAATAATTTGTGGTGAAATTGTCACAGATCAAGAAAAAAAGTAGCACAATATTGGAAAGTGCAAAAGTTCTTTTTGAGGGCTGGTAAAAATTTGTGAAAATTTATTTTAATATATATAAGGGAAACTTGTCAATTTTGGGATGGGACTAGTACTAGCTGAAAAAGATTTTGACACAGCCTGACCCCATGTAAACTATTGAATATGATATAATGTAAAATGGTTCAGCCAAGTTTCAAAACCAAAGATAATATATACATGAATCTATTTTATTCAGACTTGGTTACATTGAAGAAGCAGCCCTATACATCAGAAGATCTATAGATTCTCAATGTTATTTATTTTATTCAGACTTGGTTACATTGAGGAAGCAGCCCTATACATCAGAAGATCTATAGATTCTCAATGTTATTTGTTTTATTCAGACTTGGTTACATTGAAGAAGCAGCCCTATACATCAGAAGATCTATACAGATTAATCCAGATTACACAGCAGCCAGACAGAATTTAGAAAATGTTTGCAGTCATCTGGTTGAGCGCTGGCATTTCCGAATGTTGAATGATGTGAGACGTAATTGTGCATACCGTATTGCAATACGTAGAGCAGCACAAAGAGGTCATAGATCAGTGTTAGATATAGGCTCTGGAACAGGAATCTTAAGGTATGAATAATCTTGGAGTTTGTAGATCATTTTATAAAAAATATTGTTTTTTTTACTATTTGGTGGGGTGGTTGTCTCTATAACTCATTCCTCATTTCCATTTTTTATTTCATGATCAATATATATTTGTATAAAAGAAGATATTAAACACATGTCAATGAGATACATGTAGCAACTGATATATTATGCTAATGTTGTATTTGATTTAGTTTGTAAATACTGTGGACGTCTTTGAGTTTAATGTTTGAGAAATAAACTTTTTTTTTGAATGGTTTTCAGTTTTGAAATACATGTACAAAAGCATAACCCATTGTGGTGAATTGTTCATTTCAGTATAAAACTGATTTTAACCTATTTGATCATTGTTGATATATTTAATAATATTTGTAGAAAATTGGTATTTATCATGTTTATTGAATATATATATACATGATACTTGTCTTGCTGGGTTTATTTTTTTGCTCATTGTTGAAGGCCAAATGGTGACCTATAGTTGTAAAATGTCTGTGTCATTTTGGTCTCTTGTGGACAGTTGTCTCATTGGCAATCATACCACATCTTTTTTATATTATTTGAAGAGAATGATAAATGCCCAGTAAAATGAATGAATGCATGAGACAGGCAATAGATATGATTAACTTACAATGGTACATAACACTACAGGGAGATAACTCTGTAAAATTAGCTAAACATTTTAACCACATTCTATTGTTAAGGAAATATTAAGTTTCTCAATGATAAAAATAAGTGTTTGTCAAACTGCTTTATATCCAATGATTTTCTTTTCAATAAATTCTGTGTCATTGTGTGCATTTCAATATTTTTGATTTTTTAAAATTTTTGTCAAAGGGTCAAAGTTAATATTTGTAAAAATTGTATGAAAATTAAACGAGTCGAATTAATTTTAGTCAATGTATAAGGTTTTTAACTTTATAGGAACTAATTGTTTTAGAATTCAAAGTCCATGTTGACCCCTAACTTGTTTTGTTTCTGAAAGTCTGATGGTTCCATATGTTGTATTTATTTTTCTTCTCTATCACATACTGTGGAATCATTAAGGTGGTACCTAACACTACAGGGAGATAACTCTGTAAAGTCAGCTAAACGTTTTGATTACATTGTGTTGTAAATGGAATATTAAGCTTCTTAATGATCAAAATTGGTGTTTGTCAAACTGCTATACATAACCAGTGTAATTTTTCTGACAAAAAAGTTGGTTCAAAATTTTTGAAATTTTTTTATTTTTGTTTATGGGTCAAAGTAAATACTTTGTCAAAATTTTATGAAAATTAAACGAACCAAATTAATTTTAGTAAAAGTGTTGGGTCCACCTTAATTTTCGTTTGTACCAATTTTTGTGGATATCTAACTTCATTGCTTTGGCGAAGTCTGCATAGAAGCCTATAGGAAATTTGTTGGTTTATCTTATCCATGAAATCCACAGAAAATGGTATCCATTGAATTATAATGAATTTACAGTACTCATTTTACTTTCAGTTTATTTGCCATGAAGGCAGGTATACCTGAAATACATGCCTGTGAGAAGTCAAAAACTATGTGTGAGATTGCTAATGATGTCTTCAGAGCTAACAAAGCTCAGGATACAATTGACTTGATCTGTAAAACTTCTACAGACATCCTAATTCCAGATGACATTCCAGACAGGTAGGTTGGTTTGAGCTGTGACCATAGTTACAGGTTGCATTTCTGTAAATATTGACAATGCAATTTGCCATAGGAATTCTTTTTACGGCTAAAACTATACCACTTTTACTATGAAGTTTAGAATAAAATCTTATCCTAAAATTAAAAGTTCATATGCACTACAATTTTTTACAAAGGTCAAAATATAGGGCTGTGTGGCATATTTTCAACGTTTATATGCCCTGAACTTCTCACAATTTAAACCAACACTAATTTTCTTAACTACCCCTACCTTGAAAAAAAAGGTTGCCACAGATTTCAATATAAACAAATTGCACATGTATATTTACTGGTAACATTCCCAAGTGATGTCTCTATGAGCATGATGAGAGGGAACACAGAGATTATAACTTGGAACCAGTATGTAAACAAAATTAATTTTCTATGAATATTCTAAATCTCCCCAAAAGAGGCGTGGTTTGAGAAACAGCTGTTTTTAAAAAGTGCAACCTACACATTAAATAACACACAAGTTTAAATTAGTTTTTACAGACATTCAATGGCTACACATTATTAACATGCTGAGGATTCATTTATTTCTCAAGTACCATTTTTTCATGGATTTAAAAGGATAACTTGCATGTAGTTGGATAATTTATTGTGTGGTTTTGGTGAAATCTGCATACAATCCTATCATTCCTATAGACATGATGGAAAATATGTCATTCTTTGAACATTTAATTTCGTGGTCCACGAAATCCATGAAAAATTGGTATCCAACAAATAATAATGAATCCACAGTACATTCATAGGTTAATTGTGCAGGACATTTATGAGACAGCAACCTGACAATGTAAAAATAAGAAAATGATATATGATCTTTAAAACAATAAATTGTTTTAATCACTCTGTCTGTGTCTAGAAATGTTGTGAATGAATTTACTAGAAATATTGTAAGAGGTCAGCTATTGAAACCAAAGGAGTAGGTTCGGTAAGGGCCAATTGTGGCCTCAAATTTCAGGTTCATCTAACGAATGAATTTGGACACTTTTTAAACACTTAAGTGTCTATTTTAGTTGATTCAATTAGTTTATGTGAAAAAATTTAACTGATTTACTCATTAAAAACGCTCCGATTCAAGCTTATAAATATGAAAACCTATCAAATATGCAAAAAATGTCACTTTTCATATGGTTTTTGTCAAAAATGAAAGTGGCTGCATCCGTTAGTAATTATATAATACCCTGACTCACTTGTAATAGAAGTAGGGCCAATACATGTCTTTAATTTCTCTTATAGAGTTTCATTAGTAGTGACGGAGACGTTTGATGCAGCTTTGTTTGGAGAGAACATTGTCAGTACAGTACAGCACGCTCTACAGAATTTAATGATTCCAGTTGACGATGACAAGGAAGAGGTACAGAGTGTTTAATCCTGTTTTTTTCTCTCGTAGTAAATTCCCGCAGCTGGAAAAAAAGTATATACTTTAACAGCTGTAAAAAGCATGATTTGGCTTTTTAACTATTTTGATCTGAGCGTCACTGATGAGTCTTATGGAGACGAAACACGCGTCTGGTGTATAAAATTATAATCCTGGTACTTTTGATAACTAATTATATGCATGATATTTCTAACAAGTCCAATTTCTAAAGTTTTGACTTAACTGTTCTGTACAATTGTAAGCATGGTTAATTAAGTACATATTCCAGAATTTTATTTCAGTTACAATTTTGAAGTGGCTTGGTTTTTTTTCAATTTTGGATAGCATTTGAATTATCTGAGTAAGGGTTTCTTTTTATTTTCAACTCTGAAGAACATGACATGAAAGTTTATTAACTACAGTTCAAAGGGAAGTAATCTTTTCATGTTAATTGTCTCCCCTATTAACTTTTGTCTCTCATGTGCATGCACTAACTATTATTGAACTATTATGTTGTATTTTTATTATTTTGTTGTCATAAAAAAAATCTTTGTATCATTGTATGAAATATAAAACCTGCGAAGTCCATATTGGTCAAATGAAGAATTTCTATTTCTATATAACATTAAATGCTAAGTAACTTTTGTTGACTGTTGAAGTTTAAACTACGACAGCCAGCAAGGCTTGTTAATAGAAAAACAGAAATTTAACTATCTGAAGTGGAGAAATGGTGTAGCATAGTTTATTAGATGGAGTGGTAGAATCTTTTTCATGTATACATGTATGTTATGTAATACTTTACTTGTGAAACTTTATTGTAGTTAAACCCTACAGTCATACCATGTGGAGCTACAATATATGTTTGTCCAATAGAATGTGAAACAATTAGGAACAAAAATAGGTAAATTTTCGAATATACATGTAGATTATGTAGAATTAGACGAACAAGAATAGAAGCTCGCTGTAGACGACTTTTCAAATGTTTACATTACATGAATGAGGGCAAATAAAGATAAAACAGAAAATCAAGTTGTAAATCTATTTGTAAATTTCAAAGTAGAAATCTATTTGTAAATTTCAAAGTAGAAATCTATTTGTAAATTTCAAAGTAGAAATCTATTTGTAAATTTCAAAGTAGAAATCTATTTGTACATTTCAAAGTAGAAATCTATTTGTAAATTTCAAAGTAGAAATCTATTTGTAAATTTCAAAGTAGAAATCTATTTGTAAATTTCAAAGTAGAAATCTATTTGTAAATTTCAAAGAAATCTATTTGTACATTTCAAAGTAGAAATCTATTTGTAAATTTCAAAGTAGAAATCTATTTGTACATTTCAAAGTAGAAAATGTATTGTCAAAACAGTGATTTTCTTTCCCATACCAGTTGTCGGGAAATCAGGCAAAAATCTATAATAAATAAAATAGTTTAAAATAAAGACATTTAGTTGTAAATAAAAAAAAAGGACAAATTCATTTGCAAGAATTGTTTAGATGAAAAATTCTTTATAAATGATTTTTAAAGTTAATGTTACCCATTAATCAAAAGAAATACAATTCCATATGCGAATAATTTAATTTTGGATGTAACAGGTCTTCTGATTGGCTGACGTTATTTTGTTATCAGCCCATAAACATAATTTAGTCATATGACTGTAACGTCATCAACGTTTTTTCATGGTTTTCTACGGTTTAAAATGGAATTTAGAATTAAATTATAAGAAATGACTGTAATATATTTTCTGTCTATTCGAAATAACATAAAAAATGTGGTGCACACTGTTAAATAACCCGCTATGTGCATTATTCAGTGTGCACCAAATTTTTTATGTTATTTCTTCATAGACAGAAAACATATTACAGTCATTCCTTAAATAGTTTGATATTTCATAAATATCCAACACTTTGAGAAAAATATTAAAAAGTCAACCAGGAGGAAATCAAAACCATAATGTGAGGAAAATAGAAATAAAAAATCTAACTGAAGTTAAAAAAACACTTCATAGAACGTCAGGTGTGATACAGATATTCCATACAGTCAATATCTTGTCAACTAAATCAAACCTAAACTTTCATACAGATGGTTTCAACTTAACCAAATAGAACCAATGGTTCAGTAGCTTCTTTTAAAGCAACAACCTTTAGAAATATTTGTTTTTCAGTTGATTACTTTTTTTATGCTTTTTTGCAGATTTTTATTCTCAGGTTTACAGAATGTTGACATTGCATACATTCCTATACACTGTACAACTGGGTCAAGGGTCGATCCATACACTACAGAAAATCTGTCAACATTACGAGGGAGTTATAAACCTTTAGCTGACCCAGTAATTCTTACCAAGGTCAATTTTACAAGTCTAGAGGTTAGTTCTGCTATAGTTTTTAATATTGGAAAATACCTTCATTATTAAATCACATGGCTGATGCTGTTAGCTTTTTCAATAAATAAGAGTTTTCACTTTGTAGATTTTGGATATCATGTTTCACATTTTTTGCTCTCTATCTAAATCCTTTTAATATGTTTTAGAATGAATGAAAATAAACATATTATATTAAACAAAAGCATAATTTTTCACAAAATTACTTTCAAGATTATGAATTTTTGTTTAAATTTAGATTCAGAATATTTAAATTCTAGTTTTTTAAGTAACTGACATTTTTGAATAAGAAAACTTATTTTTATTTTCCCTTTTCCATTAAAAAAAAAAAGAAAATACATCGAAATTGCAATAAAAATTCAGAAAAGACCAGGAACAAGGAAAATACAAATATATTTGTCACCTTTATGTAACTGTGGATTGATTGATTGTTTGTGGGTAATTGAGGAAAAGTTGTATTTTTTGGATATTTTATATCATGGTTTTGTCAAAGTCTACATACAAACCTTCATGAATATATGATATTAGTTGAAAATAGTTCCCACAAAATCAAACAAAATTGGTGTCTCACTAATTATATTGAATTCAAAGAAACCCCATGTGTGCTGTTTTTATTATGTCTTGTAGATACATATGAAGCACTTCATGTCACATACATCTTTTAAGATACTATAAATTCAGAAATTATTGAAATGTTTTTACTACATGTATTGTGAAAAATGTGACAGGATTATAATCACAAAACTCACATTTTTGAAATTTTGATACAAATTAAACAGGATTTTTCTCATTATCACAAAAATAAAAATCGCATTTCAGTCTAAAATGGCAAATCGAAATAATAAATGCAAGCAATAATTTCTGAATCTACAGTATCAAATATTTCTGCATCATTTGACAGGAATTAGACATTTTATGTAGTGGAATACAGTGGGATGCTGATGTTGATGTGACAAAGTGTGGTAAGCTGGATGCCATTGCACTATGGTTTGACCTTCACCTTGATGAGGACATCTCCATATCAACAGATCCAACCAATAAAAACTGCTGGGAACAAGCTATTTATCCTGTGCTGCCCTCTAACTTCTGTTATTGTCAGAATGGGCAAGGTAAGAGTGTTTATTTTGGCACTTACAATTAACATCTATTATTTATGCAGAACAATGCAGAAGAATGATTTGGGCAAAACAAATAGCTTAGTAGAAAATCTACAGAAAAGATAATGGCTGTTTTTGCATCATAAATCATATATATTTTTTTGTATATATACATAAAACAATTTTGAGCAATCATTTTTTTTTTAGGTTTCTCTTGTATTTCATTAATGGGAGACAACCCATATTACAAAAATCAATGGTTAAATGTTTCTTTTGTCTTGTTTTTACATCAATTCACTTTTTTATCAATTAAGGCTATTCAATTAGAACTGGTGTGGGAGGAAAAGGGTGGACTTATAATATCCACTTATATATTCTTTGAGTAAATTTGCATACATCAAATAGATGTGTAACAGTATTACCATACATGACTCTTGACCCTTGTCCAAATATACAATTTCATTTCCTACTCACAAACATAGATTTAAATAGAATAGTCCATACCTGTCAACTCACCCGTTTTTTGCGGGTGACACCCGTTATTTTCACCTCTCACCCGGGAGTTTTTCTTTACCCGGCTGGTCCCGGGAATTTCTTACATTACCTGTTTCACCCGGATTTCTGACCGGAATTGTTTCCGGTATTTAGAAGTAATACGACCTTCGGTTTTATCGGTCTTTTTCAATGTAACCAAAAGTCAAAATGTAGGACTGTTTACCTGAGCTACGTAACGATATTTTATTAGATGAACTTCCACTTTGCACTTCCCCTGAAACTGACATTGGTACATTTTGGGGAGAAATGTCCAAGTTGCATGACATTTTTCTTAACAAGCCAAGATTTTTTGTTTTTTCAAAACTTGCTAAAACATTACTGGTTTTGCCAAACAGCAATGCAGACAGTGAGAGGGCATTTTCTTTAGTAAAGAAAATAGCTACAGAGTTTAGGGCTGATCTTAATAAGGATACACTGTGTGCTCTTCTTTCTTGTAAAATGAATACACATTTGCATTGCTATGAACTGAAACCAAGTGCAGTTCTTTTTCTTTCAAGTCTGCTACTATGGAATATAACAATAGTCTGAAATAAACTTGTAAACATGTTCTAACTGTTTCATATACATATTGACTATATAAATTATATGTAAACATATTTTTGTTCTTCAATTGAGCCAGCAAAATGTCGTACGCGTTATGACCTGAGATTTTTTTTCTCAATGCAGGTCATGACCTGACTTTTCATTTTCAGAGGTTGACAGGTATGATAGTCCTAACTCTAAAGTCAGAAATAATTGCCAGGTTTTATTATTCCAAATAAGGTGTCTGTGTGAGTATCCCAATACATGTAATATAAGAACTCTCATTCTGAATATTATACATAAATTTGATGAAATCACAGAAATAATTTCGCATTTTTGTTTATTATTCAAATATACATGTATCTCAATAATAAATGCATGCAGTAATTTCTGAATTTACAGTATTGTACATTTTTTAAGAATTTTTGATATTTTTTTTGCAGTGCAGAATAACTACCAAATCCGTAGTGGAAGCAAGCTTCATTTGTGTTTTACTCTAGATGGAAACTACCTGCATTTAAATTCTTGTCAAGTGAAAGACTCAGATATTATGAGTTGTGATGTAGAAATGGCAGAAAACTTTGTCGTGCAGAATTACCATGACCCCGTTTTACTAGAAAGGACAGAAATCTCAAAATTAAACAATCTGGACATGAACAGAATATATTGCCAGGCAATTGAAAAATTTGTGATAAAAGGCGAAAGTGAAAACGTTTCCGTTTTAGACATGTGCTTAGAATTATCTCTTTTGACGATTCAACTTTTAAAACAGGGGATTTCCCATGCTACTGTGTTGGCAAGGAAGGAAGTCCATAATGATATAATTAGAATAGCCATGAACAATGATCTTGACCTTAGTTGTCTATTTATAGAAGATAATGTTAGGAGTGTATCTAATTTGCATAATTTGTTGGTGTGTGACATAATAGACACATGTGGAGCTTTGAGACAACAGATTCTGGAAGATATAGCTTTGCTCAGGTTGGTACACATCTTTGGCCAGGATTTTCAGTTCCGCTCTTACATTTTTGGTGAAGATTTCTCCTACATCTTGTCATTTTGCATTTCCTGCACAAATGCAGGAAAGTTTTTTTTAAAATGTTAAAATTAAAAAATTACCTTGTAACAGAATTTTTTTTTTGTCTTAAAATCCTAAAAGTCATTTTGTTGCCCATTGTTACAGTATTGACATTGCAATCTGCATTTCTTACATTGTCATATTGTTAAAATAGATTTGTTAAATGCAAATTTGTCTGCCATTACCTAAAGTCAAACAAGTTCCCATAAACAATTATTAACATTTTACATCATAATAGACGTATTTACACTTGTATGCAAATTTGTCTGCCATCACATAACATCACACAGGTTCCCGTAAACTTTGACTTCATAATTCAAAACATTTGACGTCACAACTAAAAAGTGATTGTTGCGTGACGTCAAAAGGTTATTCGGAGGTGATATAAGGTCATTCGGAGGCAAAATACAGCTAATTACCAAAAACGTAAATACGTTTATTGATGGTTGCAGCACCCAGAGGGTTTTTTGGAGACAGATTCCAACTCTTTCTGAGCAAATTCAGCTAAATACCCTAAAGTTTATATACTTCTATTATTTATTTTCTAACTTATAAGTTGTGACTAGAAAATCAAATAAATTTTTGACTTTTCACAGGGTGACCAGTTTAACCAAAGAAGGAAGAGTTTTGCCTGGGAGAGTTACTATACATGGAGTTTGTGTTGAGTCCGTAGATCTACAGATGGACAGTGCTGTCATTAATGATGAAGTCACACTCGGATTCACTGTGGCGAAATTTATGAATGATTTTCAGGTATTATGTAATAACAGATGATTCCTATATATACCCATGACTGAAATTTGGTGTTTCATTTCTGTACTCTTTTATTTTTTAGGGTAGATAACTGTCAGACTAAGATCTGAAATAACTCAACAATATAATTTACACAGCCATTTTTCATACTGTTCTCCCCTTTTTTGTACATATTTTTTTTAAAGATTAAAATGTTTCCTTAAATGAAGGATTTAACAAACAATGCATTAAAAAATTTATATACTTTAGTTTAAACAATATTTATTCAGATAATTCATCATGAACATGATGAAACAATATTATACAAATGAAATAATGTTCAGGATTCAGAAACAAGCAATTTGCTTTTACAAATCTGTCTCTTTTATATACTTTACTCGACTTAAAGACAAATCCTTCTATTCAGATCTACCAATAATATCTTCTTTATATTTTATTTTTACTTTAGGCTAGGTAAAAGCTTTAAAATAAGCAAATAAAAAAATGGGGTCACCGACCTCGTTTTCGATTTAAAACGCCATCTTTTTCACGGAATTTGGAAATTGGGACTTCTACTCAATAGCAGTGTAATATTTTTTTTAAAGTCCGTATCCAATAAAAACTTGTCTGTTTTGTTAACCTAGTTGTTAATACAAACTATTTTAATAATATCACCATTTTCTGAGTGGAAAATAATAATGATAAGTTGCTATAATAGTTTTCCCGCCTTTTTTATTGTGAAATACCTATAAAAAAATTAAGTTTAAAAAAAATTGACCAATAATTTCTCCATGAGTCTTCAATAGAATATGCGTTGTTTATATCTAAACAAAATAAGGAAATAAAAAGATGGGGTCACCGTAATGGAAAAAGAGATATTTCTAAAAAGGGGGTAACAATTTGAATTGGCGGGAACATATTGCGCCAATTCTAAAAACAACGTCGAAAGACGTTCGGCCGGTTTAGGCTATATTCTTACAAATTAGGGACAACCCAGTTCTCGTTATTTGCTGATTTGTTTGTTTGTTTGTTTTAAATTCACATTAATCTACACATGATAGTACTTAGTTTTAAGTTAGTATATAATCAAAGACACGTAATATAAATGCGGTGGTTGGAAAACAATGCGTTGTACAAATGTACACACGAATACTTCTATGAACATTTCATTTCAGGTTATTCATAGTGCTTATGTGTTTAACAGAAATTCTTTTTAAAATAGTGAAGACATTTTTATATATTAATATCATTGTTCAATCAAAGCTAGTATATCTGAAAGACAAGACAGAATTTAGCTTCAGGTATATATCATGAATTTTAATTTCGTTTAAGAATGTTATTCCTTTTTATTTAGATGATAATTACTTAAAATCATTAGAAATATAAGACTCCGTTTCCACTAACAATAAAGATCGATCATTTCTGAGATCGCCGATCTTTAGTATTGCAAAAATGAGAAAGATTGATCTTCAATCGGACGTAAAAATTCCATCTCCAGATGTAGTTTTAAAAGACCGATTTTTCTTCAAGTGAAAACGTTTTATATAAATCGCGATCGACTTTTCAATCAATCAATCGATATAAAATTCCAAGTGTTTTTTGTAGATATGAAAATAAATCTGCGCATGGTCAGTTTAAAAATGTTCTTAAAAAAAGCTGATTTCAGTGTTTATTCTCAAATGATTTGACAGAACGTGCCATAGAGATAATAAAAACCAAACAAATTCGACGTTTTTTGCGTCATTCTTCTGAAAATATATAAATAAAAAAAGAAGATGTGGTATGATTGCAAATAACACAATTCTCCACAAATGACCAATTGACACAGGAAATTATTAACTATGGGTCAAAGTACGGCCTACAACATTGAGCAAATCCCATACCGCATAAACAACTACAAAAGGTCCCGAAAGGACAAATGTAGCACAATTCAAACTAGAAAATAACAAAACAAAATTAATGAAAAACTAATAGATGTAGTTCTTTTACAAACAACAACCCCTTAATTACCGACTCCTGAGTTGAGACAGGAACCGTTTCAGCGCTCGACTGATACCATTACTTATTCGTTCCTTATTTGCTTATACGTTGAAATACGTTGCACCTATTACGAAACAAATCTTTTCAATTGTTTTCTTGTCTCTGGTGTTAGGTATGGGTTCTTAAAAGTGAAACATACCTATTACCGCGTATGTACCAGTTTTAGCGCTAGACCGATGACCTGCTACTTATTCGCTTACAATATGTTTGTTAAAGGTAACACCTTTTTAAACAAATATTTTCCATTTTTTTTTCTTGCCTCTGATGCTATATATTGGTTCTAAGAGGTAAAATAACCCTATACTAAGGCGTAAATACTCGTTTCAGTGCTCAACTGATGCCCTGTTACTTATTCGTTCCATATTCGCTTACTATACGTGTGGTATTCGGTGCACCTTTTAAAAAATATCTTTTCGATTGCATTTATTCATTATTATTTTTTATTTTCTGTAAATTACTCATCTTCCGTTATACGTAATTTTTTTCTGACAATTCTTTGTTTATGATTACTTATGACATGTTAATCAAAAATAAAATTAATAAATGCAGAAGCATATAATTATCTCATGAACCAAATATTTCCTTTATTCAATTTTCTACGATTTTTTGTTATCGAAATGGTTAGACCGATTATTTTAGATATGCAATGTATATAAATGTAAACGCACAAGTTCTTAAAAGATCGAAAACGAGAGATGCTCTTCAGAGATAGATTTTATTTCAATTACTTGCAAGTGTTAACGGGGTCTAATTAACATCACATCTGTTTTGATCATTCATCCTTAGGCATCAATGAATGTCGAAATATTCCGTTATGTTGCTAGAAACTCAGTCTAAGTATACTCATACAGATGTCATACCGTGAGTATGGATAAAACCTAGTCCGACCTCTTTTCTCAAATCTCATTTTAATTGATTTTTTTTCCATATGCATTCCTCTGTAATTCTTCATTCCGACAACTTTTTAACACAGACACGATTATGTTTTTTTCATACAAAAATTGAGCACCTTGCACATAAATATCAAATTTGGTAAATCGGAACAAACTCGGAATGGTCATATAAAAAACCTAGAATGTTAGAAGCTTTTATGTTAACTTCTCTAGATGTACTTTGTTTTACATGTATACGTCGTTAGGTTACTGTTTTGTTGGTGTTTATCAGAAATCTAATTATTATATTCATGTAAAAATGTAAGTGCCGTACACATTCAAAATACGTCAGTGCAATTTGCCATATCCATACATAGGCACGTTATGTACCTATTGCTAAAGATACATTGAATTTTGAGGATATGACCAGAATGATTGATGATTTTCGTATTTTCTTAATGATTTGTAAAATATTGATATAATTAAGAACCTACGAAAGTCTATACATATAGAAAATTAAGGAAAAAAGTATTATATTATAATTTGATTGGCTCATCTTTCTGTCGAGTATCCAGATTCTGTATCGTTTCTTTGCAGTCGTTTTTGTGTATTTGTTGTTGTTAGATTGCTGTATAGTTGACTCTCTTTTCATTCTCATATTTTATCCAATTCTTGAACATGTTTATTATATAAAAACAATTTTCATTTTTTTTTCTCGGAAAATTAACCTATCAAAACGATTGTCACTCTCTCCATCGGCTCAAAGAGGAATAACTCTAATAAACGTTTCCAGTTCGCGGAAACCGCGACGTCATAAACCGCTGACGGCATAGTACTGTTGCGCTTGTATATGCGCATAAACAATAGAGGGATTTGTCTTTAATATTATTCTACTACCATATTCTAAGACATCTATTTGACTTGTTTATTTTGACAGTAAAATACAGATAGTGGAATTAAAATAACATAACATATAAATTATACAAACTATTCAAAGTCAATGAGCCATGACTGAGCAAACAGGCCTTGTAATTTCTAAGATATGCCAATGCTAATACAACTGCATAATAGTAATATCATAGGTGGTTCCCCTTAAATCTTACCAAATCTTACACTTTAACATGTACTGTAAACTTTGCAAAAATTTCAATGTCAATAGACTATGACTGAGGGGACACAAATAATTAACCTCCATGTAAATAACATGTACTGATGCTTTTACAACTGCATACACATCTACTTTTGCATCGGTACTATTTCTGTACTAAAATATGTAGTACTGGAAATCTACTTTTAACATTTAGTACTATCTCTTTACTTTAAAATTATTGTAATATTTAGGTACTGGTATTTTACAGTACTTGATTTGTACTAAATATTTTGGTACATAAATTATACAATATTCCATGTTTGAAAATCATAATTTTAAGAGATTTGAAATAGAAAAACTCTCAAAATGCTGAAAATGTAACGGTAGTAACCAAAAATCTGTAGTACCTAAATTTCAAGTACAAATTAAGAACTGTAAAACACAGGTACCTAAATATTACAATAATTTTAAAGTAACAAAATAGTACTGAATATTAAAAGTAGATTTCCAGTACTACAAATTTTTAGTACAGAAATAGTACCAATGCAAAAGTAGCTGTGTACCACATACCAAATACAGACTCATTAGGTGGTTCCCTTAACTGACCAATTGACAAACTTTCACAAACTGCTGCCGTTGCCAGAAACAATAATTCCCTTTTACATGCTGTCAAGGGGAGACAAAAATGGCTTTATATTATCAATATTTGAATATTCATTCTACAGTGTGCATACTAATATTATTCTATCTTTAATTTTTTAGATGACAACTCATGTTGATATTGATCTATTAGAGTTTTCCCACAGAAAACTATCATCACCATTTGAACTTCTAACCTTTGACCTCAATGAAGAAATTTCAGAACATCATCCACCATCTTTTTTGAAAATGGAAAATAAGGTGAAGGTTGTTTCTGAGGAAACAGGTCAGGTTACTGCTGTTGTGTATTGGTTTGAATTTGAACTGTATGATGGGATACATTTTACTACATTAGATACTGTATCACATTGGAAACAGGCAGCCATTATGATGAAACCAGCAGAGGAACCAGTTCTAGCTGGTCAGGAACTTACTTTACATGTGACATTAGAAAATAGTTGTTTAAATATAAAAATGGAGTCATGTGTTTAAATTAAATTTTTAGAAAAATTTGTAATATTTTTTTGAAATTTTGTCAAACGGGATATTTATGTAAAACGAATTCAAGATGAAAGGTAAACATTGATGAGACAGCAACCCAGTCATATAATGTTAATAGCAATAGACATTCAGAGGTCACCAGTCTTAAACAAGCATAAATTATGTGACGAGCTATTCATTGATCAGAGAGATTACAAAAGTGTTTAATTATCAGTATTAGAAGATCTCTGGCATCAACATAAAACTATAAATAGAACAAAATAATAAAAGACAATATAAGAACCATAGGTACCAGTTTCAAGTGATTGATAGAATCATAAAAATGAGGCAGTTTTAGAAAGCATGGCCATTTTAAAAAGAATATAAATGGAAAAATTGGAAATTTATAAATCTAAAGTTCACTTTACCCTTGACTTAAACTGGTTCTGAAGAAATGCAGTCAGTTTCTCTTTGAATTCTCTACCATTTATTACTGAGGGGCCCTAAATACTTACTATGCAGTTTTGCTCATGGTTGAAGGCCATTGGGCCACTTATACATGCTTACTTTCACATCATTTGGTCTCGGGTGAAGAGTTTTTTTTGGCAATCATTCAACATTCTATTTGAATAAGTGGAAAGGAGAATAGTACAATACTCATAGCTGTGTAGGAGAAAATGCCATGGTTAATTTTTCAGACTTCATATTTTGGATCATACTAATCATTAGCGATCTAACTGAAAAATTAAAATAAGAAATTAGACATTTATTATTTGTAAAAAAATATTAAATAATATATATATATATATATTGAAAATAAAACTAAAATAAGAGGTACAAAAATACAGATCTTTTTAATATGATTGTAAAGTCACACATAACACTCATATAAAATGTCATGTTTGTCATGCCTACAATGATTAAGTCTTGGATTATTGATAATGTTAAGTGTATGTAATACTTACAGTAAAACATTTGATTTCACCTTTATCTTTGAGATTTTCAAAATAAAATCAATTATGGTCAGTAATCATGGTGAGTTAAATAAACACTGTCAAGGCATTTCAACATGTGCAACCTATGTTTGTATAAAAAGATCAGCTATATATTAAATTAAAGAGATATATGAGATCAAAACCCAACAATATGTTTAACCAAAGGAAATCTAGAAAAAAATATTAACTTCTGAAGATTTATATATTTTCATAAATACCAAGTTTCATAAATTGCTGAAACATTCAATTTTCATGGAAAACAGATATTATGGTTTTGACAAAGTCTGCATAAAATTCTTTATAAATTAACATGATTCATGTACCAAAAATTAACCAAAAATCTGAAGAATCTATAAACATTAATCTTTGACACCAGTACTATTTCTATGAAAGTATTGCTAGTCGAAAGGAGTCATACTTTTAAAAAAAAATTATCAACGATTAAAATGACAACATCCATTTGTAAAACATCACAAATGTATTACCAGTAATCACTTGCACATTGATATCGTAAAAAATATTCAACTTTATGACATAATCACAACGATTGAAATTCATTAAAAAGATCAAATTCTAATAAAAAACTTTTACATTCATAACAAAGATAAAAATTTAACAAATCAATATGATTTATATTCATAACAAGAACATGAAGAATGTGTCCCAAGTACACAGGTGCCCCATCCATTTTTAATGTTCAGTGGACTATGAAGTACACAGGTGCCCCATCCATTTTTAATGTTCAGTGGACTGTGAAGTACACAGGTGCCCCATCCATTTTTAATGTTCAGTGGACTGTGAAGTACACAGGTGCCCCATCCATTTTTAATGTTCAGTGGACTGTGAAGTACACAGGTGCCCCATCCATTTTTAATGTTCAGTGGACTGTGAAGTACACAGGTGCCCCATCCATTTTTAATGTTCAGTGGACTGTGAAAATAAGATAATAAAATCTCTTATTTGGCATTAAAATTAGAAAGATCATATCATATGAACATGTGTACTATCTTTCAAGTTGATTGGACTTAACTTCATCAAAATCTGTCTTGACCAAAAACTTTTACCTGAAGCGGGACAGACAGTCTGATGCACGAACGGGCAGACACACAGGCCAGAAAACATAATGCCCATAAATGGGGCATAAAAAAGAAGATCCAACTTTCACATAATCAAATCAATTTACACAATTTCTTTTTAATCACAGAAGTTACATAAATATTGTAATATCAAGTTAAGGTGGCACCTAACACTACAGGGAGATAACTCTGTAAAGTCAGCTTAAACGTTTTAATTACGTTGTGATGTAAAGGAATATTTAAAAATGAAACGAGCCAAATTAATTTTAGTGAAGTGTTGGGTACCACCTTAAACTGAAAATCAACTTGAAAATTAAACTTGGCACAAAATGATAAGAAATTGTATAAGTAATTCCTATGTCTTAAGTAAAAATATGAACAAAAGAAAAACAACACATATATAAGGGTCTGGATGGGGTAATTCATATCTGTATGCTTGAATTTTGTAGGTAATTTTTCTAGATATTCTTTTTATTTTTTGTTGATTTTTTTCTCTATTCTTTATCCTGATCTTTACCCAAAATTTTTGTTAACTAGGTTCATTATCTTGATATTTTGATTTTGTACACAAGTATTGATGATTCCTTGATTGTGTACACAAGAATAGATGATGCTTTGATTTATGTACACATGTTTTGATTATGCTCTTGTTCTTTTATAGTTTCAACATTAAAAAGATGTTGACAAGATGTGTTTCAATAGAAAAACATTTAAAGACATTATGGCAAAAATATAGAGACTATGACAAATTAATAGAAATAATGACAAATAAATGGTCAATAATGGCAAATAAGTAGAAATGATGGCAAATAAATAGCCATAAATGGCAAACAAATACACATTATGGCACATTTCTGTTATTTTATCTCCTTCTGTATCAATGTTTCAATCAGGAAGTCTATTTAACACGTTGGTATTTTATAAGGAATTCTGGGTAACATTGAGCATGATCGTACACAACCATTTCTCTGAAAATCCACTGTCCATCTACCAACACAGAATCAAACAATTTCGTGTTTCTGCATTCTTTCTTACACCTGAGTGACAGACAAGATCTACAGGGAGGCCTCTGCATGCGCAGTGGTTTATCGACAACACATATCTCACCCATGCACATGCGTGTCAGGAACATGCTTTTGGGTGACATGTCTCTGTTAGCTCTATCATCTGTGGGAGAAACATAGAAAAATGTATAAAAGAAATCAAGTGTATTCTAACGAAATGTTATGACATTCAAGTTGTAGTAAAAGATGTGATGAAAATTAAAAATGTATCTCATTATGGTATATTTAGGCAATAACCATTCATCTTTTGTTTTGCTTTTTTTAAAATGAATTGTTTGATTCTAAATATCTTAAGGGGAAAAAAAATTTGCTCCAGAATAAGAACAGAAGTGAAAAAGATTGTTTGTGTTTTTCTAATGTGTGTCAAAATATTTGAAATTTCTGGCCTACAATTACTTCTTTTTTTTAATGTGTGTAATAATATTTTTACTGCATCACCTAAAATTGTTTTTATGCCCAACTCAATGGCATTATGGTTTTCAGTCTGATTGTCTGTTCATTGGTTCATCTGTCCGTTTCATTGTTTGTTCATCCGTCCGTCTGTCTGTCCCACTTCAGGTTAAAGATTTTGGTTATCGTTTTTGTTCAGGTAAGTTTTTGATAAAGCTTACCTGCATACTGATCTGATTTCGTGGAACTTTCTGCTCCGTACACACCCTGACCAAACATAGCATTAGCTCCTGCCATCCGACTGTCCAGGCCTGTGGCTAAGATTATTTCTATATTCTCCGCCTTTGTCCCATGGAAAACATAATGTTCATTTATTTCTCTGTAAATATCCTTTGTCAAACAAGGATCTATATGATGTGTGGTTAACAGCTGACCTTTTGACTGTCGTATTTGTTCCGGTGATCGAAAGATACTTGACTTCGTTACGACTTTTCCAAACATCTGCTGACGAAAACTTGCATATTTTTCGAATAAATTGAGATTCTCAAGTCTTTTTACACCCATGACTTTGATTTTATTGTATTTTAAATCAACTAAGCCGGCAGCATCACGCCCATGTTTAAAGGAATCCTCATTCCACGTCTTTTGCACCAAAGATCTAATGGCTTGTAAAGTTTTTTGATCAACGTCTACCAATTTAAAAGCACCTTTTGAAGCAAATGTTGGGTCAACTTTCAATTTTCTTAACCTTTCACCTCCAGGGAAATAAGTCCAATATGGAGGGGTCATTAGGTCATTCTGGTACATTTGTATAAACCACTGCATTGTACCTCGTGCAGGCATACGAGGCATTTGAACTAAGTTTAATGGCATATTTTCTACGCTGACAGGTGCACATGGTTCTCCCTGTTTAGGAGGTTTTGCAATCAATGTCTTGTCAAGCTTCTCTTTACCTTTTGCATAGCGAAACATTTTATCTTTGAATGCCTGTTAAGAAAGTAAAGCAGAGTTGAGCATAATTGTGTCCTCAAAATAAATGTACAATAATGTGATATTTTGGCATTGGGAAATTTTAAAATTGAAAAATCAAATATGCTTCTCTGTAGAGGATTTTTGTCACTGTAAAGTTAGAAATTAGTGCACCACAAATCTATAACATGCAATTCCAAATAATTTAAAAAACCACCCCTGAAATTTTGAATTGGGAGTTTTCCTCATCGGAAAATGTGATACATGTACTGTCAAAAATTCGCAATTATTTCTGAATTATGGACCCATACCACATTTATTTTTAAATTTTAAAGCTAGTTAATTTTTGTTTTTTAATAAGATGACAGGAAAGATTTCATAATTACCTTGAATATGTTTCCTGCTGAAGGGTGCACCACCAAATATATATTTTGTAAAGAGGTATCATCACGATTTCCACTCAGGTATTCTATGATTGACCCCTGGATAGCCTCAGCTGATAATTCTGCAGAGTAGCCCTTCAGGTCAGTTCCAAGAGGGGGTAGGGATATTGAATGATATCCCGACTCTGTAGCTTCCATAAAACACTGCATCAAAAACATGTTGATTGCCTAAAAATTAAAAAAAAGTTGGTTGCTTGAATGTTCAAACAAACCACATTTAAGGGAGCAATTTAAAGGGGGTTTATGGTTTTTTTTCTGAGTTTGTATTTTTATTCAGTTTTTTTATGCTATCTTAACACTTTCAGAAATGGAGGAATTCTGCATTCAGAACTTTTTTTTTGTAATCTGCTTGACCAGAATATTTTTTTCAACAAATTGGGGCTCAGAATATTGTTTTAGAAAAAAAAAAAATCCCACCTCCTGTTTTGAAGTTCAATGGTCGTTCCGTAACTTTAATATTAAATTCTAAAATGTGTCAACACATACTGATCTTCAGGAAAATTATCATCTAAAACAATGTATTTCACCTGTCTGCATTCAATCTTGGTGGATTCTTTATATAGAGGAAGTGCTCCGTGGTAGACAGCTTTACAGTTGGTCAAATCTGCATTACCAGTTACAGCAATATGTCCATATTGTATTTTATCTCCAACGTTCTGCTTCAATGATAGATGTAGACCAGGCCCTGCTGCTGCACATAGTTCTTTAGACATGGGTGATTTACTCATGTCCAGGTTTTCTAGGGTTTCATTTACTACAACATCACACTGTATAAACAGAAAAACATATGACGTTACATGACAATGACATGCAAAAATATCTTAACATGATGCTGGATGTTATGCAGCTTTCGAATAATCAATCATTATCTTGTTTCTAAAATATGCTCCTACAGTTAAAACATGCATTTAACTTTTTAGGGGCCTTTTAGAGATGAAAGCTGACGATGAGGTATGGCTTTGCTCATTGTTGAAGGCTGTACAGTGACCTATAGTTGTTGATTTCTGTGTCATTTGGTCTTTTGTGGAGAGTTGTCTCATTGGCAATCATACTACATCTTCCATTTATATTTGATGACTGTATTAAGTTCAAAATTGTCAGAACATTAAGGATAATTTGAAACTGAAAATAATTTTCATGAAATATGGTAATTTGGCACTCCATAAAATGTTAGTACTTTCCCTTTCTTTTGTTTTATGATATTTTTGCATTTTCCTTTGTTTTATGTTGTTCTTTCTTCTGAATGTGATTCTTCTTGACTTTGTTTAATTGTAATTATTCATTATATCCTATACTTACCACTTGTTTTGTTAATGATCCTCTCACTAGGGTGAATCTAACATTTCCTATGTCTGTTGAATATTCTAAAATTCAAAAAAAATTAAGTATTTGCTTTCACTTTCAAAAACTGGCATATGTATAGGGATAACCAGAATGAATCTACTTAGCATTGGTTTTCTAACTCTTTTTATTACATTTTTTTTTTTTACGTATTCTGACATCTTCTCTAAAAGTGAGTTTTACTGTGCATATTGCTGTCAAGTGTGTTTGTTTTATTCTACATTTACTAGAGGTTGGTAGGAGGGTTGAGATCTCGTAAAACAATGTGCTGCATTTTTGAGCCTGTCAGGTCTTTTTTAGTCTTGCATGTCTTTTTAATTTCATGTCATTTATATGTTTTGAAGTTTAGTGTGCAATCAATTTTCACTGAACTAGTACACTTTTTTGTTTAGGGGCTAGTTAATGCCAACCTCTAGATTTAGGATCTTATTGCTGTGTTGAAGACCCATTGGTGGCCTTTGGCCATTTTCTGCTCTTTGGTCAGGTCCTTGTCTCTTTGACACATTCCCCATAATTTCTATTCTCAAGTTAAAATATTTTAAAAATATAAACTTTGCATTTATACAAATAAATGTACCAAATTGTAGAATGAATGTGTGATGAGTTTAATCAGAATGTTAATTATTTCCACTAATTTTAATAACTTAAAATTTAATTTAAAATTGGTTTCCATTTAGATAAACAAATAATTCATGTCACTTTGACCTATTGCTTATAATTGTTTGAAGATAATTGTCACACAGCTGGATTTAAAAAAAAATATATGAGCATCAGGATGACTGAGGGGGTCCTTTGTTTCTGTAATCTTTAATTGTAGGTCTTTCCCTCCCCCCCTCCCCCCCAATTGTTCTCTTTTTCTTTCTTTTTTAGCACCCCTGATAATTCTCTATGCTTTGAGTTTTTTGCCCTTATTCTCTATTCTTTATATTTTCGGCTTAATATTCTGCACTTTTGCCCATCACTCTCTATTTTATTAACCCCATTCAGACCCTCATTAATTTAAGACAACTTTATCTTACCCATAGTTGTGACAACATTCTGACTTCTTTGTTTTGCTTCTTCTATAAATGCCTACAAAACAAAAATTCAATTTATAAATAAAATGTCATTGAGCTTTTCTTTTAAAATAAATAATTTAAAAAATAATTTTTTGTCAGGTGCAACTGCATACAAAGTGATGTAACAAATCATGCAAGATAAAGGTGGTACATTGGTACATAACGCTACACTACAGGGAGATAACTCTTTAAAATCAGCTGTAAGTTTTTATCAAGTTCTATAGTTAAGGAAATGTTAAGTTTTAAATCACTGATACAAATTAGTGTTTGTCAAATTTCTATATGTCCAGTTACCACACTTTCTCTGAAAAATTTGATTGGAATCCAATATTTTTCAGAGAAAGTGTGTGGTTCAAATTTTTTGATTTTTTGATATTTTTGTCAAAAGTCAATTGAAAGTAAATATTTTGTCAAAATTTTATAAAAATCAATCTTTATAGTCAACTCATTTAGTACCATCTAAAATTGAGTCAATGTGTTTGGTACCACCTTCATATGATATGATGATGCAGCCTTCATGTGCATGTAACATGATTTAACCTAAAATCCAAAATATTATATAGAAACACCAAATAAAAAAAGAATCAGGTGCTTTGATTTTTTACTGCAATGAAACAGCTGTCAAATTTGAGGGAATATATTTTTTTACATATGCATCAGGATGTGACGTACTCTGATTAGGACTGGTATGACACCTTTTAACAATCTGCTTATCTATATGTTAATTTTGAGTTTAACTTTTAATAAAATATTTACTTTGACACCCTCTTCATCCCCTGGATAAATCACAAATCGTACGTCTTTAACAGTTGGCTCAGTATCTAGACTCTCTTCAAAATCAGCGACACACTGGAACATTAACTTGGCAACATTGTCAGCTTTAAAGTTACTAAATCCCCGACCCAAAGCAGGAAATGTGATAGACTGCACATCATGTTTTTCATGAGCTTCTTGTAAAGATGATGTCACTATCTGTTTCAAAACCTATATGAAAGTCAAATCATTTGCTTATTAATCTTTTTCTAATCTGCTTGAGTAGAAGTTTTGTAGTGAACAAATATTAATATTCTTGGATGAAAATAAACCTTGAAAAAATCAGTTCTCTTGAAAATTAAATTAACAATAATAAACATTCAAATTTTAAAAATAAATAATTACAAAACTTGTTTTTATGTTTTTTCACAGGAAAATAGATCTTTTTTTGCCTTTTGCTTAAATTGAAAAGTTGTATACAAATGTTTAGCTGAAAAACCTATAAAAAGCATATAATTCACTTTTGAAGTAAAATAATATGAATATATAAAATACATCAGGAATATTTGAAATTGAATTCACTGACATTTCTGCAAATAAAATAAAATTATAGAATTTAATTGCTGCAAAGTTGCTTTTCAAGGACTTCACTTGAAAAAAATCAATGAAGGCTTAATTTACAGGAACTTTTTTTCCTTGAAATGAAGGTCGGAACATCTTGAAATGTGCAAGCATGCCTCAGACACAAGATGATTGACTTTTGGAGTTTGATGTCATTTTCTACTTCTTAAGCACACAAGACCATGGAGTTGAAGCTCTTTGGTTTAAACAATTTTGAATGAAATTGGTGAATAAAACAATTTAATCTCCACCTAAAGACACACACAACCAAAAGATATTTTGAGTCAACTTGTTTTTATCTTGCCTATGGTTGACTTTTGTACAAGCAAGATATTAATCAACCTATGACACCTTGACCTACATTATATGCATGAGTGATTATTTACCTTTTCAGCATTGTCCTTATCACCTTCTGTCCATCTCTTGAGAAAACAATGAAAAACTAAGGCACAATATAAGTTATGTCCTCCTGATATAGCCATGACCTACATTCTATGCATGAGTGATTATTTACCTTTTCAGCATTGTCCTTGTCACCTTCTGTCCATCTCTTGAGAAAACAATGGAAAACTAATGCACAGTATAAGTTATGTCCTCCTGATATAGCCAGCTCCCCACAGACGACACCATCAGGATATTTGGCTGATATTTCTGATTGAATCTGGACACCTGCTGCTTTGAATAAAGCCTTGGAACCCAGTCCATCGTTAAGGTTGAGTTTCTGTGATGTACTGTTGACTACGACATCTGTCTGTCAAAATACCAAAAAAAGTAAAATATGAATAAAACCATACAATTGGTATGTACATAAAAATAAGAAGATGTGGTATAATTGCCAATGAGACAGCTCTCCACAAGAGACCAAATGAGACAGAAATTAACAACTATAGATCACCATTTAATCTTTATTAAAGCAGCAACTTAGCTAAGTTATCAAAGGACATCCAGATGTCTAATAAGATTCTTCAATAATACCTAGGTGTCTATACATGTTCTAAATTTTTTCTCTATTATAAAAATTTTTATCCTCTCAGTCGGCATATGAAGGAATTCCTTATATATGTGCTACTGGATTGCTCTATTCTAATCAATAAAGGATGTATGTATCTTTTATATAATAGAGCCTCCTCATTGGAATTTTTGATGATGTGATTTATACTTGGCTGTTTTTATTAAGTGAATATATTAAATACCAGATTAAATATTTCATGAATATTTGATTATTTGATAATATATGACTGTATTTTTTATTATTTAATTATCTTGTTTAAAAATAATTAAGGTTTATGTAATTATATTGGCAAAACATTTGTGATTATGTGATTACGTGAACACCCCCCATGAGGGGCCTCATACTGTGGATTCATTAATTTTCGTGGATGAGGAAAACTTGCATTTTTGTGGGTACTTGATTTCGTGGTTTTACTAAATGCTGCATACACATCCTATAGAAAATTGAAATTTGAATTCGTGGTTCATCAGTACATGTACCCACGAAAGCCACGACAATTGGTATCCAACAAATGATAATGAATACACAGTATTACATATTTTCTGTGATCCCTTTTTACTTACTTGTTCATTATAAAACAGTCCAGTTATCACCTGCACTTTGATGTGTTTAAATTTTATACTGACGCAATGCTGTCTGTCAAATTCTGACATGGCTGTGAAAGAAAAATAAATTCTGTCAAATTAAATAAATACTGTAACCTTCAATATGACGAGAGTGTCTGATTAATGCTGTTATCAAGGTTACAGTTACCAAAACATGCAATAAAAAAACACTAAATTTTCACAAGATTTGCATGCTTTTCTGTGTGAAATTATTCATATAAAAGTGTTTTTTTTTTTAAATGAATGCTAATCATGAAACAATGCCTCAGATGCAACTCAAAGAAAAGGCTTATCTATGGGACACAAGAAAACTAACAGATTAATTTATGTACAAAATAATAAACCAAAAAATATATGTAACACAACACATATATTTTTTGGTTTATTATTTTGTACATAAATTAATCTGTTAGTTTTCTTGTGTCCCATAGATAAGCCTTTTCTTTGAGTTGCATCTGAGGCATTATGAGTGTATATGTAACACAACACATATACACTAATCTGCTAATGCTTATATATCTGTGGTGGATCCAGTATTAAATTATCATAAATGGTTCCCTCCGACTGCCAAAGAGAGGGCCTCACTTCAGTCATGTGTTAGTGATTCCCTAAATAAACAATAATTTTTTTCCAAGAAAACCCCTTTTTCTTGGCACCCTAATTCTGATGGCACCCTAATTCTGCCTTTGAGCATTGCATATCAGTAATACTGTATTGAGATGAATAAGCACAGAATATACATATATGATGATGAATGCTGTGGACTTTTAAAAAAATAAAATTCCCATAAATTTAGCATGAAACATTAAACAGTGTTAAATAGAACATTTATCTTAAACATGTTAAAATACCACCCCCCTTTTTCAATTATATATTTTTTTTAACAACAAAATGTCAAGGTCACACATTCTTACCTCTACTACCTGTGACTATCTGAAATACTGTATCTAGTAGTTCAAAAGTACATGGCATGTGTTGTATCTGTAGCACAGTATTCAAATATGAAAAATTCCACTTTCATTTTTCTTTTTTTAGAACGTCGATCAAACAAAACGAAAGGGTTTATTTCTTGTCATATTATAACCATTACGACGATTATAAACTGATTGAAACCCTCTCTCAATTACTATCAATTATTAAACTGTCAACTTAATACACTTGGATAAATTGTATGCACAAAACACAAAACATGATTAAAACGAAAGTAAAACTGGAAATTCCAAAAAGAATAACTGGACCCGTTTCCGGTATGGCGCATTTGAATGTTCCGGGATTAATTATATTTTGTAGTCGGGATTCGTTATATTCTTTCATGGAGCACAGGCACAATCCACTGTGCATGGAGAGGGAGGAATGAGAACAAATATCTAAATTTCACATGTCTTTTTTCAAGTCCCTACCCAATGCACTTTCCGGCGAAAGACACGTTTGAGTACTGTTTACTCTTTACAATGATAAAAAAAAATTAGGCATGTAATTGCACTTATACAAACACTAGAACACACCCGCGAAATCGCGTTATGTGTTTCCTTTCTGTTAAATTCAATTATTTTTCGTGTTTCTGGCCTTATACCACAATTATTCTTCCCCTTTGCTACAATGCATTTTTTGGTAAAAGTCAAACTAAATTAAAATTTGCTTCAAACATGAAATTAATGAAACTGCTTATAGTCCATTATTATTCTAATAAATTGTGCCTCTAGGAAAATCCATAAGTACTTTTCCTTTTTGAGGGCCATATTAACATGCCAATGGTAGGATTTAAATCTCGTATAAATGACTAAGGCTCATTTGAGGAACGGTCTGAGGGGCCCTGATTCCGAAATCCCGGGCTTAAAAACACGAAATACCGAGGTGCGTATTTTAACGAAATTCAAATCCCGACATCCCGAAATTTAAAAAAAAAATATTCCTGCATCCCGTAAAGATCAATCCCGAAATCCCGAGCTTAAAAACACCCGATCCCGACGTCCCGAATAAGTCTTGCCTCCCTCTAAATCACTTCTTTCACTTTAATTCAACAATAAATTTGTATGCCCCATTTATGGGAATTATGTTTTCTAGTCTGTTCGTCCGTTCGTTCGTTCGACCGTCCTTCTGTCCGGCTTCAGGTTCGAGTTTTCACTTTCAACAATAAATTGTTATGTCCAATTTATGGGAAGTATTTTTCTAGTCTGTTCGTCCGTTCGTTCGTTCGTTCGTCCGTCCGTCTGTCCCGCTTCAGGTTAAAGTTTTTGTCAAGGTAAAGGTAGTGTTTGATGAAGTTGAAGTCCAACCAACTCGAAACTTAGTAAATATGTTTCCTATGATAAAGATCTTTCTAATTTTAATGCCAAATTGATCCAAATTAGAGATTTTACCCCTTTTCTCGGTCCATTAAACATAGCAAATGATAGTGCCGATGTGGCATCCGTATACTATGGACTCATTCTTGTTTCCACATGTTTTACTTATTTCAATATATATGCAACTTGTATGACCTTGATAGTATTTAAAATATTTGATATTGATAGTAAATATTTCAGAAAAAAGTAGACAGAATACAGAGAGTCTCTGTATATTATAGTAGTATATTCGTAGTTAACAGGTGGATAAACGCGAAAACATAATTGTCTCTAAGGAGGTATAATAGTTGTGGTTCTTGCGATCTAAAAACCATGATACGGAGAACGTTCTGATTGGCTTATTTATTTTTCATTTTTGTAATCTAGCATACGATTGGTCGTTCTTGTGAATGTTTAAAACCGGAAGTCTTATCTATAACTAAAAGTCAGTCTGATAACGGAAACAATATCCGGACATCTATTTTATCGTTTTTCTCCCAAAATAACTCAATCTGAATAATCATTAGAATGGATTCGATCATGACAAATGCGACTATGCATGTTAACTAAAGAACACAGAGGCATGCTGATTAATTTATTGTGGAAGGAAGAGAAGCGACACACAAAATGAGGTCTTCTCGTTTAATAGTATAGATGTATATTAGTATTATGCAACAACATAGTGCATCAGTGTTGGAAGGAGAAGTTGTTTGTGATTATAGGGAACTCTAGTAAATTATGCATGTTTAATCGACATTTACCACACCTTCATCTCAATCCATTGAAATAAGAATAAGATTAAAGTGAATACACAATTTTTAAGCCGGGACATGAAAAAGATAGAAAAAAATCTCTCACCAGATAATTGAAAAGTTGGTGACTATGTTCAACGCATCTATCCCATCGAACTAGAGATAAGGGATACAACAGACACAGTTTAGTCTGCGTGATATCTTGACTTAAATCTAGAATTTAGAATGAGGATCGGTTAAAGACAAAAGAAATGATTTCAGCTTCCCAGTTGTGCACTTCCCATTTCTATGTAGCAACATACCAGCAGCCCCTGCGTACGGAGTGTTACTGTATATCACCCAATATTGATAGGCATAATTCATCCTTTTAGGGGTTTAGTATTATATACCATCATAACATATATGAAAAGAACATAACCCGTGTCATGCCAACAACTGGTTTTAAATAAATGTGTTTAGTTCCGATGCAAAGACCATATAAGTGAATCAATATCCAGACACAAGTTGTTTCCTTTTTCCCTTTTCGATATTAAAATTTTTTGAAAAGTCCAAACTGATTTTTTTTTCCCTCAAATTTTTTTTCACAAATCTTTTTTGGAAAACAACTTGTGTCTGGTGAATCAGTATTAAAGCCAAAAGATTTAATCTTTAATGACCTGACAACAGTATCGTAACTATATCCCTTCTTAATAAGTCTATTTTTTAGCTTCTGAGGTGAATACTGACATTTTCGTGCTTTATAAAGAATATAACCATAAAAGATTGCATGTGAAATACATGAACGTATAAGAAGTCTGCATGTTGAGCTATATTTACGAATGATTTCATTGTACCGATGATAAAATTTAGTAAATGTTTTGACTAGTTTGTGATATGGAAAACCCTGGTGTGATAATTTTTCAGTAATACATCAATTCTCTCGTTTAAGGTAGCACAATATTTTTTCACCTCCAATCAGACAACTATGAACTGATGTAATTCATTTCATCCTTCTTAATATTTTATAAATGAGGTACCAAAAGAAAGAAGAAAGATTAATCTTTCAAATTGTGATAATTTCATAATGACACAATTATTACATAATCAATTGCTATATTGTGATGTCCACACTTGATTGAATTTAGCGTCTTTGTGCTTCATAGCATTCCAAAATATTTTATAGATTCTTGTACAACACAGCTTGACCTCCAAAACCGTATCTCAGATTTCCAAAAACATCAATAGAACAAATTTTATACCCAATTGAATTTAGTGATCTCTTATGAATTGATGTTGCAAACTTTATTGATGATTTATGAGAGAATGAAATACAATAGGAAAAATCTGAGACACGGTTTTGGAGGTCAAACTGTGTCGTGCAAGAATCTATAAAACATTTAGGGATGCTATGACTAACAAAGAAGCTAAATTCAACCAAGTATGGACATCACAATATAGCAACTTATTACATAACAATTAGTTATGTAATGGTTATGTCATAATATAATTATCACAATTGGAAAGATTAATCATTCTTCTTTCTTTTGGTACCTCATTTATAAAATTTAAAGAAGGATGAGTGGAATTACATCAGTTTAAAGTTGTCTGAATGGGGATGAAAAATCTTTGTATTGTGCTACCTTAAATCTAAAACGTTGTATCATACACGAACGAATCGTACAAGTTGAGATATATAAACACTGTAAGATAGTGACAAGCGAACGCCACCATCTAAAAATGAATAACTAACGATAGGAAATGAAAAATCATCTCTTTTTATCATAAATTTTAGTATTAAGCTTTCCGTTAATGATATAGATATCAAGATCGAGGAAAGGGTACTGGTCATTGTTAGTATTAGCTTTATTTAAAGCAAGTTCAACAGGATAAATTTCTTTAGTATACATACTGAAGTCGGCGTTATTGAGAGCCAAAATATCATCCACATATCTAAAAGTATTATTAAATTTTGTATCAGATGGGTTTTTGGTGATTTTTGTCATAATTAATTTTTTAGTCATAGCAATACAACAGATTTGAAAGTTATAAAGAAACTAAGGTTTCAAATACCACCAGCAACGTTGACTTTTAATTGATTTTGCTATTTTGAGGCACCTTTGGTAATTTCGCTTTTTAACTGTTTCGGTTCTTAGTAATACATTATTGGCTTTTAATATTTGGGTTTTAAGCATTCCTCAAGATAATACAGCGTTTTTTTCTTCTATTTTATATGTATGACTGTTTATTGTCTATAATTAAGATTATTATTGACAGTGTTTCAGATTGTACTGTTAAACATGGGTCCCTTTCCAAAAGCCTCCCAACTATTGCCTTGATTTTAGCAAGTCATTTCGGTATATTTTTGTTACGTTTATACGCTATGATAGACACTTGGATGAATATTTCACTGCATTGTTTGTCTTTTTGCAGATTGTTCCAATGTTTTCTTATTTTTTTACTAAAATTCAAGGTTGAAGTTAGAAACAAATGTAGCGTTTTATACTAACAAACGATGAACGACAGACTGTAGACGCATTTTTAGACAGTGCATAGTTTGTCAAAGTTTATGTAAACTTTGCAAACGTACATGTTAGAAAAAAATGATCAAAACATGTGCCCTCTTAGCCGTTTGTATCGTTTGTGCTAGAAAGAAATGCACTCTGTAGACGCATTTTTAGCGAGTGCATAGTTTGTCAAAATTTATGGGTGCATTTCTTTCTAACCAAAATTTTGTAAACGTTGTGTAGCGTTTGTTGTTGTTTTCTAAAGCCTACAAAAGTAGAAACAAATACAACGTTTAATAAGTCTTTACTGACCGTGTTTAAACTTTTAATTATGCATGCACATGTTGTTGGTAAACAGATTTTTTACAAACATAGAAAACATACATCGTTTAATCAACGTTAGAAACAAATGTAGCGTTTGAACCAACAAACGACGAACTGTAGACGCATCTTTAGCGTTTGCATAGTTTGTAAAAGTTTATGTAAACTGTGCAAGCGTATGTTAGAAACACATGATCAAAACATGTGCCCTCTTAACCGTTTGTATCGTTTGTGTTAGAATGAAATGCATTCTAAGACAATACTATGCATATGAATTATGCACAATAATGTTCGATACCAGCAACACGTTAAATGTACACATTTCTCTAATATTACCTTGCAACAATAGGAAATCCACGTTTTATTTCGATCACTAGCTTCTTTTAAAAATTCAAGTAAATCTTGTAAAAGAAAGTAAAAAAACCAAAACCAAAACGATAGGAGGTACCAAAGACGCAAGTGAAGAACAATAAACAATGCCAATGCAAAAATATAAACTTCAACAAAATTCCACAAACATAGAACAGAAACATATATAACGAGGTAAGAAACCCCCTATTACAAAAACAAACCCAAAACAAATCAAACAAAAAAGCCATCATATATTCGTACCTTTGAAAATAGGCAACTGCAGTAAAACTGATGTTCGAGTGTAACATCACATCGTCGTGATGTATTAAGAAAATCAGGTACACAATTGAAATTCAACCAATAACGTGACGTTATTTTTATTTTGAGGGTACAAACAGTAAAATTACACAAAGTCATTTAGATTTATTAAGAAGATTCATTCTAACAAAAACATTAAAGTCATAAGAAACGAGTGACCGGTGAAAAATAATGTTCTTCCAATTCTTGAACCAATGCATACAAGCATCATAAACTTAGTCTTCTGTGCACGAATTTATCATTTTTTTCGTGTAAATTTCGTATAATCGTCAATTTTATTTTCAATCGGCCAGTGTTGTTGTGAAAATATGGCAGGTAATTAAAGTTCGTGCTTTGAAGCCGAAGTTTAACGATTGTCACCTGTTTGTCAACAATCGACAAAAAATCAACAAAAAAGCATGGAAATTGAGCACGTGTTTAACATGTAAATTCAGATAATAGTTTATTTTAAGGACATCTATGCGTATTGTGATCACCGGATTTTTACGAGATGTGTCACACTGAGGTCACTTTGCATACGGAAAATATGTCGGGGGAATTGCTTCCTGGAAGGAAGCAATTAAAATAAAGTAAACTTTTTCTAAATATGAATAAATTAAAGAATTTTCTTCAGAAAAAAGTATGTGTACATAAGTTTTATAATGAAAACTATCCATTGAGTTATAAAAAAACATATGCATTATTTTTTTTGATTTGAGGTTTCTTATGACTTTAAGACTACCCTTGATCGTTTGTATACTATAGTAAATCGATTACGGACTTACTATTGATGCCAAATTTTCAGATACTACTTTCTTCTCTGCAATTTTTATTTCGATTAGGGTTGTCTGCTTACAAATTGCATGCATTTACTTTTTCGTAAATAAGATATAGATAACTTGGAATGGATGATTAATTCAGTATAACTAAGTAATACTAAAGCCTATTCAAATGTTTACGCTAAAAAGATCAAAATGACATTTTAAAATCTGCATAGATATTTCTATTAACCGATTTTATTACTTGCGTTGAGACTATAAATATATACAAAGACAAGATAACAAAACGTAACAGTTTGTGGCTTTTTTATTGACATTATGTGATCAACTTTAAAAAAAAAATGTATTCAAATTTGATATTCATTGGCGTACTTTGCACAAATATTAGGTACGATCATTACGTTATGCATCCCAAAAACGAACTTGATGTATCTTATGGTGTTTATAAATACATCTCAACTTGTACGATTCGCTCGTGTATGTAACAACGTACTAGATTTAGCGGGAGAACTTTATGTATTACTGAAAAATTATTACATTTACTGAATTTTATCATCGGTATAAGGGAATCATTTGAAAACATGACTAAACATGCAGACATCTTATACGTTCAGGAATTTCAATTCAATCTGTTATGGTAATGTTCTTTACAAAGCACAAAAATATCAGTATTCACCTCAAAAACTATCAAAACCTTTAGACAGCCTTATCAAGAAGAGATATAGTTACGATACTGTTGGCAGGTCATTAAAGATTGAATATTTTGGCTTTAATATTGATTTAGTTATAGGGCCTTTGCATCGGAATTAAACACATTTATTTAAAAAAAAAACAGTTGTTGGCATGACACGGGTTACGTTCTTCTCATATGGGCGTTTTTCAATAAAAATGTACTTGTCCCAGCAACTTTAAAAAAAATGTTTGATCTTTGCAAGTATTTTTTTGTGCAGTCAGTACATTGATTCAGAACTAGATTTAACATTTTTAAGCAAATAAACAGTTTTTTTTTTTAGAAGGATTGATAAGATATTGATTCCTGAATGGTCCAAAATAACCAAAATGGCATGTCCCTTGACCGCCTGTCCAACATTCATACTCTAAAATATCGTAAAAAAATGTAGAAATAAATGTTATTTTTACTTAATATAGAGCCAACATATTTTAATAAACAGCTTTTAATATAGGACTTTTAATTTCAGAAGGTGTGTCCCTGACAAAGTGTCCACTACCAAACGAAGTCATTAAAATTTGCTAATAAACAGTTTTATAAAATCAATGTTATTTTTGTTTGCAAGAGATATAAACATTAGGGTCTTTGAAAAGAAGTGATGCTTTTATAACGGCAATTAAATTGTTGGTAAGAAAGTCTGAGAGTGATACCATATTTTTGTTAATGTCCACTACGAAACGGGTAAAATCTCCTTCAGTATCTGGTTTTAAAATTATGAAAAAAATATCAGTGTACAGCTTAATACATGCTTTGATGATCAGTCTTGCGAAACTTGTATGGGAGAAAAACGTTTCGTAGTGGACACTACCACTACCATGCAGTCTTTTTTTACTCTTTCTTCAATTATATTCGTGCAAAACAAATAACAAGGGTTAGTTTCATGTAATTTTTATTATGTTTTTATTAACATAGAATAGGGTTGATGTCAACTACGAAACGGTTTTGTCAACTACGAAACGCATCAAAATGTCCACTACGTAACATGAGTTGTACCTTCATATGTGAAGTACTGTCTAATCTTAATCGATAAAAAATGGTTCTCCAATTCAGAAAAAAATGAGATTTTTCTAGTATATAAGGTAGACAAACTGGAATGTCTATAGGAAACATTTCAAATTGCTAAAATATGTGTGTTTAGAAGCAGTTTCGTAGGGGACTTTTGAAACAGTACACAACTTATGAAAAATAATATCATTTTAAAGAGTATTTAAGATTGCACTTTTTGTTTACAAACAGGTCTTTAATAGAGGTATTCAAAATAACTCTTGAAATTAAATTTTAGACAAGTTGATTTTCCATTTTCCATGATTTTAGGTCTGAAAGTTACGCTTTTATTGAAAAACGCCCATATATGTTATGATGGTATGATACTAAACCCCTAACAGGAGGGATTGTGCCTGATATTCATATGACATGTATGATGCAAACATAATCTTTCTATCAGTTCATTTGAGGTCTGTAGCTGGCATGTCAGTATTAAACTGCTAGTAGTAGTCTGTTGTTATTTATGTATTATTGTCATTTTGTTTATTTTCTTCTATTTCATATTCTGACATCGGACTCGGACTTCTCTTAAACTGAGTTTTATTGTTCGTATTGTTGTGCGTTTTTTTTTCTACATTGGCTAGAGGTAAAGGGGGAGGGTTGAGATCTCAAAAACATGTTTAACCCCGCCGCAATTTTGCGCCTGTCACAAGTGAGGAGCTTCTGGCCTTCGATAGTCTTGTATGAGTTTTAATTTGAGTTTCTTGTGTATAATTCGGAGTTTAGAATGACGTCCATTATCACTGAACTAGTATGCTCTATGGTCGGGCTGTTGTCTATTTGACACATTCACCACTTCCATTCTCAATATTATAGTATACATATTTATTTAGGGGCCAGTTGAAGGACGCCTCCGGGTGCGGGAGTTTCTCTCTGCATTGAAGACCCATTGGTGGCCTTCAACTGTTGTCTGCTCGATGGTTGGGTTGTTGTCTTTTTGACACAATTCCCATTTCCATTCTCAATTTTATTGATGTATCGAAAATAAATCTATGATACAAATATAAGCGTTTTGTAAATTGTATACACTGTAGTAAATAAAAAGATCTTATATTTTAGACTTACCCCAATTTTTTAAACAGAGAAACAAATCTTTATTATGATTTGTGTGTTCATGAACTTTATTCTTTCTCGGCTATGTATTTTGGATTTTTTTGTCTTTACAATTGCTTTACTTAACTGCTCATGAACAATTTGACTTGGTGCAGAACTGCTTTGAATCCAAAAAATTTACTGTACACAAAAAATAAAATAAAAATAAAATTCTGGACGTTTGATATACATTTTTTTTTTAATTTGTAGAATTGATATTTCAACAGACATTGAATATTCCAATGGATTCTAATTGTGGACCCTTACCGGCCGACCTTTTTAAAAAAACCTTTTCTTCGATCGATATTGACACATGTATATAGACTGCTTAAAAATAAATTCTATGACAAACGTTAGGATTTTAATTTCCCAATTATCACATTCCCAAGTTTTACGGTCATCATCACAAATTGGTTGACCTGTACGGTATTTCTGCGTCTGAACTTAATTGTGGCAAGTTATTGCTGTCTTAGATTTATATTTAACCCCCAAAAAAAACTTGTTATCTGTAATATTACCGATAGCGTCCCATATACCCATGACTTTTATTGAATGGATTTGCATGACGAGTGATACATACATAGCTGGAGACGCTTATAAAACTGTGGACGATTCCTATCCGGCTTCTATTTGGGTTCATCCTATTCTATCCGTTTTTTTTACTCGCCTGACCTGAAAGTTTTTCTCATGACTTTGCGTCCGTCGTTCATCGTCGTCCGTTAACTTTTTACAAAAACCTTCTCCTCTGAAACTACTGGGCTACATTTAACCAAACTTGGTCACAATCATCTTTGGGGTATCTAGTCTAAAAAATATGTCCGACGACTCCGCATGAAAACCAGAATGGGAAAGTTGGTTAAAATAGAACATAGGGAAAAGTTCAGTTTTTGGCTTGTATCTTTGAAATTAAAGCATTTAGAATAAATTTGACAGAGTAATCATGTTTATCTGGTAGAGATCTATCTGCCCAAGAATTTTCAGACGAATCAAACAACCCGTTTTTGGGTTGCTGCACCTGAATTAGTAATTTCAAGTTTTGGGTTATTATATTGAATATGTAAACAACTATAATGTTCAGCAAAGAAAGATCTATAAATAAGTAAACAAGGCCAAATTGGTCAATTGACCCCTTTACGAGAAATTGCCCTTTAAAGTTGATTTTTAACAATTTTTTGTAAAATTTTGTAATCTATTACAAACATCATCTACTGAACCAAATAGAATTAAACTTAGCAGCAATTTTATAGTAGGGTATCTTGATTGATAAATGTAGCCGATGACCCTGTCATCCAACCAACAAGGCCGCCTTGGCTCAAAAGGGAACATAGTGATTTACTTTATAGAAGTTTATTTAAAACTGTTAAAAAACAATTGACCACAAATAATCACAGCTTGAACACTAATTTAGATAATGATAAGGGGTCTCTAGTAACTATTGTAAGACTTCACTTGGGTGACCTGCTTTTAATTAAACTACTGGGCCAAATTAAACCAAACTTTGTCACAATCCTTTTAGGGATATCAAATACTATTTGATATGATTTTATCCTTATTTTACATGATTTCCCAAATAACAGTAGATACAAGTCAGCGACAATGGCTCTTGAGAGCCTTTAGTTTAATTTATTTTTTCGAGATGGCAATGTAATGTTTTGTATGAATAAAAGTAATTAAACGTAAAAATAAGACACAATCCATCATTTGATTGGCTTTTAAATTATAAAAGGAGTAGGGGCAATAAGGCCCTTATTTGGCCAAAAAAGTACTGCAAATTTAAAAGTTATCATACATATTCTTAAATTACTGAAAACTTGACTAAGGTATAAGGTATTGAGAAAAACAAATCAAATTTGACATTGAACGAGTTACCATGGCAACAAATTACGACTTAATTTGCATAATTATGTTGTAAAAAGTTCGCGATTTTCCTTGTTTTTCATGAAATGTTAAGTATATTTTAGATTGAAAAAGTATGTGTGCACCCAAGAAACAACTTTATATTTGGTGAGATTATGTCAATAGTTATAATAAAGCTTCTGTTAAATTATTTTGTTGTTTATTAGCTGCGCACGATGTTTCCACAATGGAAATAAAGGTATGAAACTACATAAAGTCTGTATTTTTCATAGTTTTTGTGAAAACAGTACATATTATGACGTAATTGTGACATCATCAGAAAAAAATCTTTATGTTTTTCATTTATCTTTCTTGACCATATACATTTCCGAACATTATGTGCCAATTTTAAATAAATATCAAATATTTTATTTTCTTGGGCCAAAACCAGGCCTTAATGTCCCTACTCCAAATTTAGTGAACTATAAACATATAATTTCCTCCAGTATTGAACAAAACTGTATAATACTATTTAATTATAGATTTGAGTAGTGGACGAGATAAATTGCTAAATGGCAAAGTTCTTGATACAATTTTCTATTCAGCTAAAGTTATTTACATTGATGTTTAGCCAGCTTACATATTATATTTGCGCAGATCAATTATTAAATTAAATGGAATAGATAATCGATCAGTTTTACTCAGACACAGTAAACACCATTTAAATCATTGCATCAAATAGTGTTCGATATATTGTTGAATTTGCATAAAAACTGACAGTTTCCGATTAAGGACATGTTTAAATTTGTGGTCTAATACTTATAATTTTTCGTGAAAATTCGCTAATGAAAAATTTAGAATACCAAAATAGCCATCTATATTTATGTTTCCATCGCTTACATGGTCATCGGATGACTATAGAGGTCAACATGGTCAACTCGATAAATAATTAGATGGCGTTAAGACTCAAATACACACGAAACGAAGCTACGTATTTTCATGGCTGTGCATTGTTTATTGTTTTATTATGACTTTTAATAGTTTGGATAACTGTTTTACATTGTTATAAATCAAATATGAGAATTTGATTAGAATCGATGAAATTGAATTTGACAGCTAGTGCCCCTTTAATACCATCATATCTACCAGTATTTGCAAACATGGTATTAAGGATAGAAAATATGTATTCTGTACTCCCACTGGACAGTTCAAATGTAATGTGGAAAAAGTCTCCAAATGAATAAATTAAACTTTCATTAGGGAAACAAATATATTCCAGAACACCTCTTTAAACACGACTCTTCTTTATATCAAACAATATATGTATAATCGAGATGCCGTAAAAAGAATCTGTTACAAAAACAATTTAAATATAAGCTGACAGATACATAATACTAAAAAGGCTCGATAAATGTAGCTTCCAAAAATTGAAAAAGAATATAATTATACTGAATTTGAACAATTTATAAGTGATTGCACGAAATATGTTGGCAGCCGTCCACCGTCAAAGAACATACCAAGCTGTCAAATCACCTTACTTCACCAAAATAGCTAGTATTTTCTTTCAGAAAAATCATTTAGAAATAGGGATGCATCATTTTAGTTCCTAAACCAAAATATACATATCAAACAATTTCTTGAGCTTAATGACTTATTTGTTGTTTGTGTCACAAAGGATTGTAGCGTATTGTGTACTATGATTTTCAATAGGTATAAGCTTCACCGTAAACATACATTAGCAAATAGATTTTCCACCATACCTATTTGAGGGAACTTTGTTGTGTAGCAAAGTCTAGGCATATTCTGAGCGCATAGTCCACCACTATATTAAATTGCGATTAGTATTTAGTCCATGTAGAGTTTTGTAGACTGTTGTTTGTGATTTAGCTGTGTTTTTTTTCATTCACCATGGTAATGTAATTTTTCTTCGACATATGATAGTCCCGTTTTTATCGTTTTTCTTTTTATAATCACGTTAAATAAGTTCTTTATTTGTTTACTTTGATTTATTTTTATTTGTTTACTTGCGTCACTGGAAAGTTTTCTCTAGGAGTACAATTTCATTTATAATATTTCTATACAGACTATAATATGAAAAGAGCTTGGGCTGTGAAACTCTTTCTACTGATTATGTAGTTTACTTTTTTTTTCATTTACCTTAATTAGATTTTGATAAAATGTACATTTGCTAATCTATTTGATATGACTTTTGACAGATCGAGTCTTAACTTCAGTTTGTGTACATTAGTTGAGGTTGCCTCTCGTTTGCATGTAAAACAATGGCGATTACTAATAATAAATTATATGTGGATGATCCATATATATTGGTTGCAAACAAGTAAACTTTAAGTACCTGATTTATTTGATATTACTCCTGCCGTCACGTCATCGTCTTGTTTAACTTGCTGATTGCATATGTCTGTTATTTCAACTTCAACATATCTATGTTGTTGTTGATTCGTCTGAAGTTCCACGTTCTGTACGGTGAGATTAAATTCATGTGTACTATCATTTTTATCACATGATGGAGTGTCTTCTTCGCCTGAAGAGGAAACAATTACAAAAGTATCTACTATGAAAGATTATTTGATTTTTTTGTTAAATACAAAATTATGTCTCTGTTTTTAGAATTGACATCATCTAGCACTTGGTACATCCAAACAATTTTAAAAAGATTTTTTTTCCCATCATCTTTTATCTTTTATCATTCAAACCAATTCAAACTTACAGCTATCATTTCGGATATTGCAAGTCACAGACTTTTCAAACCAGTTCGCATTGGAAAAGTCGAAAAAGAGAAAAGATCTTTTTCTTAAACTTTACTTTGCCAATAAAGGTCTCGATGGCGCCAACTTATAAATTCAGTCGACGATTATGCCAGGCAATGAATTAAACGCGAGAAAGAAGACAAAGATACTCTTTCCGAATGGATTAAGGCTGTGAGTTAGTTGATCAAAATACGAATTAAGAAACTGAATAGGTCTAATAATACCCACGCTACGTCAATTTTTAAAGACCCAAATGTTGCAAAACACTTATCTTACCTCCATGACAAATATGTTGTTGTCCCCGCAGATAAAGCCCCAACCACATCGTGTTTGTGTATTAATATCATTACATATACTGCTTGATAAATGAATTCGGTATTCACAATTCACTAGGAAACTCTACATATACCCCGACGACACTTACCTAAGAAGAAATCCTGGATAATCATAGGCCTGTTTTTTTCCACAAAAAAACACAATTTTGTTCCTCCGAATATGCTAAATAAGGTTATGTTTAGCTGGTTTTTGAAGTGATTTTTACAGCAAACATCATTTGACCTTCGAAACTTGACAATAGACCTTTGGAATTTCAACCAAAGGTGAAGAACTGGATCTTCCATCACTGTATTGGATACCTAAACTACATTAGTGTCCTTACAAACAACGGTATATTGCTGGGTCTTCAAGTGCTGCACAAAACCTTTTCTGAATTAGTTACATATACAGTCGACTCTCGTTATCTCGAAGTCAGTCTGACCAGAGAAATATTTCGAGATACACATAGTTCGACTCAAACGAAAACCGGAAGTTTGACATACCAAGGGACACAACTGTTGCTTAACATTGTTAAACTAAGATAAATCCGGGAGAAAATGGGGAGGGGATCGATAATCTGGTATCAGATCGATTTATTTAAATGTCATGGTCTTTCATTATTATAATAACATTATTTTTACTTATTCTATTGTTTCAGTTACAACTGTATATCAAACAAAGCCTATCGTGAAACTGCCTATTGTAGAGGTGGCGTGAATCAGATGTGGATACTTAAAAATTCCAAATATCTTTTAGAGCACATGCAATCTAAGACTCTCTCATCTTGCAAATAGTACTAAAACGTTTGATTTTTCTACGCTTTTCACATGTATTCCACATTCCAAACTAAAAGACAAATTGAAAGAGATGGAATTACTTTGTTTCATTAAAACGAATTGCGAACGCAGATACAAGTATCTTGTCTTGAGGAGGGATTCTATGAAACTGATATTATCAAAATGCTTAATTTCGTGATTGACAACATATTTGTTACGTTTGAACGACGTGTTTTTCAACAGACTGTCGGAATTTCAATGGGAAAAATCCAGAGATGTTGCCTGAATCTATCAAAAGGACCTGGTCTTGTCTACCACCGAAAGAGTTAATTTGTGTCTTTACCCTACAAATTTACTACGTTAAAGATGAAAATGATATGAAATGATAAATGCTTACTTTAATATGTGCAGATCAGGACCACAACCATATGTAATGGTTGAATATGTTTTTCTAAATCTAATAGACTATACGTACTTGATTTATTCAATCTCATAAATGCTGTAACATCATCATTGCTTTGTATGTGCTGACCATCCATATCTCCAACAACAGCTTCAACAAAACTGTTTAGATTTTGGCGAATGCATTCATCTGTCTTCAGAGCTTTATTATCTACAGTTAGATCTAACACAAGCTTCTTATCAGCTATTTCAACTGAGAAATTGTCTTCCTCCTCTGAGGAGGAATCACTCATACAGCTATCTGTGATGGAAATGATATGGTGTTTGACAAGATAACAATTATTTTCAATTCATACGTTATATATCAAATTTGTAGTTATTTTTCAACTTTATTTTAACATGAAGCTAACATAATGCTAAATATGATTTTAATATAGACATTCAAAATATTAGCACTCTGAATATAAAAGTCATTTCGTATGTTACAATAGTATATGTAAAAAGTATTGTGTGATTCATAAAGGCAACAGTAGTATACCGCTGTTCAGAACTCAAAACCATACGCTTCTAAAACAAAACCAAAAACCTCTGAAACATTATAAAGATGCATTTCATCTTGATTGACAAAAGATTTGTAACGTTTAAAGGATGCGTTTTCACCACCAATTGGCATCCCCGTGGAGACAAACTGTGATCCTCTTTTTGCCAACTATTTCTTTTATTCATATGAGACCAACCTAATTCGAAAGAATAAAATTATCCTTTAACTTCACTTTCCGCTATAATAAGTGTAAATCTGGGGTATGGGAAACAACTCTTTCAAATGAATTTGAATGCATTTTTTTTGCGTTATAAGGTAGCTTTTGTTTGCATTTGGTTACATAAATGAGACAGAAGTATCTAGCAAAATCAAACCAGTTTCAATATACCAATCTACCATGCATAGAATTAAGGAATTCCAAATTCGGATGTTGAAAAGTAGAAAAATTATGAACCATACCTGCTTTTAAATAAGTACGTATTCAACAATTATAAAAAAGATATCTAAATATTACATTTGTACACGAAAAAAGTCGTACTAAAAATGTTTCCCCTATTTCTAGATTAAATGTGTGTGTCCCATTTCTTTAATAATTTGATTCATGTCCTGTGAATTAAAACCGATGCATGACATATTAGGATAAAACTATTTATCACTACACTTTTGTATAAATTCATACGTCAATTTTGATAACAATATATAATAGGCCTGGATGCGTTAACAGTAATGACGAAGTGGATAGAATGAATTAATTTGCAAACAATTATAGTCGAAAAGATATTCGAGTTTTGTTTTATACATCATGATACATTATTGCCATATCAAGTTTGATTTTTGTTTTTCCAAAACAAAATAAAAAGATTGTCATTTGAGCTGATATTGATTTTCATATGAGATCTGTTCTTTTAAACTTAGTACTTTTGATTACTCAAAACCATACCAAAAGCGTGAAGATGTGTTGTGCATTGTCGTTTTAATAATGATCCCGTCTTTTTGCGATGGATTGAAAATCGTTTTTTAAATTACAATCTCATACTATTATATTGCATTATGTATCAAACATTACCATCATTTAAAATCATAATATAGCTGGAGTCAGTAACTTCTGGTTTCAGAGAAATAACTGTAAATAAAATCTCTAGAAAACGATCCATTTCTGCAAGTAAGAAGCTATCACTTTGAAACAATCTTTCATGAACTTCAAGATGCAAAACCAAAGATCCTTCAGATGCTTCGTTCAATTTTATGAAACAGCCTTTGCATGCTATATTAATTTCTTCCCTGTGTGAATTTATTATTTTTGCAAGACTTCCTGGATTTTCAAGTCCATTCAAAACCATTTTTATTCGCTTTTTTCCTTCCGGTTTTTCTGAAAGTGTAAAAATATCTTTTACCGTTGCTGACATACTAACCAAATTTTAGTTGATTAGTGTTGCTATTTCTTTATTTGTTTTTAGCTTTTTCGAAATTATTCGTGCCCTTCGAAAGTTATTCATTAAAGTATATTTCATCGCAATAATAAAACACACAGAATTGGGCAAAATTTATATGATTTTATATTAAGTTATTTATATACGTATACAAAGCACATGTTTGATGGCAGCATTACATATAAATAAATGATAAAACGTAAGTTGTAGAATACCAAAAAAACGGGGAAATCACAAACGCAACTCAAGAAGTTAAAACAAGTACAAACCAGATTGAAATTGTTATGAGTTAGGCTGTTGTTTATAAGCTAGTTAACACACACGTCGTGGGGGTGAAACACACTTATATATGTCAGTAGATGTAAATTAAGAAATAATTGCAATTGTTTTTATCATTGTGAAAAATGTGACTGGGCGAGTATTGCAACACTATGATTCGCAATTGAACTATTTGATGCGTATATCTGTATGTGATTATTCCTGAAATCTTGACATATTCTTACATTTTTCAAATATCGCAATCATAAATGCCCTCCATAAATTCTGAATTTAAAATAGTCGTATAACATTTTCGAAATTTGTTCACCATGCTTCTAAATCAATGCTTTTGTATTGTTTTGATTGATATGAACAATAGCAGTAAAATGAATAACGCTCGAAAATAGATGATTTTAACACTATTTATTTTTTTAAAAATTCAAAATGCAAGCATAACGCTATGAAATGTACGACATGCTTATGACATATCTTTAAATTGTCAATAACTTTAATTTAGATTGAATACAATGTTTTTTAAAACTGTTGTTAAACTGGTTTTACAATGTTAAAATAACTATTGAATCAGCCAAAAGTAAAGGTATTACTTAATGTATTAATGATTTCTTGGTTCAGCTAGCAAACAAGCTAACCTAAGATATTACCTTTACCTTCACACTCAAGTCGATGTTCTGATATTGCCTGCATTATTTTACATCTTATCTCAGTGCCAATTTGAATCATAGAATCGAAAAAGAGGAACTGGACGCTATTTCTAAACAATATACCATGTTAAAGTTTATTACTAACCGTTTCCGTTCCGTACTTCATTAATGTACTCCGTTACATCCTTTTCCATGAAAACAGGAAACCGTTGTAACTGCACAATTTCTGCAAAGTACACCCGCAATAGTTACAAGTAACACACATGTATTATTTATCATGTCTTAATTCTTAACACTTTGGTTGTTAAGAAAATTTACCATCTATTTCTAAGAATCGATTGAACTCTAGCACCAACATGTACGTGCTGCAAAATTCTTTACATTCTAACGAGAACTTATATTTTAGCTACTTCATACATGCCTATTTATGCGCAACAATGTTATTCGTTATTATACGTGACAGTTATAAGCTCAACAATATTTTGTTTTGAGGTTTACTACTGAAAAGGCAAAATGTCTACGCTTGATATTAAATTCTTCGTATTAATTCAATAACAATGTCGATATTTTAGGTGCCTGCCATATTCTTAAGTGACGGAAGATTTCATTGTTCACATATACAATCACGTAATAATCTCAACCAACTGAATTTCAATGCTAAACCAGGATTCATTAGAGTCTGAATTGATGATGGTACATTGTAAATTTAAATTCAGGTAAAGCTTTGTACGTTACAAAAATATTTCCAGACGGATATAGATGAATATATAAGAAAAAAAAAATTAGAACTTATTAAGGTTAGTGGTACTATATTTAATTACAATTCAAAAGTGCAACGGTTTCGCTTTTTTCACACTTAAATTCTATTTCGTATAATCTGACGAATCTACATTTGTTGCTGTTCTTCCCATATGTACGATATGGTTTAGTTATACATACCTTTCAAATTCTTATTTTCCTCCATAGTTTTATATAACTTCTTTGTTGTTTCGGGATCAATAGGGGAACTTCGTAAATCATGTATTTGCTGTGTATATGACTGAAGAGCTGTCTTATTGACATGTACATCTGCCCTTGTGGCAACTTCAACGAATTTGTCAAAAAAAATATTGAATTCTGTTTCTGATACGAGGTGATGAGGGTTATGCATTATATCATCTCTGGAAAGTCTCATACGTTCAATATCATCCCCTATTCTTATTTCATTATAAAGAGGTATAGCTCCCCATTTTCTTGTTGGGTGGTCCTTGATTATCATTTTGAAATTTTTATCTCTTGCTATTTTATACATAAGTGTGATATCAAACTTTTCGTAATTGTCACTTAATAACGTTTGAACAATGCTCATTTCCTTCTGCGAAAGTTTCGTTCGAAACTTTGCACAATACGGTTGGGTAATTGTGTGGTAAACTGTTGCCGGTGGAACACTTGTTAGTTGCATATATTCTCTTAATATAGGAGTCAATACTTGACCGATCAACTTGTTGCATCGAATATACCTTGCTATGTCTTCTGAATTTGCCATTATCCGTATATTTTGTAGGATTGATACACAGAAATAGCTAACAAGGACAAAATAAAATAGAATACAAATAAATTAAAGAGACGTAATAACAATTATATTGTCTAATAGCTGTAAACATATAATGTAAAGATATTGGTTAACAATGTAATGATTGATAATATTTGTACCAGTAAGGTAATGGTATTTAAGGTACATGTAAACGCAATATAAATTTAGCTACATTAATATTGACTCGATTACATTGCATGCCTATACTTTTACAAACAATTTACAGTTATACCACTAATAATAAAATATGGCCTCTGTATTCGGTGTGTTGTGTCACGCGACAGTGCACAGCAAGGTAAAATTAGTTTAAATTTATAAACTTTAAAATCAGATTTAAACCACCATTTTTTCCCTTTACAAACTATAGTTTGATTTTAATATACTGTTTACAGACTAAAACATATGCTGCGTCAATATCTTTGTATGGCTCATTATAGTTCAGAATTTGAACAGATTATTTGTTCTTACCTAATACACAATACAATGTTTTATTTTATTTAAAATTGTTTTCTTACCATTGAACGTTTATAAGCACGTTCCGCTCATAATTTCATCGAGGATGTTTAATCGAAAGTTGATTTTGCGCATGTGCTAACAAAATGTATTTGGTTTATAATAGAAGAGAACTGTGTGAGGCTCAATTAGAAAAGACCGTATCCAGTTTTGTCATTTGCGATAGTTTTTCAAATCAACAAATACTATTTAACATTTATTTAACGAATTGAAATTTGGATACAGTTTAAAGTGTGATTTCATGTTTGTATCATGTTAACAATATCTTCAACCCAATCATAACTGATGAGACTAAAATTCTTTCTAAATTTAATTTAGATCCTAAATATTGCATGTATAAATGTTTCCGTAAATAAGATATAAATAAAGAAAAAAATATTTATTTCTGTACTGTTACGCATACTTTATAACATCCAAATAAAAAATATGCAAATATTATGGAATGAAAATGACATTAAAAATTGCATAAACATTTGGATTAGCCGTCCTCAGAATTTACAATTACTGTTACCCCGGACATGATGATATTAATGCAGTAATACAATTTTATTCAAAACAATTATTGACATGACTTTAACATTGGATCCAGTTAAAAGTAAAACTAACATTTCTATGAAAAAATATACATACTATAAAAAAGTAATTAGTGTAAAACAATTAATTAACATACACAAGTTGAGCTTTTGAATTTGCCATTTGATTAGGGGCTTTCCGTTTCGAATTTTCCTCGGAGTTCAGTATTTTTGGTGATTTTACCTTTTACAGGTCATAGAGAAGTGTAAAAGTACCGTATCCACTTGTGAAAGCTGTTTGTTGCTCATTTAAGGTTAAAAGTTGACATTCATTGATATACGAAAAGGTTGGTATTTTTTAACATATATTCTGAATCCGCATTGATCGACATTAATTTTACCGATACGATACGTAAAATCAATTAAAATGAAACAATTCAAAGTAAAACTCACATAAAAAGGGACCCACATAGAATAAAAAAGAGAAAACCCGAACGTTATCAAAGTAAGCGGCTTGGGCTATAACACATTCGAAAAAAAAATTTTGAAATTTACCATTGAAAACCTTGGTTTACTAACTTTCCTTTTAGCTTATCACTCCGGCTTCCTCCAAACACACCCACCAATCAATCCTTTTAGTTGAAACATTATATCCATATTTGAGTGGTTGAGTTTTCTAAAAAAAAATATTGTCTTAGTCGCTATGTGTACCACAACAAAGTTTGACTGCGCTACTGCACTCCTTGTGTCGCCATCTGTACTTAAAATTTCAAAAACACTCAATTTATTCTGCAAAAACTCCCCTCAACTCGTAAGTCTTATGTTAACGAATGCATCTAGGTTAAGCTTTTTAAAACATTACAGTAATGGTCTATTCAAATAACTTAATGTTTTGATGACATGTTTAAGATCACAAGACTTCTAAGTGTTTGCTTTTAAAGTTTTATCACCATACTGTTTGTTCACATAAGTAAAATAATGCGGAAGGATTGCCAAAGAGACAACTCTCCACAAGAGACCAAATAACACAGAAATTAACACCTTTAGGTCACCGTACACATAAGCAGCTAAAAGGACAAATGTAAAACAATTCAAATGAGAAAGCTAATAGCCTTAATTATATAGAAAAGGAAAGAAAAACAAATATGTAACACAGCACATAATTAGTTATGCTTGTTTGCTTTTCAGATATACAACTGGCTTCAGACAAAGTAAAGATAAACAGATCATACCATTGCAAAAAAAAAAAACCCATAACAAAACAATTCCGCAAAAGGCTGAACAGGAACATTAGTGGAAGATATTAGCAAGCAAAATCGAGGGAATTGTGCAAATGATGATACAAGCATGAAATTTGGTATAAAGGACGACTAAATGATACTAAAAAAAAATCCGCTGCTCCCAAAAAAAATTAACTTTTTTTTCAAGATGGCCACGGCCTTTTCAAAATGCCTGTAGTTTCAAAGTTCGAAAATACCTATTTTTCTGGAAAACTGTTTTTGTTTGTCATTCTTTTGGTAAAAAACATATGAGGTTCGATGGGTTCCTTCCTTACATGAGAGATATATTATATAAATGAATATTTGACTTGTTTGGGGTTTGCGCGTGCTAAAAAAATAGTTACAAAATTCAAAAACATTTACCATTTAGTTTATGTATTTGTCTATACTAACTAATGATATTTTTGCCACGTATAATAATGATTGTTATTTACAATTACGTCGTCAGGTCTCACTTATTCCCTATTGTGACTGTTTTTGCTGAGTATAAAATCGCATTGCTATAAGACGTGTCACGGTATTTAGTTATCCCACATTCATGGATTTGGTTTCAATGTTTCATTTGTTATATTGATCGAATATTGTTTACTGTTTTATCGTTTGTAGTTGAAACTATTTTATTTTCTATTCTATTATTATAGTATTGTAACTTAAATTGTTATTAAATGCATCGAATATCATTATTACGAACCTAATCTTGATCTTTATTCTTTTTCTTGAAAACTATTAAAAATTACCTGTGAATTCAATTGTGCGTCGATGTAGTCGGATACATCCCTCGACCTGTTATCATTTGCGTGAAATTTAGAAAAGGTTTTTTATAACTGTATTGCAATTATTGTTGATATCATTATTGCTATAAGAGTAAATATTTGATTCGGTTTTATTTTCACAATCATTATGGCGAAAAGAACTCGTCTGTCATCAGTCTCAACAGACAGTTGGGATACTGACTGGACAAAGTGTTGTTTATGTCAAGAAGACACAGTTGAAATATTAAAATTAACTGCCGATGGGTATAAAATGTTGGCTATCGACATTCCTAAGTTTCACGAAATGAATAGCTTACCTATACCACTAGACGTTAGAAGGTTTAACAACGGTTCTGGTATTGAAAGCACTTTAACAACAAATGAGGCAACATACCATCCAAGTTGTCGAATCAAATTTAACAACACCAAATTGAAACGTGTCAAACAACGATACGAGTCGACACAATCAATCAAAAGTGAACCTTGTTGTTCTCCCAAGTTCATTCGCCGTTCAATTGATCATTCAGATACAAAATTAAAACAAGATATTGTTAAGTGTTTTTGTGTGACAAAGAGGCTCCGCCTTCCTCACTCAGGGAAGCAATGACAATGAAGCTGAATGATAGATTGAAAAGTTGTGCCGAAACTCGCCAGGACAAACAGTTATTGGCCAAACTAAGTACTGGGGATGTCATAGCCCAAGACTTTAAATACCACCCCGCTTGTCTTGTAGCTCTATATAATAAAGAAAGAGCCATGAAGAAAAGGACAGAAGAACAGGCACAGATTGATACCGATGCGGAAAAAGAAGCAGTAGATGTTGCCTTGGCTGAATTGGTTAATTACGTATTTAAAACTCAAAGAAATAGTGATGGGGCCAATGCATTTAGACTCGCAGACCTTTCAAATATGTAGGAAAAAAGGGTTCAGCAATTAAGTGAGGGTATAATTCCAATACACAGGACACGACTGAAAGAAATGCTTCTTGCAAGGATACCAGATCTTTAAGCATATACGAAAGGTAGGGAGGTGTTATTGGTTTTTGATCTAGCAATTGCTCAGTTGCTTATGTACAATTATCATGCAAAAACACCAAAAATATCAGAACAACAACGGCATGCAGTAGATCGTGCTCCTTTTTGTATCTATATTGGACTTTTGATTTTTGCAAGGACTAGGAAGCGTCACTTGAACGATATTTTATTTCAATATGAGTTATGCATTTCATATCACCGGGTATTAGAAATATCAACACAACTGGGAGATGCTGTAGTTGAACGATTTTTGTCCGAAGGTTTAGTATGTCCACCTGTTTTGAAAAAAGGGCTTTTCACTACAGCTGCTGTTGAAAATATTGATCACAACCCTAGTTCAACAACTGCAAAAACATCATTCCATGGGACAGGAATTTCTATTTTTCAGCACCCGTCAGATGACTAAGTGGGATTGAACGTGGAGAATTAATACTTGGAAATAGATCAAATTCAAGACAAGTATCTTCACTTCCAGATACATACGCAAATGTTAGACCTGCCTACTTAAAGACTAAACCTAATAGCCCCGATACAATACTCAAGTTAACAGATCATGATTATCTTAAACAAAGCCTCCAGTGTGAATTTGAATGGCTAAACGAAGTTCATCTAACAGATGAGGATTTGGGTTTCAAACACATATCTTGGTCGTCATATCATTCCTCCAAAAAACGAGGCCCTTCTGAACAAGTTAGTTTAACCTCTTTGATGCCACTGTTTGAAGAACAAGCCCATTCAGTTGCAATGATAAAACATTCTATGGATAAAGTGAAGGAAGTGGTCAACCACTTTTTGTTTTGGCAAAGCAAATGCAGTGGGAATGGCCAAATTTGTATGGAGAAGATAAATGTGTCGTCATGTTTGGTGGATTGCACATTGAAATGGCTTGTTTTAAAATTCTTGGTGACATTTTGCGTGATAGCGGATGGAATAGTGCCCTCACAGAAGCCGATATTGCAACATCTGGCACGGCAGATTCCTTCCTTGTACGTTCAAATGTACCTAGGACCAGACACGCACATCAAATAACTGCCTGTGTTTTGTTTGAATTGCTAATGTCGGCTTATGAAAGCATAAACGCAGAAAATATAGCTGATGACTCTGTGACGTTCGATATTTTGATGGACTGGTGCACAGAAAGAGATTCAACTAGACCCCAGTTTAATTTCTGGCATTCCATTATGAATTTAGAACTTCTTGTGATATCTGTAGTACGATCACTTCGTGAGTCTGATTGTTTACTTTAGAAACAGTCCTTATCAAGCATGATACCGTATTTTTTTGGACTTGATCGTGTAAATTATGCTCGATGGTTACCGATCCATCTCCGCGATATGCCTTCCTTCACGAACATCACCCACAGGTGGCAATGGAATTTGCCAATGGTAATTTCACTGTTCGTAAGACCAACAAGTTGTTTTCTAATATCGCAATTGATCATGCACATGAACAGAACAATGCAATTGTGAAGGGCGATGGTGGTGCCATAGGTTTAACTGAGGATCCCTCAGCTTTGAGGCGATGGATGGTAGCTGGACCAGAAGTCAGTAGATTGGTAGAAGAATTTGAAATATCTAGTGGTTTGAGTCATACAACAACAGACGAACGGCACCATGAAGAATCTTCTAAGACCCAAAGGGATTTCTTCGAAAGAGTTCAACGGCTTTCTAAAGTGATAACTGAGTTTGGAAATCCTTTTCTAGAGGAGTCATCAGATTTATACAAAATTGACTCTAAGGAAATTGTTGAATCGGAGGCTGGTAATATATGTAGACTCGAAGATATTGGATCGAAACAATACGAAGATCTATTACAAAAAATGCAAAACGAAGGAGAATCTGCTTTTTATGACCCCCCAAAAAAATTTCCCTTTATTCAGCCGTAAAACGAAACCGGAAACGTCTTCATCAAAAACAAAGCTTAAGAATCTTAAAAGTGATTGCGATCTCTTTTTCTAGACTTTTCATTTCGTGTCAAAGTAGACAGTGTGACTTACAAGATTTCTTTAGTCATGAAAACCAAACTGCACCAAAGTCTTTGTCTCAGGATGGCACTTTCAACAGTGGAAATAAATCGCAGCTAATGGACATACTTGAATCCTTCTGCGATTTGCCATCAACTGATCCACACTCTGACGCATTCATTGTTGATGGGGCAGCAATGGTTAATTCCAGACCACCACGTGGGGCAAAAACATTTGTTGACTATGCAAATGATGTCATACTGCCTTACATAAAATCTTGCACAGATGATTATTCAAGAGTAGACATTGTATTTGACGTTTACTTGAAGAATAGTTTGAAGGCTGGAACGAGAAGAAAGCAAGGTGCTGGTGCAAGACGGAAAGTTGTTGGATCAGGTAGAACGCCAAGGGTTTGGAGTAGTTTTCTCCGTCAGTTTCTGGCCGACAGAATCGCTCGTTTAGAGACTGATAGAAAAACTGTTTATGTGACCCAAGGTGAAAATGTTCTTTGTAATAGCAATACGAATATCTCCCAACTATCTCCTTGTAACCACGAAGAAGCCGATACACGACTGTTTGTCCATGTTAACATGCTGCTGCAAATGGTTGTAAAAAAGTGATAATAAGTAGTACTGACACGGATGTAGTAGTGTTAGGAGTTGCAGCATTTGAAAGATTATGTGTGGAAAAATTGTGGATCGGTTTTGGAAGAAGTAAAGACTTCCGATGACTCCCAGTGCATGAATTATCGAATTCGTCAGGTCCTCGCGTAGCTGCTCTTCCTTTCTTCCATGCATTCAGTGGGTGTGACACTGTGTCCGCATTTCGTGGGAAAAAGAAGAAATCAGCTTGGCAGACATGGGAAGTATTTCCGGATGTAACAGACGTTTTCGCCCGCTTGAGTATGAGACCAAACTCTACTGAAGACACAGACATGGACCTCATAGAAGCATTTGTTTGCATTATGTATGACAGATCAACAACAACATTTGCAGTGAACGAGGCGCGGTTTGAAATATTTGCGAGGAAGCAGCAGCCTTATGATGCTATTCCGCCTACCAGAGGTGCTCTTTTGGAACGCACAAAAAGAGCAGCATTCCAAGGCGGACATGTTTGGGCCCAAGCGGACGTATGCATTCAACAGGTACCAAGTCCTGAACACTGGGGTTGGACGAAAGAAAATGACATCGACAATTGGAAACCAAAATGGACTTCGTTACCTGCAGTTGCATCGTCGTGTCAGGAACTTGTGAAATGCGGATGCAAGAAACCCAGCTGTGTTGGTAATTGTAAATGCTACCGGTCTGGCCTTCCTTGTACGGGTTTGTGTACATGCAACTTTCAGTTTGATAATTTTTAGATACACACAATGTTTATTCAACCAAACTATGAAAGATAACTGAAAGCAATCAGTAACATCCTTTGTGATGTTGCTTGAAAGTATAAAAATTGGTATTTTTGACTTTTTTGCCGGCATTTTAAAACCGGAAGTCACCTTTTGTTTCATTTATGTATTGTGCAGTCGACATTTAGGATCTGTTATCTACTTTTTATCAAAACTAACATCGGATGTTAGGTATAACACACCTTTCAAAGGATAAAAGCAGTATTGTCAATTTGTAATGACGCCATTTTCAAAATGAGTGGTGGCCATCTTGAAAAAATGATTTTTTTTTGGCCAGCAGCGGAATTTTTTTTAGTATCATTTAGTCGTCCTTCATACCAAATTTCATGCTTGTATCACGATTTGCACAATTATGTACATAATATCTCCCCCTACATATGTATTGAAACCCTTTTAAAACACCAATCAATCAAACAAACTAACAAATAAAAACAAAAAAGGCAAAAAAAGAAACTCACCGCAATGGGGAAATAACAAACAATAAAGCAACCAATCTCAAGTTTGCAGTGTCAAGCAATCTTGATCCACTGCGATACCTATTTGATTGTTTTTAAATGAGGTAGTAAATATTCCTGAAATATTCCTGAAATATGGTGGAGACCTATGTTTAAAAGATATCGGACTTTAAAGAAGAAAAAAAAAAGACTTTATTCTTTGTAAGAATGACAAAAAATGACAATAATTATATAAAACATAAAACATGCACATATTTGTTTAGGGGCCAGCTGAAGGAAGCCTCCGCGTGAGGGAATTTCTCGCTACATTGAAGACCTGTTGGTGGCCTTCGGCTGTTGTTTTTTCTATGGTCGGGTTGTTGTCTCTTTGACACATTTCCCATTTCCATTCTCAACTTTACACCATTGTATGTTTTTTTTAAAGGGGATCGGGAAAGAGACATGTAAAATGTTTTGCAATCATACTTTTACTATTTATTTATTTTATTTTTATGCAATGAGTTTGTATCAATGTGATTGGAAGACAATCAAAGTACAACTATGTAACTAAGGGATGCAGACATATTGAATTCCAGAAATTGCCTCATCCACAGCATCATTGGTCCAATGTCTTCCTTTAAAGCAGCAACACTTTAACCTTATTTCAGTACGTACAGTTGCTTTCTATGGAAATTGCTTCTGTCTTATAGATAAATTATAAACTAACACGTTTTTTTCTGATATGATTTATTACTCTCTATGTCGTATGTACTTTTAATGTAAATACACCAATTTCTTTCCGTATAAACATGTCTCCGTTCAAAGTCCTGGTGTCGTAATAATGGGTTTTAGATTCATTCTCCTGGATAAGTCAGAATAACACTAATGCCGTAGATCTTCAAATTACAAAACGATCCATGTATAATTAAATTTGTCAACAAAAGTATCTAGGTTAAGATTTTAATACTTTCCAGTAAATTAGATAAATAAATATCTTACCGTTCGAAGTCAATATCAAGACTCATTGACCTTTAACTATGGTTATCTCGACTCCGCATGTTTATGCTTGTTCTGTTATTTTTAACTGATATCGGTTTTACAACCGTCTTTAGTTACGTTTCCCCAATATTGACAACGTCAAATAGATGACCTTAGTGAAGTTGTGCTGCTAGATATCTCAAAACGATCCATTTAAAATTCCTCTTCCTACAATCGTGTGCCAGATTTTTATTTGGAAAATGTTCAAGAACCGCATGTCTAGTACTAGTTAAAAGTTATTGGAAATTAACATATACTAAACATTGAAATTTTAGAGCTGAGCAAAAATACGACATATCGGCATGATAAAAATCTACAAAATAGGAAAAAGGTATGGGATACAATGGAAAAGGGCGTCTCTTGTTGTACTCATTTTACTAGTCGTACTATCCAGCGTGATTTCAGTCGGTTTTATAATACACTCAATGCACATTGCTGAATGTCGTAAGTCATTTGGTAATTGTTGGAATGTGTTCCTGACAACCATGATAATAATACGCAAGTCTAGCGTACACATTTTAAGCCTGGTGTCTTTGATTGTAATTTGTAAACAACAGTTATATTTTGAGTAAAATTGAAGAGACCGGGGTCGCATTCATTTTTACATTCTGCTATTTAAGATTGATAATATAAAGACAAAATATTTTTCTTTTCCTCTCATGCCTCATGTTTCTAGTAACAATTCTCTGTGATTTTACTAATGTTTTTCTGATATAGATTTAGGGTTTAGTTAAGCTGATTTAATATTCATCAGATTGTAATAATTCAAAAAGAAAAATCAATGCAGATTTGTAAAAAAAACAAGAATAAAACAAATAATTGTATGAGATTAATATGACGCATGCAACTATTGATGTGTTGGTTTTCATTTTCACAGCACTGTGTCGATATCTCACCTGGGGACTATCAGTTCCAGAGGCTATCATCAACAAAATAGTCGGTACGTCGGTACTGACATGATTCTCAACAAACTTTTCTTAATTTGTCCATTAGAAAATTATGAAATTATAAAGAAACTAAGATTTCAATCCTCCCAAGTAAAGTTAACCTTAGATGTATTGATCTATTTTTATGTCATCTTGGTATTCTTGGTCCTCGTAGCTCCTTAGCTGTTTAGATTATTATATTTTTTAGCTTATAATTATTTGGGATTTGGCGCTTCTGATGAAGGGAAATCCAGAAAAGCGCATCGGACGCATGAAACTATTCAGTTTTTTCTTGTTTTCTTTATATGATCAATTTACAGAATATAATACAATGTATGTTTAAAATTACCTCGTAATATGCTTACATAATAAATACACGTCAAAGGTTGACATTACTCTAACAATATTTCCGTGTAACCATAGAAAATCAACGTTTTATTTGGCTCGCTAGCTTTGATAAAAATCTAATTAAGATTGAATATAAATAAAACTGTAGGAGGTAACAAAGACGCAAATAAAGAAAAATAGACTTTACCATTGCATTTAAAAAAAAAATACAATAATAAAAAAAAAAATTCCACATACACTGATCAGAAACAAAAACAAAAAGAATGAAATTACGCATAGTCCTTTGGATACTATTCACTATGAAAATACCAACCAAGAATAACAAAGACATTAAGACTACTACTAGATCGTCGATAGAAATCGATTACGGACTTACTTTTGATGCCAAAATTCCAGATACTATTTTCTTGTCTGCACTTTTTATTTCGATTAGACTTAAGTCTACTTACAAATCGCATGAATTTAATTTTCCGTAAATAAGATATGGATAACTTGAAATAAATGATTAATTCAGTATAACTAAGTAACGATCAATAATATTCAAAGGTTTACAACAGGAAGATCAGAATGACATTTTAAAATTAGCGTAGATATTTGTATTGACCGATTTTATGACTGTTCTTCTTTGGCTTTATAACTATTTTGATCCGAGTGTCACTGATGATTCTAATGTAGACAGAAAGCGCGTCTGGCGTATTTTAAAAAGTTATAAGCCTGGTACATTTGATAAGTTATTGCAATGAGACTATAGATGTACTTTTCTCTTTCATTTTAAAATAAGCGCATTCAACATGTTCAAACTAGATATTCTGTGGCATACTTTGCACTAATTACAGTTTCTATCATTACATTATACATCCCCAAAACGAACTTGATGTATTGAAAAAGTATACTACAAATATAGGCGTTTTGTAGATTATATACCTTGCTGAAAATTAAAAAAAATCTTATATTTTGGACTTATCCTAATATCTTAAACAGAAACAAAGCACCATTATGATTTATGTGCCCATAAACTTGTCATTCTTCGGTTATGTTTTTGGGAAAAGCTTTTTTGTCTATATGATTGCCTTGGTTTACTATTCCTAAAAAAATTGTGTAGAATCGCTATATGGGCCAAAAACAAATTTATTGTACCCAGAAAGGGATATCAACAAAAAAATACACTTTTGAAAAGACATCTTTTGATTTAGTGAGTTGATATTTAAACAGACAATGAATATTCCAATGGGTTAGAATTGTGGACCCTTACTGGCCGGTTTTGTATTTTATAACTCATATAAAACAGTATTTATAGAATAAAAACTTCTTCAGGACATCAAAAACTCTCAAATTCCACTTCCATATGTTGGAGAACTGCTAAAACTCCATTTTGCATAATCAAATATTTGTGTGATGCTTGCATCTCATTTATCCCAAATAAACTTGAGATTAAGGATAACTCCGAAACTGGATGGTCTTGGCATCGTGGTCTTTTCTTCGATCGATATTGACACATGTAGAAGACTTTATAAACTAAATTCTATGATGACGTAACCTTTTTAATTATAACATTCCCAAGTTAAACAGTAACTATCACAAATTGGTTGACCTCTACGGTTATTCTGCGTCTGACCTTTCTTGCGTCATGCTTTATAGTCTTAGGTTTATATTTAACAAGAGATTCGTCTAATCTGTAACTTTTTATACAGCTGATATCGCATATGTTCCTTATGTCAATGTCATAACTACAACCCCTACCCTTTTCACGAATGTGACCTGACGAATAAGACTTTTTACCGGGTTTGTAATAACATGAGCAACACAACGGGCGCCACATGTGGAGAAGGATCTGCTTACTCTTCTGGAGCACCTGAATTCACCCCAAGCTTTTGGTGGGGTACATGTTGCTTAGTCTTTAGTTTTCAATGTTGTGTGTTTTGTACTATTATTTGTCTGTTTATTGTTTTCTTTGTTAGCCATGACGTTGTCAGTTTATTTTCGATCTATGAGTTTGACTGTCCCTCTGATATCTTTCGCCCCTCCTTAAATGAATGAATTTGCATGGCCGGTTGTAAATAGTACACGAAGCGTACGCACTCAAAACTTACGGCCTCTCCCACTAGAGGTTTCCAGATTTGCGACCGTACCAACCGTAGTACGAAGTGGGAGCCGTCATTTAACTTTTGAAAATTATTGATGCATACACTTTATATCAACACATGTTTTAGGAATCATATGCAGAACTGTTTTGAGAATTTTTAGCTGTAATTTGGGACTAATTTTATGTGGTTTCTTCTTGTATTCGTAGGAAACAATAGTGTGTGCACTCGATTATGCTTTCAAGCAACCGTTGCAAGTAACCGTTGATACGAAAGGTTTATAGTTAAGAGTTATTTCCCCGTGAAACTACATAGATACAAAGAAGCTAAATTACAAAACAAATTTAAAACTTTATAAATTTTGTTTGTAATAACTTTATGTATCATTGTAAAATGTTAAAGTTTTGTATTCATTTTGGTTAGTTTTTAGAAAACATGATCAAATAAAATGAATTTGAACAAAATAAATTGACCTTAATAACAAAAGAAAAATGACAAAACTAATATAAAACCAAATCGTTGTTCAGTCTGTACGCGTGAGGTCTAAAACCTATGTCAATGGATATTGAATCAAGATAATAAAAAAGTCCAGGGAGACATACTTTATAAAAGTTAATACTCTGTTACAAAAACCCGAAGGTGTCAAAACGTTTGATTTTCTAATTATTGTACTCATTATCTTTGTCATTATACTTTTAAATAACATTGCCTTGTGATAATTTTGTGTTATATGTAATATATCTGTTGTATATATATGTTGAAGAATTAAATAAAGATAAAAAAAATCAGACGTCCGGAAAGAAATTATAAAAAAATACAAGGTCGTTTACATCTTCAATTTGAACAATTATGCATAAAGATATGGCTGATATCGTATTTACTTGACATCCTCCCTGTTTGGACAATTATCTTTACCGTCGGGCTTAAAGTTTTTCTTTATAAAAAAACCCCTCATAAAATCAATATGCTATATAAATTTTAGAAACAACACAACTGTTCATATATCTTTTTCGCAGTTAGCCGAGAGAGAAAACTCAGAAAAACTGAAGCTATCTATTTTAAGTAGTATCGTATTCATGATACTAGTACATATAAACCTGAACAAATTACATAGAAACCTTTACCAACCGATGAAAATAATCCTTAATTTTGAGTCCATAAATCAGTTTTCAATGGTGGAAAAGACATTATATCATGTATATAGCAACATAGTATTTTCCGTACAACATTACGAAGAGTTAGAAAGACATATTCATATTGCATTAGACTAAGTGTAAATATAGCGTCAAGTTATTGCCGTTTTCAGTGAACAAAATGCGCTGTGTTGTATGAAGTTTGTTTGGCAATGCTGTACGACAAAAGGATTAATGGATGGATATTGGTTTAACATTACTCCTCGTAGATTATATTATACTACTCCCAGGCATGTACAATACACAATTTTACTCGCGACAATATTTACAAATATTAATGTAATAACAATATCTAGTGACATAATGATAATAATAAGCGAACACGATGAAGTAACATCGTGATGATAAATATTTCGACTCAAAAAATGGTTTTCGTTAGTGTCATAAAATTTATATTTATTCTTTAAGTAATTAATATAATCAACAATTTTATTAAAAAGTTCAGTGACAAAATATAAGGAAAAAGATAGATCGATGGTTTTACAATGTGTGTTGCGTTTTATGAAATTTTTTTGCTCCAATGATCGAAAAGATAGTTTAATTAATAAAAAATTATTTTAATGAGAAATCAACACAATTTTGAACTCATTTTTGCCATAAGCACGTGTACTAGTTTAGTGACGCATCTAGAACTTTTCATAAAAGGGGGGCGCTCCATGCATGCATTCAGTGATTCCCTATATAATCAACCAAATTTTTGACACGAAAGGGGGGGGGCAAGCCCCCTCCTCCTGGATCCGTCTATCTAGTCATTAACGACACCAGTAAGGTAAAGTAAGATATTATTAATAAGTAATTTCTAATTATTCCAATTTATATTAGAGTATTAGAAAACATTCTTTATTCTAATCCTTTTCTCAATATATACAGAAAACAAAAACATAGCCATACAAAAACGCAAATATATTTTTAGAATATAAAGGTCGAGGCAACTCAGTTCCAGTAAGGACTGTTTGATTCATTCTCTTGTGCACAAAATAAATTTTATCGTATAAAATCACGTGCAAGGTTTTCTAGAAGCAGAGAAATCGTTATAAAATAAAAGATTAAGGTTTTTATCACTGATATGCAATTTTGTTTCTTTTTATTTTCATCATGATACATACAATAATCTCATGCATTAAATGAAACCTCCCAAACAACACCAACGGTTGTGTTACGTACCAACCGTACCTGATACGTAGCAAATCTGGAAACCTCTACTTAGAGTTTATGCTCTTCTGTCAATACTTTTAAATACATTTTAGAGAAGGTATGATTGTCAAAACCTCAATTCCCTATCAGAGACCGCATGACGTTGAAAAAAATTTGAAACAGCACGTTTAATAATTTCAGGCGTCCGAAGCGCTTTCTGGATTTACCTTTATCAGGAATGCTCAAAGCCAAACATTTGAAATCCGAAAGATGTAAAAGTACCGAATCAGTTGAAGAGCTATACGACAAAAATACCATAAACAAATAGCCAAATTCATCTAAGATTACCCTTGCCTGAGGGAGTTGAAACCTTAGTTTCTTTTCTTAGTTGAAGAGAGAAAAAAGTACCAAAGGAACATACATCTCATAAGTCGAAAACAAACTGACAACGCCATGTCAACATCAGCTAACATGCCTACTGTTGTCTATATTTTATAAACACTCTCATAATGTTTTGTGTGGATCGAAGTAATCCAACGTTAGCATATTATATAATCCATTATTTGATTGTCCGTTACATTCGAATATTCAGTGAACTATAAACATGCATCCATAATTTCCTATAGCATTGAACAAAACTATAAAATACTAGATATAATTATCGAGTTATGTAGTGAACGTGATAAAGTTATAAACAATTATGGCAATATTCTTGATACAATTTTCTATTCAGCTACACTAATTTATATTGATGTTTAGGAAGCTTACATGTTACACTTGCGTTGATCAAATATAAATAAAACGCCTGTACCAAGTCAGGAATATGACAGTTTTTATCCATTCATTTGATGGATTTGAGCTTTTGATTTGGCCATTTGATTAGTGACCTTTCGTTTGAAATGTTTTGAGTTCAGTATTTTTGTTTTTTTACTTCAAACATGGAATTATTCATGTATCAGTTTTACTCAGACACAATAAACAACATTTAAATCGAAACATCAATTACAATTGATGAATAATCAAACACTGTCATTCGCCGATTAAGGACATGTTTAAATTTGTGGTTCTATAATTTTTTTTTTAAATTCGCATATAAATGTGCAAGCTATACGCCAAAAAAATGAGTAAAATTATCAATTAAAAACATGTTTAATGTTATAGTTTTAAAGTGAGTCGAAAGCGAAAGACTATGGAAAAGTGTGCTCTCGGCTTCCTCTATACAATCATCGTTTTTTTTTTTTTTTTTTTTTAATTTTTACCAAATTTTCGACAGTTTAATAAAAAATAGTTCAGGTTGAACCCACCTCATTTCTCGATCATATCAAGAATATGACATATGTTTTACACGAACCTTACCAAAATCTGGAGTGATCTTTAGTGCTTCGGAAGGGAAACCAGATCCTCCTCCACATGAGGCACCCTTTGTGTTGCTCATGATATAACAAACCCGGTAAATATTCTTATTCGATATGAACGGGATTGTGGTTACGACATAAGGAACATATACCCGATTTCATCTGTGAAACGGATATTCCATAACGGTCAACCATTTCGTGAAGCCGTCCGTAAAATTTACGAAGGGATGATTTCAGTCCCATTACCACTTGTGTAAGCTGTCATGGTGCTCTTTTAAGGTTAAACAAAGTTGATGAATCGAATTCACTTATATTTAAAAGAGAAAAGGGACATTGATTGAAGCAAACCAAAGTAACACACACCCATTGATGGATTCACATGAACTCAAAGAGGAGCGATACCGGAACGTTCGCAGGGTAAGCGTCTTCGGCTATAACACTTTCGAAATAATTCTTTTTAAATTTATCATTGAAACCCTTGGTTTACTTACTTTCTTTTAGCTTATCATTAGCTGTTTTACACTGAGGTTGTGCGTTCTAATCCTTCACTGGTCAGGCGCTCTCGACTCCAATCTTAATTGACTATGATTGTCAGTTTGTCTACCAAATGTCGATTGTTCTCTATTGGAACGTAGGTTTCCTCCAGTAATAAAAAAAACCTCCACGAAATAGCATAATAGGGTTGAAGGTTGTCTTAAACACCGATCCATCAATCAATTCTTTTAGTTGAAACAGGATATCCCTATTTGAGTAGCTGCGTTTTCTAGAAAAATAAATACTATTGTTTTAATCGATATATGTACTACAACAATGGTTGACTGCGATAGAGCACTTCTTAAGTTGTCATCTGTAATTAAGATGCAAAAACACTTAATTTATTCTGCAAAAAATCTCTCATCACCGAAGTCTTAATCTTAGGATTTCCTTTCATTGTACTCGAGTTAAGATGTTTATGGTACATCTTTAAAATTCCAAACGATTCTATTTAAATTTAAATTTGTCAACGAATGTATTTAGGCTAAGCTTTTCATTCTTTCCGATAATGGTGTATTCAAACGACTTAATGTTTGATGTCAGTATTGAAAGTCCTAGACTTTGTCTCGTTTTAACTTACTTTTTGTTTACTGATTTTTTTCTAGTATCTTGGTTTTATTCAGCCTTTGTTTTAAATATGCCGACCAATATATATAATGCAGTTAATAATGCATGCATGTGAATCTTAACTTAATAGTATAAGGAACTGTGTTATGATTACCAATGAGACAACTATTCGTTTTCGTGATTTCCAATTCCATTTAACTTTACAGTTGATTTGTTTTCATTTGAGTGCCACTCTGTATCTTGTGAAGACAAAACGTGTACTAATTTGTGAATGTTTTATCTGATTAGCTATTTTCATCAGATATACAATGTAAAGAGTGAATACTAATTATCGGTTGTGTTTTATATAGATTTGAATAAATGCATCATATGACAAGTTCTTCTATAGATCAATATTCCTTCATGTAAAAAAAAATGGCAGACGTGGTATGACCACCCACGGGACAACTCTGAACCAAAGAACAAATGATATGGAAGCTAGTAACTAAAGGTCATCGTATGGCCGTCAACAACGAGGAAAGACTGTACTACACAGTCAGCTACAAAAGACCACGAAATAACAAATGTAAAAGAAATCAAACTAGAAAAAAAGACCTGACGTATTTACCAAATTATGAATGAAAGCAAATATGATATACCCCAACAAGCGACAACCACTGAATTACTGGCATCTGACTTGGGACAGGCACATACACAGAATGTGGCGGAGTTAAACTAGTTAAAACTCCCCCTGGGACATTAGTGTTACAGTACAACATAAAAAAACATATACAAATCAGTTGAAAAGAACTAAATTGTTGCTTATTCTTAAGTTTAATATGTTGTGTCATGTGTACTATTTCTTGTCTGTTTGTCTTTTTCATTTTAAGCCATGGCGTTGTCAGTTTATTTTCGATTTATGAGTTTGACTGTTTTATTCTTTAGTTTAATATGTTTGTCATGTGTACTATTTCTTGTCTGCTTGTCTTTTTCATTTTAAGCCATGGCGTTGTCAGTTTATTTTCGATTTATGAGTTTGACTGTTCCTCTGGTATTTTTTGCCCCTTTTTTTATCAGATCGATACAAAGCAGAAAACATCTAACAAAACATAGTCCAGGTGTAACGGGGCTATAACAGATTTAAGAGTACTCGCAGTTAATGACAGCAATTTCATAGCCAATAACAATGTAAAAAAAAATCATGCATCCTGTCTGCACGAATATTTCTTTAATGTATGAAACTGGCCAATGAACATTGCATGACATGATCTTAAAAAGACCAAAATTCAAGAAATTGAATATACATGTGCTATCGCTGACGCTTTTGGAAAACAACATACTCCATAATATTCAAACGAGGAACGAAAATGTCCATAAGCCAAACATCATAAGAAATTCATAAATAATGTAATTCAATCATGGTATTAATTTGATTTAGTTTCCTACGAGTAAATTTATTTTCATTAACCACGTCAGTTATGTTTTGAGTTCAAAAATCGCGAACCACATCCAAGAAAAATATACTACACACATAAACGTACGTAGTTTAGATAGGGTTTTAAATAAAGTGTATCCAACCTTCGTTATTTTTCGAGCTTTAACAAAAGTTCACAACACAATGTACTTATAAAGTTGGTTAGTGAAGGTGATCAATATTTAACTAATAATGAGAAATTTAGGTACGACATTTTCTTTTCCGTTTATCTAATTTCGATTTCTACATAAATCCTGCTTACCTATGTCATGTATTTTCTTTTTGAAGATATGAAATGGATAACTTGGAATTGATAGTTAATTCAGCATCACTAGGACTTAATACAAATACATACGCTTAAAAGAACAAAATGACATTCTGAGATAAGCATTAAAATTTATGTTGGCCGATTTAAGGTCCAGAAATGAATTGATTACCCCAAATTATAAGATGCAATAATGATAAACCAGCATTCAAAAATTCGGTTATTAAAATTATTATATATACTTAAAAATTGGAACTTTCTTGACCTCACTATTCAAATTGTTTAGCAGCAAAAACAAAAAGTTATACGGATAACTTGTTCTTATTTGTTTTGTTTTTCATAATTACAAACTAAAATTTGGTACGCCAGAAGTGCGTTTCGTCAACATAAGACGTATCAGTGACGCTCTATGTTCAGATCAGAGTCATGTCTTTTTTAATCTTGAATTCAAGTCTTCAATCAGTATAATTTATAATATCTCATTTGAAAATTGTATATTCCAATGTTCCAGTTAAGTACTTACATATCCTCATGTCAGTGAGTGGTCTGAATTCCATATTTTCACTGTTATCGTAACGACTACCTATTATGCCACTTTTAACTGAGTGAGAATTTGCATGAAGACGCTAACCATGTGGACGTTTGCCAATTTTTAAATGGTAAATGGACGAAAACTCGTCGTTCAGTTCCTGTCTGATTGAGAAATATTTCACGTTTGGCTAAAATCAACGAAAAACAATTCTAAAAATCTGGTTTCAGCATGGATGATCACAGGGAGTATGAAGTTTCTGCTGCAATTTAATTGGAAATTATAATACATGTTACATAATATGCACTCAAAGAATAAAAATATTTCAGACATACTATTAATATTATTGCTTTCATTAAAATAGATAATGTCAACATATCCCTTTTTTGTTTTATCATTTACATGACATAAGTTCAACATAAACTTAAAATACATAGATATATCAAAATAATATAAAATACAAGAACAATCTGAAAGGAAAAGAAAACAATAGCATTTTTTTCATGTATCTTCGTGTTAATAGTGCTGTATTATTAGCATATAGAATATAGTAAAAACGTCAATGCTGATCTGTACATGTCTGATTTTATTTACCCCTCCTTCTCCCACCCACACATACTATATATTTTGCATACAAGTCATTTCACATTACACAAGTGAACATATGTCCTAGTTCACTGCTTAAGTGTTATTTGAAACTCCATTTAACATTTTTCAATGTAGTATATACGAAGAAGGATCTAATATCGTTATTTTACATATAATGGTGTGTTTTATTTCGTTCATGTTTTAAATTCTTTAACGTTCTTCCATCGTCAAACTTGATACCTTATTCGTATGACGGACATGTCAAAATTAAATACAAACTATATGAGTTTTTTTCTAAAAATAACTATCATATTGTTGATCTGTATATTTAAGGATTTTCTTATCCCAGGCATAGATTACCTTAGCCGTATTTGGCACAACTTTTTGGAATTTTTGGATCCTCAATGCTCTTCAACTTTGTATTTGTTTGGTTTATAACTATTTCGATATGAGCGTCACTGATGAGTCTTATGTAGACGAAACGCGCGTCTGGCGTACTAAATTATAATCCTGGTACCTTTGATCACTATTTAAACCACTGGGTCGATGCCTTTGCTGGTGGACGTTTCGTCCCCGAGGGTATCACCAGCCCAGTAGTCAGCACTTCGGTGTTGACATGAATATCAGTTATGTGGTCATTTTTATAAATTTCCTGTTTACAAAACTTTGAATTTTTCGAAAAACTAAGGATTTTCTTATCCCAGGCATAGATTACCTTAGCCGTATTTGGCACAACTTATTGGAATTTTTGGATCCTCAATGCTCTTCAACTTTGTATTTGTTTGGTTTATAACTATTTCGATATGAGCGTCACTGATGAGTCTTATGTAGACGAAACGCGCGTCTGGCGTACTAAATTATAATCCTGGTACCTTTGATCACTATTTAAACCACTGGGTCGATGCCTCTGCTGGTGGACGTTTCGTCCCCGAGGGTATCACCAGCCCAGTAGTCAGCACTTCGGTGTTGACATGAATATCAGTTATGTGGTCATTTTTATAAATTTCCTGTTTACAAAACTTTGTATTTTTCGAAAAACTAAGGATTTTCTTATCCCAGGCATAGATTACCTTAGCCGTATTTGGCACAACTTATTGGAATTTTTGGATCATCAATGCTCTTCAACTTTGTATTTGTTTGGTTTATAACTATTTCGATATGAGTGTCACTGATGAGTCTTATGTAGACGAAACGCGCGTCTGGCGTACTAAATTATAATCTTGGTACCTTTGATAACTATTGACTACTTCTAAATATATAATGAATGAAAATTTTCAATTGTCATATATTTATATATGTATTACACATCACTTATTGAGTGCAAGGTCTGTGTTATTTAACTACAATGATACAGCATTTCAAACATGTAATATACTATTCGATTAACTTTGTTTAAATTACTAAATTCAGATATGTTCATCAAGCAAAACAAAATGACCATTGCTTCCTTGTGCTTAAAATCTTGATAAAAAAGTGGGAAATGTTTAAAAAAAAAAAAAAAAAAAGAACGTACAAGATTAAAAAAAGGGAAAATTTAAATCTGAATTATACACTTGTAAATCATTTATGACCATAAATAAGAACATATGGTATAAGCGCCAACGAGACAACTCTCTATCCAACTAGTCAAATTGCAATATGATCCATATCATTATTACTTGACATATTTTTTATGCCTTTACCGTAATTTTTTTTCTTTTTCTTTTTAAGAAGAATAATGTTAAATACAAACACCATATATTTGTATTTGCTTCAGATGTATATTTAAGAATTTGTCAAGACTAATGTAGCGGTTCGCTGAATCAGACTGCATCCGATACGCTCGTAAGCTAATTGAATGACAGGGTATAGAACAAAACAGGTGACGTCCCAAGTTTTATTAAATATATGTTTTTATTTGCCATGTCTTTATATTATCTTGCTTCTAGTTTCCTATCAGTTCCCTTTACAATTTTATAACTTTTTTCAAATTAAATCTACACAGAATTTTTTTTTTATAAATAATTTCAATGTTGTTATTAGCACTACAGGGAGATGACTGTTTGTTACACTACTTTTTTTATAGCTGACGTTGTGGTATGGGCGTTGCTCATTATTAAAGGCCATACAGTTGTTTATTTCTGTGTCAGTTGTGGAGAATTTTCTCATTGGCAGTGATACCACATATTCTTTTTTTATATGATATTTATCCAATGAATTATTTTCGTTTCAAAATTTCGGATTTTTTTTTTTTTTTTTGTCAACTTGTCGAAGTATATTATTTTCAAAATTTTGTGAAATTAAATGAGCCAAATTTAATTCAGTCAAGGTGTTTAGTAGCAATCTAAGCGACATCGTCAGAGCATTTCCATCTACAATTTCCAACATTGAATTTGATGACAGGCCCATTTTTTATCATCAAATTATCTCTGCTAGGATTTAGTACTGGTGATTGTAAAGCATTGTTGAGTTTTTCCCAGAAATTTCCGTATCGTGCATTCGAATGCACATCTACTGTGTTTTCATTATCTATTGCATTAAGGTCTTCCATTGTCTGCATTTCGTCCTGTAATCTTATATATACATGAGTATCCATATAATTCTCAAAATCTATGTATTCATTTGTCTTTTCGCTATTGTCAGTATATCCACTGGCACCTTTAAATATAACAATAAGGTAATTGTATGCTCTTTTTAGCGTTTCCATTTTTACTATGGGAAAGGCTATGTCTAGTTCCACCGATTGACAACTGGATGCTACAAGAATAGTTTGAATAGAATCATTTACAAATTCTTGAATGCTTATCATAACATTACTCCCTGGATTGATGTCATCCATAGATACCACTCGATATTTTCTTTTTTCCAGATATGGTATAATTTCGTTCCGACAAAATCCCCGTTCATTGTCTGAGAGAATGACAAAAATATCATTCCTTTGCGCTGTTTTAATTTCAATGTCCTCATACGACAAACTTCTGTTTACCTCGTAAATAACGTATCCGTTTTTAGGAAATTCATTTGAATATGAAGAAAGAGTGTATACTATTTTATCAAAAAACAAAGCACTTGTTGCTTTTAAAGCTTGGTGTAGCTTTAAATATTTCTTAAAATCTGTATCAAATACATTGTACACCGAATGCGAACACGTTGACGTAGCTATTAAGAAATTTGATCTAGCATTAAATCTAAACTGATATTCAGACCATGTCCAGTTGACGATACTTGAGTCAATCAACATATCCTCTGAAATAATTAAAAGTATATGTTTGCTTTGGTATATGAAAGTTTTAATGCTATCTAGAATTGAATATCCTGCAATAAAGTCTCGAACTGCCAGTTTTATTGAGAAACTTTTCTCCTCTAGTCGTTCGCATAAATTCATTGTAAATTCTAAAGATCCATTTGTGTGTAAAATTGTTAAATCATTTTTTTTTGTGTTCTTCTGGAGTTCGACGATCGAATGGATGGAGTTCGAATTTGACATATAATAAAACCTTTATTTCATGTCTGTAGATGTATACCACTAAAGTTATCAACATCATCAACACAATTATAACTGATGAGACTGAAATCGGTACGATAAAATGCTTTTGTATAGTTGTATGTCTTTTACATATGAAATCAGAATCGGGTATGGCTATCAATGTTTCTATTGTTTTAATTCCTGTTTGGCAAGTGATGTGTTTTATATAATCAACTGCATTGGTGTTTTTGAGAATCCAGTCTTTCAACCAGACGGTATGACAATCACAAATAAGAGGATTATTGTGCATAGAAATTGTTTTTAACTTCAAATTTTCTATATCTGTTGGCAAATAAAGTAATTGATTGTGATCAATCATTAACACTTCCATTTTTTTCATTCGACTGAAGACGGACGGTTTTATTTGTTGAAGAGAAATGTTTGATGCAAATAACTGTCGAACGTTCTTGAAGTATGATATAAATTCGAAGACTGGTAGATCATTATTGTCTATCCATATATCAACTATCCCTTCAGGCACCGAATCAGGAATCTCTGTTAGTCCTTTGCCGTTACAATCCACAATGTTTATTCTTTTATTATACCATCTATAACAGTCACACTTGATTGGACAATTAACATCAACTATTTCATAATACATGTCATTGGGTTGCATAGATAGAAGCGGTTTTCCCTGATATTTTTGTGGATATCTGCATTCACGAAAAAAATATTCATTTCCCGTAAAGAATCCTAGTGTTTTGAATGTGTTCATGATTTTGATAAAAGGCACGTTATCCGCAAAACATCCAATCGGGTTATTTGTTAAATTGAAATGAAAATATTTTAATAACGTAAGGAGAACAGTTTCCTCTTTTTGCGAAAGTTCAGAGATAATAAACCCGGTCACCTTGCATGTCATTAAATTTATATTTCTTCTTCGGACATTTGACTGTGGATCATATATGTGAAAAATTTTCAACCTATCTAATGTTAGCCCTCTTACTAGCAACTCTAAATTAACGGAATTCAGAAATGAGGAAAAATTAAAGAATGTTATGTTCAGGTTTTGAAGATCTACAGAGGAGAATTCAGTATTTTTCACATACAAAACTGACACTGGAAAATCAGTAAACGTATTTTGGTTTAGGTTCAAAAATCTAAAATGTATAGCATTTTCCGGTAACATTGAATCAGAAATATGTAACAGTTTATTGTGTTCAAGAATTAAAGTCTGCAAACTAGATAACTGTTTAAACATATTTTCATGTAAACGTTCTAATCTGTTATATCAAATGTTTAAAAAGAACAAACCTCTCAAATCATCAAAAATAGAATGTGGAAGGGAAGCCAGTCTATTATTGTGTAAATCAAGAAAGTATGTATTATATTGCCTTTTAAACGAGCCAGTCTCTATTTCCTCTATACTATTATTGGTTAAAGTAATTATGCCTATCGTTGCGTCTGAAAAACTATTGCTACATAGTTTAAACATACGACTGTTTGAAATTGCAACAACCAGAACATTACCTCTGATTTTGAATTGATCACAGCCTATATTTGGGATCTTATTAAAAGAAAGAAATCTGCTATAGTTATGGTTTGACACTGGTATGTTGAAAAACGTCGGCTTTAACTGGTGCACATTTAACACCGTTAAATTTAAATAAAAATGTATAGAGTTTTCTGGAAGTGGAAACAACAATTTCCCAGATATTGGACATTCTGAAATTTTCAAATTTTGAAGTGATGGAAATTTATTTTGAACTACCTCTAAATTCACGGCTCCACCGAGACATGACGATATATGAAGTTCTTTTACTTCTGGAAAAGTTGCTTTGCAGTTAAAAATGTAATAAAAAAGACCCATAATATCATCTAAACTAGACTGGATTATTATACATGATAATCTGCCAATGCCATTACAGGAATGCTGTTCAATTGATATACCCGTTAACGTTGGTAGCGTCGAGTGAATAGACCACAATACCCTAGAATAAGTTTACGCGAGAAATAGATCCATACTATTAATATCAAATGTACAGTTATTTATCCTTACTATCGAAATAGTGTTTTTGATCTCGATCTCGTGTTCTAATACTGCAAATACAACTTCCATTCTTTTTGTGCATCTGATATAAAAATGATTCTGTTGTAATCCATACGAACGCACCGTAGATAAAAATCATGCCGTCTGTATCACACAGTTTGTTGAATTGGCAAACTTTTTACTGAAAATTGTAATGAAGATATTTAAAAACTGATTCGTTTTATTATGTTTTTTAAACAAATCGGAACTTCCATTTTGAAATCCAACTTTTAATTCGCATCCCATACTTCTAGATTCTTGAAGTGTTACAGATAACACAACAATCAAAACGGAAAACATTACTGCTATTTTTGTTTTTCGTACGCACAACATATTTTATGTAATCTGGAAGAAATAATAAATAATAGTATCACTTCTACAAAAAATACATACCAGAAAAATACCGCAACAAGAATTTGATGAACGATTAAAATTAATAGCAAGAATTAAAAGGAACAAATATAACTTCGAATCTTCCGCTCTGGATATCAAACTAGATAAACTAGTAGGCTGTCACTGTTACTGTTAATGAACTTGTATTGTTTGGGTTTTTTTTTTTTTTTTTTTATCTTTGTTTGCATTTCTTTTCAGCCTATGATTTATCTGGACATAAGGTTTACATAATTTTATTGTTTGTATTGTATATGAATCTATGTTTAAAATGAAATAGATTATTTTTTTGTTTGTTTGTATTGTTATACGCTAGTCATTTTGGAGCCCTTTGTTGTGCGTATTAATCGACCCATGGCTCTGAGTTGAAGACCGTACTTTGACCTATAATTGTTTACTCTTTCACACATTGTGACTTGGATGGAGAGTTGGCATTGACATTCATATCGCATCTTCCTATTCTTACGACCAGTCTCGATGCAGTTTCCAGTCTCGCTGCAGTCTCTTGACCATTGAATGTATTCTCGACTAGTCTTGAATTGTTTGTAATCATTCAATCAATTGCGAAATGTGTAGAGTGATATAAAAAAAAACGTATTGAAAAAAAGGTATAGAAATTTTAAAAGGTGACTATCTGAGTTGAGTCTAAACTGAATTATAGCTTTTATTTACCTGTTGATTAAATCCTTAAACTTGACAGCAATTAAACAAAAAAACATATTCCATTATTCCTTCGTAAATTTAACGGATATCATCACGAGTTGGTTGACCGTCAGGGAATATTCGTTTCATAGATGGCAGCGGGTATGTTTTTGGTGGGGTTTGTGTTGCTTAGTCTTTAGTTTTCTATGTTGTGTCTTCTGTATTATTATTTGTCCGTTTGTCTTTTAATTTTTAGCCATGGCGTTGTCAGTTTATTTTCTATCTATTAGTTTTACTCTCCCTCTGGTATCTTTCACCCTTCTTTTCCAAATGTTACTACAATTCAGTCCCTCTTTTCTCCGAATGTGACCTATCGAATTAGAATTATTGCCTGGTTTGTACTTACATGAATTTTTTTTTCTTTTTCAGCCATGAAGTTGTCATTTTATGTTCGTCTTACCCTTTAATATCTTTCGTCTCTCATAAGAAAGATATGTCAAGACATTCGAGACATAATTTAAATCTCAGGACTGGTGCAGACTGTGCAAGACTGAGTCAAACATTGTTTGAGACTGGTGGTGCATTTTTTTTTAGATCATATTGGGACTATACAAAGTTTATTTAGTATTCAATCATACTTATTAAGAAGAGCCTATGCTAAAGACAAGTACAGTTTAGTACACTTAATGTCGAGATTATGTCGTGTATTGTCAAGTAAAATATGTGTTCAGCTTAATTGGTTGAGCACACAATATGTTTTTTTTTTAGATTTGCGATGATTGTAGTGATAGTTGATCATGTTGATGTGAAGTACGTTTCCCTTTTGTTAAATGGACAAAATGTCACGTCTTTGGTATTCAGTATTTTAGCTGTTTTGATATTATTTTACCTTGAAAATTTAGTGATAACTAAGACTTCGAAAGGGGTTTTATTCCTTACATCTGTGTTCCACACTTCCAAAACTCCTGTTTTTCTCAGGCGTCCCATACGTAGCAAAAGAATTAACAAAATAAAATCAGTTCAGAAATAAAGACCGAAGACGTATGTATGACTATGTTATTCGTGTCAATCCCTTTACAAAATGAAACTCTGCGGCCAATCATGCACGCACACAAATACAAAAATTGATGTATGTTTATATCATCGAGAATGAAATATCTTTCGACCTAACAATTTGTATAAACAAATCATATATTGTATGCTTATAATAATAAAAAGAAAATGACAGCAACTTTCTATCCTTTCACAATAAAAACATTAGAAAACATCAAACACATTTTACATACCTTTTTCAAAGTGCCTCCGAATTTACATACATTATTAGTTACAAATAATACTATTACTCGTATTGTATACAGTAAATGAACCAGTGAACCTTGCGTGTTATATTTAAAACTGTAAAATTTCCAGTGATGAATAAACTATATTTAAACATTTATTTGCGTGTTCACATGGCAATGACATTTATTAATACAACTACTGAGGCGGAAAGTGCATAGTAAGTTTGACATTCAGTTTTTTTTAATGCATGTGTGAATGAAAACACGAAACTTGAAAGCGAAATGATGACCTGGTGGAACTATACAGACAACAAATCCTTGTTTAGTAGATATATGTAAATCCTTAATAAAAATAGTTCCCAAGGGAAAATAATATCTTAAGTATTTTTTCTAGTGGTGAAAATATTACAGTATTTGTTCCTCACGAAAAAAAAATTAAAAAAATAGAAAATATTTATTTGCTGTTCTTATAGAAATATAAATCATTGCTCATGATAAAATTTCTAAAGGAACTTTTGTCAAGAGGAACAAATATATTTTGGGAATAAATACCTCACTATTCATCACGACTAACCTTATATAACGATCATACAACCATTTCCAGATATAAGTAAGGGATAAACAACATTTGTTAATGTCTTCCTATATAAAAATTATATATAATAAGATGTGGTATGAGTATCAATAAGACAACTCTCCATCCAAGTCACAATCTGTACAAGACAATGCCATAATAGGCCAAAACGGTCATCAACACGGAACTTTGGCTCCCACCGAGCACAAAGCTATAAAGGGTCACCAAAATAACTGGTGTAAAACCATTCAAACTTGAAAACCAATGGTCTAATCTATAATAATATATAAAAAAAAAACGAGAAAAACGTATGGACCATATCAACAAACGACAACTACTGTACTAACCTTCACCTTTACCCGAAACAATAGTGTAACGTCACAACGTAGAAAGACACAATATATAATATCAATTGAAATGACATAACTCAATCAAGACTATAATATAAACACAAGTGAACATGCACACTTTGGCACATTCCCCATTTCCATTCTCAATTTTATTTTTATACACTGAACGAATAAATTTGATGTATGACACAATGTAAATACAAAATAAACAAATTAAGGGTGAATAAATAAAGACAACAGTCGTATACAGCTGTGAAATATTAAATAATTATAGAAAGTAAACCCTAACCTCGAACACATTACCTTGTCGCCAAATCTAATATTATACACGGGTAAAAGAAACTGGAATAATTTTATTGTGAGGTATACAGTATAAATTGGGAATGGAAATATGTTTTACAAAAAATGTTGTTGTTCATAGTACTAAGATAAACATATGCGAAAATTTATAGTCATACTAACCACTTATCAAAGCTGGTATATTCAAAATAGAGAAACATTAAATTACACTGGTAATGTATCAACAGGTCACAATTAACATGAAAGTACCATTTGGTGGTACTCACAGCAACTGAGAGCTAGTTAAAAACCAAAATCAATAATAATAGAAAAAAATCATGCATCAGAGACCTATGTTTATAAAATTGCAAACGTAGTATAATTGCTCGGTTTTTTATTGATGCTTAAAGTTGTTGCGTAATCAATCTGAAGTAAAACGTAGTAACTTTATGTTAACTTGTATTTTAAAAATTGAACGGTCTCCTCAAACACGAATTAGATGTCTATTGTTTTCATTTGAGCTAGAGCCTGGTAGATACATTGGCGAACATTCCAAATCAGCTCTTATTTGGGTTGATAACACTACAGGGATATCACTATGTAAAAATCAGCTGAACGTTTTAATCACATTCTATTGTTAAGAAAATATAAAGCAAAATTAATATTTGACAAACTGCTATATATATATCAAATAAAACTTGTCCGATAAGATGTGTGATTCAAGTTTTGAAATATCCATATTTTCGTCAACGGACCAAAGTATTAATTTTGCCATAATTTTGAATGCTCTTCAACTTTGTACTTGTTTGGCTTTTTAAATATTTTGATATGAGCGTCACTGATGAGTCTTATGTAAACGAAACGCGCGTCTGGCGTATTAAATTATAATCCTGGTACCCCCTTCACCAGGACAACAGCACAACAGAAGAGCAAACTATAAAAAGCCGTCTTTTGTGTCACTGTGTTGTCTGTTTTTTTTTCGACTTGCGTTTTAATATGCTTATGTAGATTGCTCTTTATTTCTCAAACCACGCCTCTTTTGGGGAGATATATAATATTCATAGATACTTTGATTTGTTGACATACTGCTTCCTAGATATTATATCTATGTTTCGTCTCATAGAGACGTAACTTTGGAATGTTACCAGTATACAAACAAGCTATTGAGGTGAAAAATGAATTCTGAAGGAGGAAAAAAGGTAAAGGTAGGGAAAGTACATGATGTTAGTATAAATTAAAACTGTACTAAGTTCAGAGCATATAAATGTGGAAAATATTCTGCACAACCCTATGTTTTGACCTTTATATAAAATAGTTTTTGGCGTATTAAATTTTAAACCTGATGCTTTTTGTTATTCATTAATCATGTGTTTCTTTGTCTAATACGTTTTCCTATTTATTTGTATTGTAGTCCTGTAATATTATGTTGTCATTTCTATGTTATATTTAACATTGCCATTAAAGTGCGAAGTTTGGCATGCCACAAAACCAGGTTCAACCCACCATTTTTTCCTTTAAAAATGTCCTGTACCAAGTCAGGAATATGGCCATTGTTATATTATAGTTTGTTTCTGTGTGTGTTACAATTTGACGTTGCTTCGTTGTTTGCTCTTATTTTTTAGTGTAAATTGACATTGCGATAAGACGTGTCACGGTACTTGTCTATCCCAAATTCATGTATTTGGTTTTGATGTTATATTTGTTATTCTCGTGGGATTTTGTCTGATGCTTGGTCCGTTTCTGTGTGTGTTAGTTACATTGTAGTGTTGTGTCGTTGTTCTCCTCTTATATATATGCGTTTCCGTCAGTTTTAGTTTGTTACCCCGATTTTGTTTATGTCCATGGATTTATGAGTTTGAACAGCGGTATACTACTGTTGCCTTTCTTTATCTAGTGCATATAAGTTTTCCATTCTAAGATATGATTTTTCACGAAACTTCATTGTAAAATTGTCACAGTCGCAAAGGGAGTTCCTATAAGAAATTGCATTGTCTATATTTATAGAAATGCAACCTGTAGACTCTTGTTGACTAAAAGTAAGAAATATTATCATCTAAAAACCTGATACTGACCTACTAATGTTTAATGGCATTTGATGTGTTAGTATCTCCATTATTAATATATCTTCTTTAATACAGAAAACAAAAAGCTTCACATATAGACATTATCAATAATCTTTGAATCAAGAACTAATCCTTATTAACATAATTGGTGTGTTTAACAACAACTAATGAATATCTTAATACAGTATGCTTGAGATAAGGATCCCAGAATTAGAAACGTTAGAAAATTCTTCAACTCTCTGACCTCTTGTCAGGTTTTTATTTCTTTATTACGGTAACCAGATATTCGATATAGTATATAGAGTTATGACTATAGAAGATATGTATATATAGATTTAGTAGTGTTGGAATCTAAAGAAATCCTTTTTTTCTAATTCAGAACCATTAAAGGTAATATAAAAGTCAGCTAATGACCAATAAAAGACGATACGACTGTTTGAATAGTACATTCTCATTAACATACACGAATTGAACGAATAAACAGAGTCTTTAAAACATATGGAAATAAACTAATTTTGTGAAGTCAGCCTATTCGTTAGCCATGATTTTTTTTCTCTTTTAAATATATATTTCAAAAGCGATGCCTTTCAACTAATTCGCCTGTCTTAAGTTTGGTTGTTGGTTGCTTAACGTCCAGTGGCAAATATGTCATGCAAGTTCAGGACGACGCCAATCTTAGAGTTTACTAACGATTTGTTGTGCAGATTTTAACAGAGGTTTCCAGTTTCGCTACTAATCAGGTTAGTACGTGTGGTCTTACCGTTATCCTTTGATTTGTAACCGGAGGGATTGATTTTTATTAGACAAACACATAGTCTCCTGGTGGGTATGTGGTGTTGGGTGTGAAGGCGGGAGTTTTGGCTGAAACGGGATATATGTCGTACTAACCTAATAAGCCGAGAAAATGTCTCCCTAACTTAACCGCGTACAACTACCTTAGCATCTACTATGCAAACTGTCCTTACATAGATGGAACAACAAAAAACAAACCATCATTACGATTCATGTGATAATGCACTAATCTACGTCTAAATATTGTGTATTGAATTATTGATATTCGATATTTCTTTGGTATTCAGACTCCATGATATACGTTAGAAAGCCACAAAAAGTACGAATGCAACAATAATATCATTACCGTTTAGGAAACCTAGTTGTTTATAATGCCTTCTTAATTTCGTTTCGCATTTAACAAATATATATAAATTTATAAACTTGCGATCACTAGTCCGAAGTAGGAAATCATTGCTTTTATCATAAAGTGGTGGTATATTATGATTTGAGTGTCCGTCCGTTCGCTCGCTCGTTCATCACATTTTGCTCTGTGATAGAGTTATTTCAAATAATTTCATATTATAAATAAGAAGATGTGGCATGAGTGACAATTACTGCATAATGCAGCTCTACACTTCCTGCGTATTTGTCCATTTTGGGGCTAGCTTTATGATGACATGGATATGGATGTCATATTTTCACACGATAATACTTATTTTGTATACATAACCGTAGCTGTATTTGGCATAACTTTTATGGATTGTTGATTCTAAATGCTTTTAAACTTCGTACTTTATTTAACCTTTTTAGTTTTTTTTTGTATTGGGGTACCAATTTTCGAATCTGAAACATCTCTTAAACTTACAGTAACATTATATTGATACTGTCTCATATTATTAACTGCTCTTGTGCACCTCCTACATTGTTTCTGAATCTTATCAATAATAAGAGGTTACAAGTCAGATGACATTTGTTTTTCATTTGTTTGATGTGTTTTGATCTTTTGATTTGCCATATATTTTATAGACTTTACGTTTTGAATTTCCCTTGGAGTTTGTTATTTTTGTTATTTTAATTTTTTCCTACCAAAGCATGAACTTTTCCTTTACTATTTTGCGGAATACCATTTTTATCGGCAATTCTTTCTTAATCTTTAACTTTAATCGTTGAATCTTTATAACAAATTGATCGCATATTTAAAAACAAACCCATAACAAAACACGTACCTTACAATGTGCGTTAAATTACTTTGTAAGCTTTGCGCACAGTACCTCGAGTATTCTTCATCAAAAAGAAGGATAAAACCACGAGTGAAAGAAAAAACGAAAAACATATATGAATACACAAAAAGATTACGAGGACCTTCTTCCTCCGGAAAAACATCAAGACCTATATGACACAAATATCTAAAACAAGTTATGAATTTGGTAAGACATCAAATGACGACAAGTCAATCAATTTTGAATAGAGATGCGTTAAACGTTTTGAAATATACTTTAAATTCCAATTTGTGTGATAAGCTTTTATCTCAAAAAGTAAAATCACAAAAAATACTGAACTCCCAGGACATCAAAACGGAAAGTCACTAATTTATAGCAAAATACAAACCTCAAACATATCGAACGAATGAAAAACGACTGTCACATTTCTTACTTGGCACATGCGTTTTCCTTTGTAAAAAATTGTGGATTATACCTGATTTTAAAGCTATGAAGATATGATATGATGTGTGTGTTTGTTTTTGTTATTCTTTTGAAAGGATTTCCCCACAGAATTTGCAGTTAAAAATGCTAGCAATGTGTTAAATGCTACACTGTTATAAAAGAGTTGCACAAATTTTATTTCATTTTCAAACATTTTCTGTTAAATGATCCACTGATCAAAGTATGAATGACGAGGGTTGTATATTTTAAAAAGTGGTTTACAAATCCATGTGACGTATGAAATTTTCTGACGTCAGACACACAGATCAATGATTGTGTTTGTAGATAGATGTTTTTGTGTTCTGTTAAATTGTTCCTTTTAAAATTGTTATACGATGATGACTGATGTACCCATATTTTGACTATTTTATTTATTGTATCTGTTAAGTTAACGCATCAATGTTAATATAACAGAATTTGATGAGACTGTCATCAAAGTGAGAGGGTTAGCGCTATAAAACCAGGTTTAATCCACCATTTTCCACATTTGAAAATGCCTGTACCAAGTCAGGAATATGACAGTTCTTGTCCATTCGTTTTTGATGCGTTTTGTTATTTGATTTTGCCATGTGATTATGGACTTTCCGAATTGATTTTCCTCTAAGTTCAGAATTTTTGTGATTTTACTTTTTAATTCAGTGGTACGCGTACGGTCCAAATACTCATACGGTCTGGAACATATACAGTTTTCATCATTTAGAAAAATAATCATAATAAAGATATCGTTACTTTCAACGTAATTGATCTCAGGAGTTTTTATAGGTAACATATATCAGTAAATGAAAGTGATTTTAAAACCTCTTAAATATCCACTTGGTGTTTGTTAATACTTCGTAATTTTACTGAAGGCAAACAGATTGAAATGAAATGGTTTGTCAAGAACTTGTCAGTTACGAAAAGAATAATTTTCTATACTGTCTAAAGCTATCTGATTTTGAGTTGTATTATGAAGCAGTTTTTCAGTTCGTTGTATACCCAATGAAAATATGAATTGGATATGGAGTAAATGTACATGAGAGAATATTAATATCAATACACGATTAAACCCAAATATGGAACGTTTTTATTGTTGTCCTTCATCTTCAAGTCACAATGAGGCATTCAGCAATAATAAATATTTCTCATAAATGGTAGTAAGTTCAAACTAACCCTTCGCATTTGTTTGAGCACAATTCATGGTTCAATATTATACATAGCTACATTCCAATTTTTATGACTGTTTGTTGATACTTTATATAAATTTCACCAAAAGCGAATAGAAATGAAAACATTATGCCTAGGATTTCTCAACCTTTACTGAGAAGAATAATTTGATATTTGTTTGAAGACTTTTATATCGTTTCTCAAGACCACACTCGAAAATTGCCTTTGTTAGTAGTTCGATGCACTAACCACTACACCACAACTCCCCATCTATTTGTGTTATAGTTATAGTTGGTGAGATTTTGTTCATAGATGCGTTTCTGTCAATTGAGGATTAAAGTCAACTCAATATAAAGATTGTTTATATTATATTTTGCACATTTTACACCGAAAACCTCCATATTTCCTGCCCAAAAATGTGGTGCGTGCACCAATTAACTCTCTTATTCAACGTTAGATAAGACTTAACACTGAACATGTAAAGATGGGTGACCAAATAAAACAGAATAAAACAATCAAAGGTCACCGTGCGGCATTCAACAATAAGCAAACCCCATACCGAATAGTCAGCTATAAAGTGTTCCAAATTATAAATGTAATACAATTCGAACGAGAAAACGGTCCAGTTTATATAAAAATTACTTTGTTACAACGGCAACTACATGCAGTTGTTAAAGATAACACACGGAAACACGTTTGAGCCGAACAGCGTCGCATATATCAGACATACATGTATTAGAGAAAATTAAATCCCGGTTAATGAATGGGGTGATGTTATATAGATGGTTTATTTCCATATGTTACATCTCTATTTATTCGTTCCAATAAGTAAAAAAAAAAGGTTTATGTTAACTAGGATGATTAATGTACTGACTGCTGTACTATTCAAACAGTCATATAATCTTTTATAGGCAATTAGCTGAATATGTATTACATACTAGGGTATTTATTTGGAAATAGGAATATCTTTAATTCCAACGCTGCTTAATACGTATTGCCATATCTTCTATATTCATAACTCTATATATCATCTCAAATATCTGATTACCATTATAAAGAAATAAAAACCTGACAAGAAGTAAGTAGGTTGAAAAATCTTTCTTCCTTTTCTGGTTCTGAGATCCCTATCTCAAACTTGCTGTATTAAGATATTAATAAGAATGTTGTTAAACACACAAATTATGTAAATAAGGATTTAGTTCATAATTCCTAGATTGTTGATAATGTTCTTTGAACGAAGAATTTTGTTTTTTTGTATAACCGACACTTCAAATATATGTCATTAAATTTGTAGATACAAATTCGGTCTTCAGATGTCTATATATTATTTCCTATTCTTAATCAACCTGAGTTGATAAGGGTCGAAGATACCAATTGAAACACAAAAGTAAAAAAAAAGAAGCGGACAACAGACAACATATAGACAAAAAAGACTTACTGACTAAAACTTGTCCACTAAAGGGTCTTTCGAAAATAACGTATGTAGTTTTACGGTAATGGGTTTTATGCTGAGCCTCATCCTTTTTTTCTGATAATGGATTACCTCATTTCATGAGTAAGAGGACGAGAAGGGGAGGAAGAGTTAGAAAATGAATAACTCGCTCTGGTATGAACTGAAAGCAAATTACTTTTCACCAGACTCTGCAACATGAAATGCAGGATAGTTTCGTAAATTAATGTGTACCAAAGTGAAAACATTTTTTTTGCGCAGCACAGTCGCGCAAAATAAGGATAAAGAGCAACAAAAGAAGAAAGAAAGGTCAATCTGGAAACAATTTCCTACCGCCAGCAATTCAGTGGTTGTCGTTGGTCATTGCCTGTTGCATCTGTTTTTATGTAGTTGTCATAACCGGTAATTTGTTTTTGTCTAGGAAGGTCATTTTATAACTGATCATTGTAAAAATATTGTAATTTAACTCGATGAATTATCTAAAACCGTCACTAAATTTTTTCAAAGATACAAAGATTTGACTAGTGAATTTGACTGTACCTTATATATTATATTTATTAAATGCTGTATTCTAAATTTCACGTTTATATTTTACTAAACGCGCAGAAATCACTATGTGGTCCATGTTAACTCATCGATTTTTTTAAGTAATAGTTTTTTACAAATATTGTAATTAAAGCTATTAATATAGTTTACATTGGCAAAAATGTCGATTTTTTTTAGCAAATAAAAACAGTACTTAATTTGTATTCTTTTCAAACTGTATGTATAAAAACACATCCTCGTTCATATATAGGTTAGCTTATTATATTCTACTGCTCTCGATATTTTTATTTTTGGCATTGCACAATTCATGTCTTCTTTGACTGTCCATGACGTTAAGATACTAAATCCCTGGGATGTGTTTTAGTTGATTTTAGTCTCTTATGCATGATTTTATTTTTTATTATTAAAGGTTTTTGGCTTATAAATAGCTTTCACCTGCGAGTATTCTCAAAACGTACCTTCTGGTTAATTTGACCTGTTCATATACTTTGTAATGCTTTTTTTTATTTGATGTTTAATGATTTAGTGTTTTATCATATCTCTCAATTTTAAATATATACCCGCTCTAATAGGTGTTTGGTATGACTATAAATTTTCACATCTGCTCGTACTATGAACAACGAAATTATTTATTTTGTAAAATATCTTTCCGTTCTCCATTTATACTGTATTTCTTACAATATAGTTATTTTCATTTATCTGTCTAAATTAATTTGGCGGCATTTAATTCAAAGTTATGGTTGTTTTTTTGAAATTGTTTAACATCTAACCGGTTATTTTATTCAAATTCATTCGTTCAGTGTATTTTCACATGTGTTTAAATGTCTTTTGATTGAGTTCAGCCATTTCAATTAATATTTACTAGTGTGTCTTTCTATGTTGTGATGTTACACTATTGTTTCAGATAAGGATTAAGGTTGGTACCTAATAAAATGTTTTAATCCGCTGCATTTGCACAAGTCAGGAATCTGATGTTTTGTAGTTGTCGTTTTGATGTGGTTAACAAGTGTTTCTATTATTTTTTTGATAGATTAGGCCGTTGGTTTTCCCAGTTGAATGGTTTTACACTAGTCACTTTTGGGGCCCTTGATAGGTTTCTGTTTGGTGTTGAAGACCTTACTTTGACCTATAATGGTTTACTTTTACAAATTATGACTTGAATGGAGACTTGTCTCATTGGCCCTCATACCACATCTTCTTATATCTTTAGATAGATTGATCATGCATGCTTGGCACATATAGATCTTTGGCCTTAGTTTTTGCTCTGACAAACCTATAGCCAATTTCCTTTTGAAATTTCTGCAGTAGTGTCTGCTGGTGTTTACTTTATAGCCCGCACGGCGGTACAATTTTTCACCGTGGTTGAGATGAAAACATCATGCAGGACCATAGCATAGACATAATGTGCTGTATTCTGGGTGCAAAACGAAGCCGACCATTTTTATTCTTTCACTACAATTATAACAAAAATATGTATTCAATCAAAAGTTTAAAGTTTTGAAAACAGACACATTACATCTTTTTTCCGAAGACAATAACTATCTACAAAGTTAGCAGGCTGTTCAAACCAAATAAATCACACAATATGCAAACGTGAGAAATATTTTAAATCTCACAACGCACAAATACTTCAGATATTTAAAAAAAAAATTTCTTTCTTATGTATACATGTATATATTTTAAATTGCGCTATACAGTTCCGTAACTTTATATCCAGGCGTATAAACGAATGGTCGACAAGTGCGTACATTTTTTTAAATCTTTAATTCTGGTATGTTCCAATCTGTCCTGCACTATTGCCATTACGAGTACTTACATTTTCCCAAATTTATTCTTGGAAAAAATATGTAAATTAATTTTTATTTACTCAAATCTTTTTTTTATTTGGTTTTATTTAGATTTTTATAAATAATATTCTTTACACCAGAAATGTTATTTATAAACAAGCGTATGATTTTAGTAATGACTAGTATATCACTTTCGGACACGCAAGACAGAGATGTATATTATACACCTGATAGTTAAAATTGGAAAGTACGATAGACAAGATATTGACACGCAATTCCGACAACATCAGGTTTCTATAGTTTTGGTCCTTAGACATATCGTGGTCTCTGAACGGAGGAAATTACAAAATGGCGGCACGCAGGGAATTAACACTCTAAATTTAAAATCGATGGTGATCTTTTATTTAGCAGAATAAAACTATGACTTTAAGCATTTTTATACAGAATGGACATAATATCAATTTTTCAAAGTTTCCCTGTAACAAATGTTGTTTGTTCCTTACTTCCATCTACATTTGTGTGTGTGTGGTCGTAATATTAGGATTGTCATGTTGCATACATGTGTTCCTCCTCACAAAATGAAAATGTATCACAAGCAATTATAAATGTTCTTATAGGTACACCCGTTAACTATTTTATATTTTCCATTCTTTTCGAAACACAAACTGTAATATGTCCACCAGTAGAAGGAATATTTCAGAATTTTTCATAAAAGAATTTGCTTCTATTCAATGATAGTTTTTAATTGTTTGTCAAACTCATTATTTCGCTATTAAGTTAGGTGTAGATGTTTCATTCACCAATGCAACTAAATAGATGAATTAAAAAATGTTCACCTTGGTAGTTGTATTAAATTAATTCTTTATAAAATGTTACGACACACCCAAATAAGCATTTTAAATATAGTTATTTCATCACTGAAAATTTGGAAGTTTAAAGTAAAACAAGCAAGGTTAACTGGTATATTTATTTTATACAGGAAGATATAAGTAATAGTGTTATTTGTAAATTTTAATATTTATTTGAGAGCACTTTGAAAAAGGTATGTTTAATGTTTTTGAGTTTTTTTTATTTGGTTTAAGTGTGAACGGATAGGAAGTTGCTAGCAATTATGGAATTTACTTATGCTCTTCTAATCTCTTTTCGGTTATTGTAAGCTCCAAATACACATCTGATAAATGATTTCTGTAAGAATCGTAAAATAGGATTATATTTGTATGGTTGACCATTTTATCTTTTGCCCTCTCATCTACTTTATATATAAACTCGATTACCGCCGTCGGAGGTGTTATATTTTGTTATAGTTGTTGACACGAATCACATTTTATACATACAACTTCGGTCTTTGTAGATGAACTTATGTTTTTGTTGCAAAGTTTATTACTTTATACCATTGCTATGTATTGGATACCTCATAAATAAAGGAATTTAAAGGTGTGGATCACAGACCATCGCCTTTTAAGCATTTTTACAGGCCAAGTATCACGAAATTTTCAAGGTCAAATTATATTAAAACAGTAGAATACTGAATATAAGCTATGAACAACATGTTGTACAGATTACAATAGGGAAACGTCGTTCACATCAAATAAAACCACAAACAGCCCAGATTCTAGTCTAAAAAGACCATTATTGCTTCATTGAATATAATAGAAAATGAGAGTTTTGTGGCAAATTAAGCAAATAATTTTACAGAAAATCCACGTATGTTAAAAGGTTATAGTTAAGAAATTTTAAAAACAGATACATATACAATGAAAATTAAAATTATGTATGATTTAATAACAGATAGATAGATACGACTTACATTTTGGGATATCGATGAACCATAAGCTTAAAAAAATGCAAATCAAGATCAAACAAAAATGACAAGTGGAATAAGAATGTCAACAGTGACAGCCCACAAGTTTATTAATTAAGTTTAATATCCAGAGCGGTAGATTCGGAAACAATAAAATTGAAAATGGACATGGGAATCGGAATTTGTCTGATTTGTTTCCTTTAATTCCTGAAATTAACGTTAAGCGTTCATTAAATGATGCTTCTTCTGTCGTTTTCTGATATTTTATGTACAAATGTTACTATAATTTATAAATTGTTACAGATTTCTCACTTTTGAAGAAGATGTTATGCGTAAGAACAACACGAATTTACTGTAATTTTTGCCGTTTTCAGCGTTGTGTTATGTGTAACATTGCAAGAGTCTAGAAGTACGGGATGCGAATTCAAAGTTGAAGTGTACAATGAAAGTACCGATACAAGAAATGATAACACGAATCAGGTCTTAAAAATCTTCATTTCAATAATCAGTAGTAACTTTGCCAATTCAGCAAACTGTGATACGTTCGTATGGATTACAAGAGAATCATTTCTATATCAGATGCACAACCAGAACGGACATATCTTTTACAGCCTTGCAACATAAAAATCCCATCAAAAATGCATATGCTAGCGATAAACAATTGTACATTTGATGTAACTAGTATGGATCTATTTCTAGCGTATACTAATTCTAGGGTATTGTGGTGCACTCACTGGACACGACCAACGTTAACAGGTATAAATAAAACAATGGAGCAGCCATCCTGTAATGGGATGAATAGGTTATCCTCTATCAAAATACAGTCTAGTGTTGATGACATGGATCTTTTTACCTACCTGTTTAGCTGCAACGACACCTTTCCAGAAGTAAAAGAACTTCATGTATCGTCATGTATTAATGGAGCCGTGAATTTAGATGTAGTTCAAAACATATTTCCATCACTTCAAAACCTGAAAATTTCAGAATGTCCAATATCTGGGAAATTATTTTTTCCAATAACAGAAAAGACTTTCAATATTTTAAGCAATTTAACAGATGCAAATTCGACCGATGTGGAGTTAGTTCCGACGTTATTCAGTAGACCAGTGACAAATCGTATATATGATATACTTCTTGTTTTAAAAAGGATCCCAAATATAAGATGTGTTCAACTTGAAATCCCAGGTTACGTTCAGGCTGTAACAATTTCAAACAGTTTTATGGTCAAACTATGTAACAATAGTTTCTCAGGGGCAACGATAAGTATAATTACTTTAATCAAAAACAGTATTGAGGAAATAGAGAGTGGATCGTTCAAAGGGCAAAACAAAACATATTTCCTTGATTTAAGCCATAATAGACTGACTTCCCTCCCATATTTTATTTTTGATGACTTGAGTGGTTTGTTGTATTTAAACATTGGATATAACAGATTAGAACGCTTTCACGTAGATATTTTTAAACGGCTGTCTAGCTTGGAGACTTTAATTCTGGAACACAATAAACTTTCACATATTTCTATTTCTATGTTACCAGAAAACGCTATACATTTTAGACTATTGAATCTCAATGGGAATGCATTTACTAATTTTCCTGTGTCAGTTCTATATTTGAAAACTACCGATTTTTCCTTTGTAGATTTCAACACACGAACATTTCATTCCAGAATTTTTCTTCATTTCTGAATTCCGTTAATTTGGATTTGATAGTAAGAGGGCTACTATTAGATAAGTTGGATAATTTTGACAGATATGATCCGCGGTCAAAGATCCAAAGACGAACTATAAATCTAACTGGATGCAAGGTTACCAGGTTCTATATCTCTGATCTTTCGTATAACGAGACAGCTGTAATCCTCATGTTGTTGAAATATTTTCGTTTCAATATAACAAATAACCCCATTGGATGTTTTTCGGAAAGTGTGCCTTTCATCAAATTCATGAACAGACTTGTATCATCAAGAGTCTTATTTGGAACAGAATATTGTTTTCATGAATGGTTGTGCAGATATCCACAAAAATATCAAGGAAAACCGCTCCTACTAATGCATCCCGATGACACATATTATAAAATTGTCGATGTCAATTGTCCCATCAAATGTGACTGTTATAGGTGGTATGATACAAGTATAAACATTGTGGATTGTAACGACAAAGGATTAACAGAGATTCTAGATTCGGTGCCTGAAGGGATAGTTGATTTATGGATAGACAATAATGATGTTCCACTCATCGAATTTCGATCATACTTCAAAGACGTTCGGCAGTTATTAGCATCCAACATTTCTCTTCAACAAATAAAACCCTCAGTCTTTAGTCGAATGAAAAAAATTGAGAGTGTTAAAGATTGATCACAATCGCTTGCTTTATTTGCCAACAGATATTGTAAATCTAAAGTTGAAAATTATTTCTCTGCACAATAATCCTCTTGTTTGTGATTGTCATACTGTATGGTTAAAAGAATGGATTCTGAAAAACGCCAATGCAGTTGATAAAATAACGCATATCGCTTGCGAGACAGGACAAGACACAATAGAAACATTAATATCCGTACCCAATACCGATTTCATCTGTAAAAGAAATACAACTATTCAAAAGCATTTTATCGTTCCTATTTCAGTCTCGTCAGTTTTAGTTGTGTTGTTGATGGTGATAACATTAGTGGTATATATATACAGACATGAGATAAAGGTTTTAATATATGTCAAATTCGAACTCCATCCATTCGATGGACAAACGCCAGGCGAACATGAAAACATTGATTTAACAATTTTACACACAAATGAATCTTTAGAGTTTGCGACGAATTTAGGCGAACGACTAGAGGAGAAAGGTTACAAAATAAAACAGTTCGAGATTTTATTGCAGGATATTCAATTTTAGACAACATTAAAACTTTCAAATACCAAAGCAAACATATACTTCTAATTATATAAGAGGACATGTTAATTGACTCCAGTATCGTCAACTGGACATGGTCTGAATGTCAGTATAAATTTAATGTTAGATCCAATTTCTTAATAGCAACGTCAACGTGTTCGAATTCAGTATACAATGTATTAAATACGGATTTTAAGAAATATTTGAAGCTACACCAAGCTTTGAAGGCAACGAGTAAATTTTTTTTTGATAAAATACTATACACTATTTCTTCTTATTCAAATGCCTCTCTTGAAAACGAATACGTTTTTTACGAGGTAAACAGAAGTTTGTCGTTCGAGGACATTAAAATTAAAACAGCGCAACGAAATGATATTTTTGTCATTTTTTCAGACAATGAACGCAGATTTTGTCGGAACGAACTAATACCAAATCTGGAACGAAAACAATATAGAGTGGTATCGATGGATGACATCAATCCGGGGAGTAATGTTATGATAAGCATTCAAGAATTTGTAAATGATTCTATTCAAGCTATACTTGTAGCATCCAGTTGTCAATCGGTAGAACTAGACATAGCTTTTCCTATAGTAAAAATGGAAACGCTTAAAAGAGCATACAATTACCTAATTGTTGTATATAAAAGTGACAGTGGACACACTGACACTAGCGAAAAGACAAAAGAATACATAGACTTTGAGAATTATATGGATTATCATGTATATAAAAGTTACAAGACGAAATACAGACAACAGAAGAACAAAATGCTGCCTTTTGCTGTTACTAAAAATAGCAAATTACAGTGGTTGCAAAAGAGGGACGAAAGATACCAAAGGGACAGTCAAACTCATAAATCTAAAATAAACTTGTTGATTGAAAAATACTCCATTCGAGGTCGTTTTGTTTTTCGAATAATTAATATTACCAATAATTAGTTCCAGGTCGACGGGTTCAAAAAGAAAGATTTTGAAAGCAGAGAAAACTGTGCATCTCATAATCGGCATGACTTTATCAAATACGCATAGTTATATACTTTAATTCAATCATGGACCCGCGATATCACGGGTGTGTTCTAGTATATATATATATATGGCAAATGGAAATTTTCATTCACTATATATTTAGAAAGTTGGAATACTAAAAATATATAATTTCGAATTGTAATTATCAGAAAACCCGGATAGTTTGTATTGTATTTGGGACATGTCCTTGAAATGAAAATGGTGTTAAGTTTGACGACGAAAAGAAGCTTCAATAATTTAAAACATTAATGAAATACAACACACCGTTATATATAACACAACGACAATATATCCTTTATCCTGAATACAACATTGAAAAATATTAGATGGAGTTTCAAATAACACGCTAGTAGTGAACTATTACAGATGTTCGCGTGTTAAATGTGTTAAATGTAAAATGATTTAAAAACCCAGTAAATTATCGTTTAATCTCGGCTTCTAGTAAGTGTTCTACAACTAAAATTTCAGTGCTTTTAACGCGATAGATATTTAAAAGTAGTGAAATTAAAATTGAGAATGGAAATGGGGAATGTGTCAAAGAGACAACAACCCGCCCAAATAAAAAACAACAGCAGAGGGTCACCAACAGGTCTTCAATGTAGCGAGAAATTCCCGCACCCGGAGGCGTCCTTCAGCTGGCCCCTAAACAAATATATACTAGTCCAGTGATAATGAACGCCATACTAATTTCCAAATTGTACACAAGAAACTAAAATTAAAATAATACAAGACTAACAAAGGCCAGAGGCTCCTGACTTGGGACAGGCGCAAAAATGCGGCGGGGTTAAACATGTTTGTGAGATCTCAACCCTCCCCCTATACCTCTAACCAATGTAGTAAAGTAAACGCATAACAATACGCATTAAAATTCAGTTCAAGAGAAATCCGAGTCTGATGTCAGAAGATGTAACCAAAGAAAATAAACAAAATGACAATAATACATAAATAACAACAGACTACTAGCAGTTAACTGTCATGCCAGCTCCAGACTTCAACTAAACTGACTGAAAGATTATGATTTCATCATATGAACATCAGGCACAATCCTTCCCGTTAGGGGTTTAGTATCATACCATCATAACATATATGAGAAGAACATAACCCGTGTCATGCCAACAACTGTTTTGAGAATAAATGTGTTTAGTTCCGATGCAAAGACCTTATCAGTGACTCAATATTAACGCCAAAATATGCAATCTTTAATGACTTGACAACAGTATCGTAATTATATCCCTTCTTAATAAGTCTATTCAAAGGTTTTGTAAGTTTCTGAGGTGAATACTGACACCTTTGTGCTTTATAAAGAATATTACCATAAAAAATTGGATGTGAAATACCTGAACGTATTAGAAGTCTGCATGTTGAGCTATATTTACGAATGATGTCTTTATACCGATGATAAAATTTAGTAAATGTTTTGACTAGTTTGTGATATCGAAAACCCTGGTGTAATAATTTTTCAGTAATACATAAATTTCTCTCGTTAAAATCTAAAACATTGTTACATACACGAGCGAATCGTACAAGTTGAGATATATAAACACCGTAAGATGGTGACAAGGGAACGTCACCATCTAAAAACGGATAATTAACGATAGGAAATGAAAAATCATCCCTTTTATCATAAATTTTAGTATTCAGCTTTCCATTAGTGATATAGATATCAAGATCGAGAAAAGGGCAGTGGTCATTGTTAGTATTAGCTTTATTTAAAGTAAGTTCAACAGGATAAATTTCATTAATATACATACTGAAGTCGTCATTATTGAGAGCCAAAATATTATCCAAATATCTAAAAGTATTATTAAATTTGTTTATCAGATGTTGTTTCGATGGGTCTTTGCTTATTTTTGTCATAAATTGTAACTCATAACAATACAAAAACAGGTCCGCAATAAGTGGTGCACAGTTAGTCCCCATTGGAATTCCGATAATCTGACGATATACGGAATCCCCAAAGCGAACAAAAATGTTATCTAGTAAAAATTCAAGGGCATATATAGTATCAAAGCATGTCCAATTAACATAGTTTTTTTGTTTATTGCTACTAAAAAATGACCTAAAAGAGTTTGAACATATATATTCACATTCTGATTTTTTGAATGCCCATTTAATTAGGTGTGTGAATTTTTTCTTAATGAGAATGTGAGGCAATGTGGTATACAGGGTAGAAAAATCAAAACTTTGTACAGATTCAAAATCACCAATATAAGCATGCAATTTATCAAGTACTTTTTAAGTGAAATTAACTATTTTTGGAGTGTGAAAAAGTCTTTGGAAGTTTTAGATAAATGACGCGCTTTTGATGGTCCTTTTGATTCTGTTGACAGTTTTGACTTTTCTTCTTTTTACACAACACTTCCACACAATCATATCAAACAAAAGTTTTCCTATTTAATCAAATGGTCGTTTGGTAAATCTGAATGCAAATATATTTGCTCCAACTCATTTAAAGCCTTCTTCTCTTATGAGACAGGTTAATATGCTAGATATACTTGCTGGAGGTGATGATTGAAGCTGTTAATCGTCTTCTATGGAACGCCAGAACTGTCTTATAGTGTAAATATTTAATGTGTTTTGTCGATTTGCCTTTACGTCTTGTCATTTCTTCTTTATGTTATGTGCAGATGCCTTTATTTCCTGACACGGCATCTCTTTGTTATGTAAAATAAGTAATTTGTTTGGTCAAACAATTGTATGATATGTCATTGCTAAACTTTGTTGTGTAAGATATGCATTACATTATGCTGTAACTACTATATATTCTGTGAATAGTTCGAAACTTTATGATCAACCACATTTTCATTCTCTTATATTTTATCTATGCTGTGTCTATTCTTCTTTTACGTAAGTCAGTTAATAATTGCGTCCTGTCTCCTCAAGTGTTACTGTTATGTCAAATGTTCCAAAGCTTTTGTTTTGATACACCTTTGTTCTATGAAAATCTCATGATATTATTTTGGCATTATGTTTTGTTTATACATATGTATCTCCAGTGAAAAACCCAATACATCATGGTATAATTCATATGCGTTTTTCCGAACAATTGATACTCTCTGTGAGCATTCATTACGTCATATGCAAATGCCTTTTACATTATGTGCAAACAACTAATACGTTTTGTGCAAACCTCGTTTACCTTATGTGCAAACATCGTTCACCCTGTGTGCAAACATCGTTTACCCTGTGTGCAAACATCGTTTACTTTGTGTGCAAACATCGTTTACCTTATGTGCAAACACCTATTACGTTATGTGCAAATACCTATTAAGTTATGTATAAAAACTACATCATTATGTGCAAACACTATTACATTATGTGCAGATACCGCTTACATTATGTGCAAACACCATGTAAGTTATGTGCAAATGCCTATTTCATTATGTCCAAACATCTATTACGTTATGTGCAAACACCTATTACGTTATGTCCAAACACCTTAACGTTATGTGCAAACACCTATTACGTTCTGGTGAACGCTTTTTTGACACAGATTAAAACAAAACGCATCAATGATATGCTTTTTTGAAAATGAAGAAAATTAAAAGTTTGACCTTTCTAACAAACTGTGGATTTTTATATTAATTATTTTATACAAAAAATAAATATTATAGTAAATTGAAATGTTTTCTTCTATTATTTTTTTTATAAGTGATATGCATATTTTGTTGTCTATACGAATAAATAAATAATTTCGTTGCTAAAATGGTCATCTTAACATAATTTTCCTGTTGAATTTCAGAAAAAAACCTGACTATCTATAAAAAAAGATGTGGTATGAATGCCAATGAGACAATTCTCCACGAGAGACCAAATGACAAAGAAATAAATAACAATATATAGATCTTCGTATGGCCTTTGACAAAACACCCATACCGCATAGTCATCTAATCTATTTATTTTTCTACCCCATTTAATTTTTCACCAGTTTAAAAAAAAATGGTTACAGTTAAGTAATTCGCTTTTATCCTGCAATTAGCTAGTTATTATCTACAAATAACAGATAAACATTTTTTTTTTGCTTTGTTTGTACATGTACAAATAAATTTTCCTGCTACCCGTTTCCATGTTGATCAATCGGTAATATATTTCTCTCTGGGTAATCTTCATTTTTGGGGTTTTCTTCGAGTCCGCGTTTCAATAATTGTAAGAATCAAAGACAATGGTTAAGATTTAAACAACTTATGCTCAAATACCAGGTGTAAATTGTAAACAATACATGTACATTGTCAGAAATATAACATGTATTAGTTCTCGCTGCGAAACAGGAGAAAATTCGATAATCCTCGCTTTTCGTCCTGTTTCTAAAGCTCGTACAAATAAATTTCACGTTTACCGACAAAGTACATTTATAATCAATACATTATTCCACAGTTGTTGATATATACAAAAGAAGATTTGGTATGATTGCCAATGAGACAATTATCCACAAAAGACCAAAATGACACAGACATTAAAACAACTATAGGTCACCGTACGGCCTGTTGATATAAATTTATCTTTTTGTTCAATATTTCAACGAATATCGTCGTATCAACTAGAAACATCAACCTATTTTCCGAACGGAGAGTCATAAATGCAATGAATATTATTGCGGGATATACGGTATAAACGGTAAGCTTCGATGCGTTTAGTTATGAACGCGAATGGTTCGATAAATATAGCTAAATACACAATTAAGCCAAATGTTCATAAAAGGGATTTGCTGCACATCATTATTTAAGATATTTTTAGATATATCGGTCCCTCTTTTCTCGGCTACTGTTAAAGCGAAACGGTTTTTTTATTAATAGGTTGCGAGGCATGAAGTTCATATGATTCAATCCAAATTATCCTCAAAGTGCGGTTACAATCTTGAATTGATGCAATCTTGTTCGCCTTGAAATCGACGTAACATATTTAGTCAAAATTCTTAAAATAAAATCACCTATATATCGAAAAGAAAACCGTGAAGACTTTAACACGAAAGGGAAGGCTTCAATTCTTCTGTAATTTTCCTGCTACGAATTATAAATTAAGAAAGTCATGTTTTGTATTGTTGGAATTTCGGAACCCTCTTATTCATCCGTTTAAAGCACCATGAAATTGCCAGCTAACTCCCAGTTTTCAAAAATCTTTAAATGTGCAGTATGTCATTGATACGGTTTGAGTTTTCAAAATGAATCAAGATAAAATAAAAATAACAAGACATTTATAAAAAATATAAAACCCTTGTTATGTTTTATCATTTTTTGAGAACATCTTTGGGTTGAAGATATTAATCAAAGTACTGAAGTACTGAACATCGGATGACCGCAAGTTCTAGTGGACGGTCACAAGCACTTGTCTAAGAAAACCAAATCACATCTCTTTACCTGAAAGTGACGTTAAAGTACAGATATATATTTTTTCTGTGCGTGGATGATAAATTCAACCTCATCGTAGAAGTGATACAAATCAGTAAACTCTGGTTTTTGTTATACATTATTTTAATATTTGTAAATTACAGTTACAGGTATATATAATTTTTATCCATTTGTATATCATTCTATTGCACTATATTAAGTATAGTGCTGTGCAAGTGCATGGTGGACACTCTGCTGTAATAATTCGATTTTTCCGATAGATTGAATTTGAGTGGGCATTCATATTTTTCAGCAAAACATTCAATGTCCCATGCAGAGAGAGGGAGCAAAGACAGATAACTCTGCATGGGAGATTGCAAACGTTCTTATAAATATTAAAGATTTTTTACTTTATTTATGTTTCTAACGAGTTTAACGACATTTTCATATTATTAATTTATGTTCAAAACAATATTTTTTAGGAGTATCCATTTGAAATGAATTAAGAACAAGTGATAAGGAATGTAATTTTGCACTCGATAACGTCCGCGTATTTATTGTTATCATGTTTATAGATCGGTTACAATCTCAAAACGAAGGTTACGTAATGGAAATGTTAGGCGACAGCAATGCACATTAATGCCCTCACGGTCATCCGATGTAAAATGAATAGTGAAGTTGTTCATTAAGATATCATTAGATAAACAAACTCACGGACCTATTTTTTTTCTCTCTCTTTTTGATTTCTTATTCAATGACCAGTGGCGGAACCAGAATTTTGAAAATGATGGAGCTGCGTTTGTTGGTTCTATAAGCAGTTTGATTAAGAGGGGGCTCTGGACTCAGTTTTGCCACAACTCCCTGCTGATTCAAAAAAACAAATACAAAATAAGAGGTGGCGGGAAAATATCTTCGTCCTCGGTCAATAACATCTGAATAGACACATATATAATGTGTTGACCTTGTCAAAAGTCTATAATTCATAAATGTAATTCGGCGCCTTCTAAAACCATATGTTATGAATATGTATGCAAGATATGGCGACCTATGAAATGAACCGCTTGGTGCAGATGAAATAGAACATTACATAAATAAGGCCGTTAGTGTTCTCGTTTGAATTGTTTCACATAATCTGTTCGAGGCCTTTTATTGTTGACGATGCGGTATGGGCTTTGCTCATAGTTGAAGGCCGTACGGTGACCTCAAGTTGTTAATTTCTGTGTCATTTTGGTCTCTTGTGGAGAGTTGTCTCATTGGCAATAATACCACGGTTTCTTTTTTTAAATTAACTTATTTTCCGTTCACATTTTCCGTAAAGAAATGAGGTTGCATTTTGTTTTTTACATGTAGCCTTTTTTTGCTTCGAATAACAGGACAGAGCTTTTAGTTTCAGTCTATATACACGTCATCTTGAAATAATAAATTGTCACATATAAATTCTGTTTGTTTGCTTCATGATGTGGCTGATATTTAGCAACAACTAGTGGCTTAAATGCGATAAATAATTACAAACTGTTCTCTTCTGAGGATATTAAGCCATCAAATGCCGGAAATTTAACTATGTGTATTATATTTCAGATCAAATGTTATTAATTCATGGTCGTTTTATTATGCATATATATTACACACTGAAATTGAAAATTGAAATATCAATCATTAATAAGTGTTTATTTGCATTGCTAATCTGCAATATGCACGATTTCTTTGCTAAAAAATGTTCCTGTACAATGTTTTCAAAAATGCATTAAATGTATTTTATGACTTTTTTCAATCTAGGCACTACTCCAGAGAGACACACCTAGAGAATCGTGTCTATATATTTGTAAATATTTTAATTTTCAACAAGTAAAGTGAACAAAATATAAAAAGAATGGATGTATAACGCACACTCTTTAAATAGAACAAAAAACTAAATATTTATATAACATTTTTATATCAATCAATATATAAAAATACTACATTTCCAATACTAAATCAACATCCCGATGCACATATATAACCTTCAGTTCACATTCAGCATCCAATGGATATTACCTTGAAAAAGAATACAACGAAGTAGTTCAGAGCTTTTTAGAAAGCTAAAACTTTTAATTTTCTTAATTTTCAAAGTGTATAGATCACTGATGCGTTTTGTTTTAATCTGTGTCAAAAAAACGTTTACCAGAACGTAATAGGTGTTTTCACATAACGTAATTGGTGTTTGGACATAACGTAATAGGTGTTTGCACATAACGTAATAGATGTTTGGACATAATGTAATAGCATTTGGACATAACTTACATGGTGTTTGCACATAATGTAAGCGGTATCTGCACATAACGTAATAGTGTTTGCACATAATGATGTAGTTTTTATACATAACTTAATAGGTATTTGCACATAACGCAATAGGTCTTTGCACATAAGGTAAACTATGTTTGCACATAGGGTAAACGATGTTTGCACAAAAGGGGAACGATGTTTGCACATAAGGTAAACGAGAATTGCACAAAACGTATAAGTTGTTTGCACATAATGTAAATGGCATTTGCACATGAAGTAATGAATGCTCACAGAGAGTATCAATTGTTCGGCAAAACGCATATGAATTATACCATGATGTGTTGTGTTTTTCACTGGAGATACATATGTATTAACACAACATAACGCCAAAAGACTATAATATCATGAGGTTTACATAGAACAAATGTGTATCAAAACAAAACCTTTAGAACATTCGGTATAACAATAACACTTGAGACAGGACGCAATTTTTAACTGACTTACGTAAAAGAAGAATAGATAGAACATAGACAAAATATGAGAGAATGTAAAGGTGGTTGATCATAAAGTTTCGAAATATTCACAGAATATATAGTAGTAAAAGCATGATGTAATGCCTATTGTACACAACAAACTTTAGCAATGACATATAATACTACTGTTTGACCAAACAAATAACTAATTTGACATAACACAGAGATGCTGTGTCAAGAAATACAGACATTTGCGCATAACATAAAGACGAAACGACAGGACGTAAAGACAAAGTGACAGAACACATTAAGTATTTACACTATAAGACAGTTCCGGCGTTCCATAGTCTTCTAGATAATATTTATGTACGTTTCGGCAACCAATATTCTCGACAGGTTGTAGATATTCCAATGTGCACTTATGGAGCCCCTTTAATAGCAGACTTAATTTTGCACTGTTATGAATCACAGTGTATGACTAAACTCAGTAAAGACCCGTCTAAGTTGCATTTAATTGATAAATTCAACAACTCTTACCGTTATCTTGATGATGTTTATTCGTTAATAATCAAGAATTTTCTAAACATACTGCTGAAGTTAACCCAAAAGGAACTTACCTTTAATAAATCAAATTTATATGGTAACAACTAGGTTTATATATTTTAGTTTTAAATCGGAAACTCCACACTAAAATTTACGACAAAAAGGGACGATTTTTCGTTTCTATTGTTAATATTCCCTTTTTGGATGGTGATATTCATTTTGCACCATCTTACGGTGTTGCTTTGCCCGTGTCTGTTGTGACGTATTAGATTTAAACGAACGTAATCTATGTATTACTGGTAAATTATTAAGCCAGAGGTTTCGTTACCACAATTCAATTAGTCAAAACCTTAACTAAATTCTTTCTTAGATATAAAGATTTGATTTGAAGTTTGGTTGTACCTAAAAGGTTACCAATTTAACACTGTAATTAGATAATTGAATTGTATTATTGGTATCAATATTGATTTTGTTTCCAGTAAATTTAGAGCAAACTAAATACTATTGTTACATATACATGTACACATTCATGGATCTATAATCGGTCGATATCTGTATCTAGGCATTGCGCAAGGTCATGTTTTTCGTTGACTGTTTACGACGTCTTTTACACTAAATCGATAGGATGTTGGATGTGTACTGATGGATAATTTAGTGTTATATGCATGAGTTTTTTTTATTAGTTGTTAGTGGCTTTGAACTAGCTATATCAGTCACTACGACTACTCTCAGATCTGTACTTTGTGTCTTTTTGTTGTTGGAATATACAAGAACCCGGCCACGTCCACTCTGTGTAGTATTTCTATTTGTATCTATCTGATAAGTTAAGCCTTTTTCAACTGATTCGTATAGTTCTTTCGTACTGTTACATCACTGTCCCAGGTTATTGTATATTTTTATATGTATTATAAATCATGTTTATTATATTGTATATTTACCTCACTTATCATATATTCAGTAGTAAATACAGTAGTTTTGAATATTTGATAAATAGCCTGCTGTTTAATATGTATCACACAATTTTGATAACACCCTTTATCACACCCCTTTATCGCATGTCAACTATAGAGAAATATCTGCAGGTAACCCAAGTGATTTGGGTCAATACACAGTTCATATATACTCTCATATTTAAGGTCTTTCCCCTACGTGAGGAAAGACCTTATTGTTTTTCTAATGTTTTTCCTTTTTTTTCTTTTTTTTCTTCCAACATTTTTTTGGCATGGCCTCCCTATGTTTCTTTTGAAGTTATCAAGACCAAACATGGACCATCGATAAACCTCATCATGAGGTATAACCAGATGACCCTGTTAAGGATTTCATCATCCCCTTTATAAGTTATCTCCCTTTTATTAGTTTTTTTCAACATGGCCCCCTCTCGTTGTTTTTCAAGATATCATTACCCTATTTGGACAATAGGTAGATCTCATCATAATGTATTACCATATGAGGTGGAATAGGATTGCATCGTCCCCTATGAGAGTTATATTCCCTTGAAGCAATTTCTTTCCTTTGCATTTTTCTCAAAAAGTATTAGAGATAGAATTGATTTGAAAACGGCAACATGTACAGGAACAGATGGCAATGTTAATGAACATATACAATCATTTTGTTATTAACCCTTATAAGGAGTTATTACCCTTGAAAAATTGTGTACAATTTTAGAAAAATTGTATTTCCAGAACCGGAAGTTGTAGAGACTTGGGACCTTCACCAATAATCTTTAATTCATGCGACCTTTAATATGCACCCAAGGTCAAAGGTCACGGAGTGCAAAATAAAATTACGCTGCAATTTCAAGCTTACATATTAGGAAAACGATAAGACTTTGCTGCATACATACAGCGTATAAAATGTTCCTCTCGACGAGCTCTACATTTTATATAATAAGCCCAAAAATGTCCGACCGTCTGTTCAAAAGTTACAACGGGATGATTCTTAAAAGTATAGTATTTTGTGTATATCTTTTTAAAGGTATCAGATATCAACCTACTATAAACTGCAACGATGATCAGTAATTCAAGACCTTCAATTTCAGGTCAATGTCAGGTCATGATGAAATTTCACCTTGACCTTCACATTATACTATGACCTTGAACTTGTGATATTTGCAAGGTCAAGTGGTCCTGAGTTGAATGGTGACAGTCCCATGTCTCAACGACTTCCGGTTCTCAAGTTTGGTATTGCATCATATATTTGATGATTAATTGTGACCTTGGTGAACTTTGAAATTGTCCCAATTCTTTTTTTATAATGTTGTCCTTTAACTGCAGATCATTTACCATTTAACAGATTGAGATATCTATTGTCGTTTCAGAGATAATGCAGTTTGAAATTTTGCAAGCCGCGGCATGTATTTCTGAATCAGCAACAGCTTACCACTTAAAATGTTTAAGAAATTGAAGAGGTTAACATAGTTATATGTTTGACCAAATACCAAAAAGATTCCATTGAAAAAAACACCAAAAAATCATTTTGAAATTTTCATGTTTTGCATCGACTTTGTAAGTTTCATAACTTCTATTTATATCGTTGATATTGCATCATTTTTGGCACTTTGTGAAATAGGGTCATCTGATATATCAAATTGAAGGTCTCAGTAAACTCTACTTAAAAATGAAAATTTTAAACCTCTTTTTCATCCCAAGTGGAAGGGTGGGGTCATTTAGTGCAAACATTAAAATTTCTCAGATGGCAAGGTTGTCGCATATCAAATGAAAGAACATAAAGCGTACATTTCAAATTTCAAATTGACGTCTCCCAAAAATGGGTTGGATGGGGTCATTGAGTGCAAAAAATTAATTTTCTTTTAAGATAGGCTTGTTGTATATCAAATGAAAGGTCATGATGTGTACATTTGAAATATCAAATTCCCGACCTCCAAATATTAGTTGGATAGGGTTATTAAGTGCAAAAATCAAACTTTCTAAAACATGGCGTTGTCGCATATCAAATGAAAGCTCATCTACTCTATGTTACATGTATCATAATTCCGATCACAAACATGTAGGCGGATGAGGTAATTCAGTGTTAAAAGCGAAAAGTTTCAGAAGGTATGCTTGTCGTATATCAAACGAAAGGTCGTACAAAGTACATTACGAAAACATCACTTTTACAGGAAAGACCTTTCAATTGTTTTACAAACAATTGAGATACTAGTTGAATATAATTTTTATGATAAAGCGTATAAAAATGGCAAAATCCGTATCACATGCCATATCACACTCGACCACATCCCTCGGTCTGATATTGGTGTCTCGAGATGATACGGCATGTGATACGGATTTTGCCGTGTATTATTCTCCATGTTACACGTACATGTGTCTGGCCTTAAGGTGGCACGGTAGTATTTGCATTCCAGAATTTAGGTTGCTCTTTTGTGTACCCTACTTAGGTAAATGTATCTAAACAGTGTGATTGGACAAAAAATACAGTATCAACTGAACATACTTTCCCAAACTGAGGGATGAATCAGGTGTAGAAAAATATGAAATAATTTTACATACAGATGAAAATGAATTTTTAAGAATTTTTTTAAATTTTGTATTCACTGCACGGTAAAAGACCTAAAAGTACTAGTGGCCTTAGGTTTTTAAAAATAGTAAAAAAAGTAAACGGTCATGATACATATTCAAATTCATTTCTGAATGGTAAAATGAAAGTACTTTAGTTAACTGTGAATGTAGAATTTTTTGCAGTGTTAGAAAGTGGTGAAAATTTTAAAAAGGCTATCATTATCCCTTATGGGCCAGGAAATACTACCGTGCCACCTTAAGGGAGATATATATTTTTACACTAAATCAATAAAGGAACTTTTTTAACCTATGCAATTTGTAAGTTTATCAATAAAAAGTTGATTAAGGGCAACTATGATAAAACAAGCCTTAAATTCCACCCCTTAGAGTAAAAATTGCTGATTCAGCAAAATTTGCCTAATCTGTAGGTAATAATGTAAAAATTTACCTAGAAAGTAGAACTTCATTATTTTTATGTAACTTGCAATACATTTTTAATTATATATGCTCGCTTTAACTTTTCGCAGTGTCTGACACATGTGCAACCACTGAAATTTGAGACGCGACATTCTTCGGTTGCATGTACATCCTATTATTTTCACCGAAATAAATAAGTTGCATAATTTCTTATTTTTTTCAACACAAGTACAGCTATACTAGTTTTCTTGAGGTTTAATTTGTAGTTCTGATGTAGAATGACACCAGTAGGAGCTTTTGGGGAACCAGTAAGTGGTTAAGGCCAAGGGGTCCTTACTTATTCATTTAGCTCTCATATTGGTCTGAAATAGAGATAGAAATAGGGGTTTCTTTACATTGACTAGACATTATTTTTGACAAAGAATGTATTTATTATGTTATATCAGCAAGATTAAATGGTTTATTCATTTTCCATGCAAATACCATTAGTTGTTAAGATTTTCTGACAGAGAAAAGCTCAATAAAGGCAAATTGATTATGTAAGGGGACATAATTTAACTTAATGCATACATGAGAAATAGACAAACAGTCAACTTAGAGATGTATTCTAGTACATGTATTGTCAAACAGATTTTGGAATAATAGTTAACTGCAATCTAAAGACTCTTGTTGTATTGCTCTCATAATCTGGAAATGTTTAAAGTAATATAAGGCATGCTGTAAAATGTGGAATGGACTTTAATATCAGTTTTCATGATTTGGTGCTTAAACTGTTTCTTTTAGTCAGATTAACCATAAACAGAGTTGGCAATCCAGCAATTCCTCCTGAATCACCATGTTTGACTTCTGTGTTGATTTGAAACATCATATATTTGGATTTTGTTCACTCCTTAAGTAAATATGGTAAGATGAAAAAAAAGTGAAAATCTGCCAGATGGGGTAGGGATGTAATGTTTCATTTTTTTTTGTAACAAATGAGTGCAGACTAGTATTCTTTATTGTGATATGTTCCAAAGTAAGAAGTCTATGCATCATAGATGTCGTGACTGGTTTCAAGTTTGTTATGTCTTGGTTAAGGTGGCACGGTAGTATTTGCATTCCAGAATTTAGGTTGCTCTTTTGTGTACCCTACTTAGGTAAATGTATCTAAACAGTGTGATTGGACAAAAAATACAGTATCAACTGAACATACTTTCCCAAACTGAGGGATGAATCAGGTGTAGAAAAATATGAAATAATTTTACATACAGATGAAAATGAATTTTTGAGAATTTTTTTCAAATTTTGTATTCACTGCACCGTAAAAGACCTAAAAGTACTAGTGGCCTTAGGTTTTTAAAAATAGCAAAAAAAGTAAACAGTCATGATACATATTCAAATTCATTTCTGAATAGTAAAATGAAAGTACTTTAGTTAACTGAGAATGTAGAATTTTTTGCAGTGTTAGAAAGTGGTGAAAATTTTAAAAAGGCTATCATTATCCCTTATGGGCCAGGAAATACTACCGTGCCACCTTAACCATTATATCTTGAAATCCTAAAATCTGTTTTTGCCTCTTTTATGAATTTGCATTGTTTAATTTTTTCTGATGTAATTTAAAAATGCTTCAATACATTATCTTTGCTTATCCTAATCTATTGTTAGACATAATGGACAATTTTTTTATTATTTAAACAAAAATTAGAAATCGTTTTAAGATAAATGAAAAAAATCATCAATTTTATATAAAACATGAATTATAAATCCATTAATTATGTAAAATTGCATGCTTAGTTTTATAGCCTAATAAGGTCTATAAATCTTTAAACATTTTTGAAAAAATGAAGATATATATATTATATGTATCGAACCATAGAAGTATTATATTGACAGGCCTTTCCCTCTAACTTACATGATCGAACTTTAGAATTATGCACGTAATTAAAGTACAACTCCCCCTCATCGATCTTGCACGTGATGTATTCAGAAAAACTAATCTGACAAGAATTTCCAGAACATCATTATAATAAATCAATTCTGATTGAAATGAAATATGACAAGTCTGGCTGTGTAGAAATTAAGAAAATCTCGCCCGCGAACAGAAAGTTCGACATTTTTTTTTGTTTTTGGTTACCGTGTTGTCTAATAATAATTATTTTTATACATACAATATATGTACATTGTCGTAAAAAATAAATTTTATTTGAATAAAGTATAAACTTTGTAGAAGCAGGACGAGCCGAGTTTTTCTCCTGTTTTGTAGTGAGTACAAATATATTTTATGTTGTTTTTATCATGAATTTTTACACCAAACACTGGAAACCTGTTAGTATAATCATTCTCTTTTTTTTTTTTTTTTTTTTTTAAAGAATTCGACATAGTTTAAACGTGAACCGCGAAGTGGACCCAAAATGAACTGTTACGCAAAACGAAATATCCACATTACAGCTTGTTCATCATGTAAGCGGGAAAACATGGTAACTGTACAAATAAAGCAAAAGTGTATAGATATTTGTACAATAGTTGGCTGATTGCAGGATAAAACGACATATTAGGATTTAGAACAACAAAAATCTACGGCTTTCGGTCAACACACACTCTTCAACATTTAACAGGTGTCACAATGATAATTATGTAAAACTCTTAAAATTCCTGAGTTTCAATCAATCGTTGATAAATGGGACATCCATTCCTCCAAATAACAAAAACTATTAAAATACTGACGATTTTCATGACTATTGACCGGCTCTAGAATATAGTGGGATTAAACCGGTTTCTAGATAAAACCCTCGCCCTTCATACTGGAGGGGGTAGGAGGGGTCCTACTCCCGAAATCCAGAGCTTTAAAGAAATTTAAATCACGATATCCTGAAATTCGAAAAAAGAATTCCCGGATCCCGAAAGGACAAATCCCGAGCTTAAAAACGCCCGATCCCGAAGTCCCAATAAAGGTCCTACCACCCCACCCCCTCCCCCATACCTCGATCTTCAGTGGACCGTCAAACGGAACATGAAGGAAAATTAATTAAATAAAAGTTTATGTTACTTTTTTGTAACAGTTTTTTTATGTTTTATAATACAAGATTTTACTGAAAGCCCACTTAGAGTGGTCTTTTACAACTTATGGATTTACTATCTCCTTGCAGTAGCAGATCCATAAACAGACTTCCTAGAAAGGGTCAGCTCCAGTCATGCTTCAGTTATTCCCTATACAACCAATTAATTTTTTTCAACAAAAAGGAGATCCAGTCGCCCTGCCCCTCCTGATTCCGTTACTTGGTTTCTTTACAAACTGCAAATCATCAAAGAATAACAAAAGCACACATATTAAAATATATCATATCTCCCTCGTGTCGTAATTATACAGGAATTCCGCTAACCATGACTACGCTCTTACTCTTATGGTATTGGCTTCTATTTTTAGCTTACTATTTTATTCAAATAACGGGTGAGGTCATAGCTCAATCTAATTTCCTCTCCGGGCCATGTTCAGCGTTGATATAACTAATTTATTTTTTAAGGAAATGATGATAGTACTTATTAAGCTATGCATAAAAAGGTAGGTAACACGAGTTTGAAAGTATTTGATGTGACACTCCTGGCCTTGAAGGCATAAAACTTTGCTCAGTGCTCGGAGCACAAAAATCATGCTCGAAACATGAAATCCAGCAATTTGATTGGTTGATTTTCGAGTCTGAGTACAAAAATCATGCTCGAAAGTTTTATGACCTTGAGGCCTGGGGTCGAACTCAGCATCAAAACCAACACAATACATGCAAATAAATCAAATTTTACATACATGTGATGTGTTTCTTTTTTATTTTCGTAAATATCTATATCAGGGACAGTCACCTACATATTTTATCAGATACATCAAGGTGATGAATTGTATTCGAAATGGTTGAGAAATTCTGACTTGAAGAAATAAAAGATTTGATATAAATTCACTTAACAGGTAAGTTGTATGTTTTTGCAGGAGAAAATGTATTTTTTTGTTATATCTTTTAAATAATAACAATTGAGTAAGAGAGTGAGTAAACATGAATAAAAATTATGTAAGGCTTCTCTCACCGGGACTACGCCAAAGCGAGGAAGAAACCTCCATAAAACGAGATAGTTTATATTATAAAAATCGATATATTGTTACAAGGGAAAAACAAATACCAAATACACCGTACCAGAAAATATGTATTGTAACAAAAGAGGGACGAAAGAAACCAAAGGGACAGTCAAACTCATAAATCGACAATAAACTGACAACGCCATGGCTAAAAATGAAAAAGACAAACAGACAAACAATTATAGTACACATGACACAAGATAGAAAACTAAAGAATAAACAACACAAACCCCAACAAAAACTAGCGGTGATCTCAGGTGCTCCGGAAGGGTAAGCAGATCCTGCTCCACATGTGGCTTCCGTCGTGTTGCTTATGTGATAACACATCCGGTAAGTAGTCTAATTCGGTAGGTCACATTCATGACTTAACAACGGTCATTCACAACGATCAAAACGGCAGTACTTTTAATGTTGTTGTCGATGGTTTTTGATACTGTGACATAGGTGTTTCATCTGCTTATTTATACGGAATAGTTAAAGGTAAACAAAATACTTAACAATAAAAAAAAAACCAACATAATATATATAGGCTTAGTATACTAAAACAAAAACAAACGAAAACCGATTAGTACAAAATGCGCTGACTGACATCCCATATTTAGTATTTTTGCAACATGCCCGTACGGGATGCTCAGAAAAACACCAAATTTGCTTTTAATGATGATTTGACACAGTGTTATATGACGCAATACGCATTTAAAATGCAGCGACAATGCAGACTGATAACATAGATGGGTATGTTATTGTGGTGAAAATAGATTCGTCTACAGATACGGTTTAGAGAATTTGAAAAATAATTACTAGTAAACTGAAATATTTTTTGAATATGTTTTCTTCCACGTCGTTGTGAATTGAATAGATGTCAATTCACAACGGCATATAAGAAATCATATTTAAACAAGAACGTGTCCTCAGTACACGAATGCCCCACTCGCACTATCATTTTCCATGTTCAGTGGACCGTGAAATTGGGGTAAAAACTCTAATTTGGCATTAAAATTAGAAAGATCATATCATAGGGAACATGTGTACTAAGTTTGAAGTCGATTGGACTTCAACTTCATCAAAAACTACCTTGACGAAAAACCTTAACCTGGGGCGGGACAGAGGGACGAACGTACAGACGGACGGACGGACGAACGGACGGACGAACGGACGAACGGACGAACGGACGCACAGACCAGAAAACATAATGCCCCTCTACTATCGTAGGTGGGGCATAAAAATATATATATATTTGCTGAGCATCCCCCAAGTCAGAACCTGTAATTCAGTGGTTGTCGTTTGTTTATGTGTTACATATTTGTTTTTCGTTCATTTCTAAAAATAAATTAGGCCATTAGTTTTCTCTTTTGAATTGTTTAACATTGTCATTTCGGAGCCTTTTATAACTGACTATGCGGTATGAGCTTTGCTCATTGTTGAAGGCCGTACGGTGACCTATAGTTATTAATTTGTGTGTCATTTTGTACTCTTGTGGAGAGTTGTCTCATTGCCAATCATACCCCATTTTCTTTTTTATACCCCGTATGGGCCTGTTTCAAAAATACTTTTTTTGGTTAAATATATTTTACCAGGTATCATTCAGTATACACCAGAAACATCCCAAACATAAAATGTTAAGATTAAACTAAAATGTCATACAATTTTTTCCCTCTTCTTATTTTTTTATTATTCCATTTGTCTGTTCTCTTACGACACTATTGAGGCCCCTCATGGGGGGGTCCTAGTAATCACATAATCACCATTTTTTTGCCAATATAATCACATAATCATTAAATATTTGCTTATCTTTAGTAATCAAATAATCATAAACTAAAAATACAGTCCTAGGTAATCAAATAATCATGAAATATTTGGCTTAATAATCAAATAATCATAAAAAAAAACGGCCAAGTAATCACATAATCAAAAACCCCATGAGGGCCCTCACTATTCTCTATTCCGTAAACCCCTATCCAGTTTATGCTATCATAGGACACCAATATAAACTGCGGTGTGTGAGAGCTGGCAGTTTAAAAAAAACAACGTTTTTCATTATAAAAGCTGTTTTCTTGAAATCACAAGGATTCGTTATTTACATCGGAAAATATAGGTGATTGCGGAACATACACTTTGCAGACCAGTCAACCACCGGTATCTAAATTACATTGTTTTCTGGGATTAAGGAGACGAACGCCGACCGTATATTTTAATAATATTAAGCGATACAAGTCGAGAAATCAAATCGAAATACCAAAAGTTTACAAAATCATACATTTATATTGTATCATTATAAAGAACTAAGTCTTAAATCAATTTTGAGCCGTAACCTTACAAATAGCAAATTACTACAGATTTCTGTTACTTTATTGCCCTTATTTATATGTATAGAGTTTCTATTGATTTACAAACATATTTACATATATTTAATTAACAGAAAACTTGTATAGTTATGTTATATTAAAGTAGACAAATCAAGCCAAGCATATTGTAATATTAGGACCAATACCGGTGACAACTTTGTGAGAGAAAGGACGTTGATGGCATGACAGAGTAGCGGTGACATATTTAGGTGAGTTTTTTTCTTCAGATTTTTAGTTTCAATCATTTTATAATTTTATCATGATAATAATTTTCTTGTAGGTGAAAAGAATTATTTTTGGTAAACTAAATAAAATAAATAATATGCGTAAGCATGATATTAAATTTGAATTACAAGGATAATTATGCTTTTAATTACAATCGGTTAGAATAATTTTCTCTATAATCAGAAGCAAGACATAGCAGTTTAACGTAATTATTGCAAGCACTTCGATTTTCGCATTGCGAAAATAATTAGATGTTTTACGCAAAGAGAACCACTGACGTAACGGTATAGCATTGGCGCAATTGTTCAGCCAAAGGTTGTAACATACTGATTGTTATACAAATATTAAGAAATTCACTAGTATGATTTGTCTACAGTATATATTTTCAACCTGGGCTGAATCTAACATTTGAATCCAACAGGAGCCTGAAATTCAGTGGTTGTCGTTTGTTTATGTGTGACATATTTGTTTTTCGTTCATTCTTTTATATAAATAAGACCGTTAGTTTTCTCGTTTGAATTGTTTTACATTGTCATATCGGGACCTTTTATAGCTGACTATGATGTATGGGCTTTGCTCATTGTTGAAGGCCGTGCGGTGACCTATAGTTGTTAATGTCTGTGTCATTTTGGTATCTTGTGGACAGTTGTCTCTTTGGCAATCATACTACATCTTCTTTTTTATATTGTAATTTTTATGTCACTAGTAGATGCATAACAAAACCGGTTGACTTATTGATTGACTTCTAATGTTTAACGCCACTTTTGGCACAATTATTTTTGTGGCAGTTTGTTTTGAATGTGTAATAGGTAGAGTGAAAATTCAGAAAAATTACGATTGGTTCTAATGACGTTTTGTTTCGTTGTATTTACAAATTAAGATGAAACAATAAAACAAAATTTCATATCTTTTAGGCAAAGGTTTTGATTTTTCTTTAATTTTGTTTATGTTTGATGATAGGTTTTTGGTGGTGTGGTTTTGAAAAAAACCAACAAAACATGAATATTTTCAGAAAACGTTTTTAGAAAACATAAAGGGCGTTTAAAAATAATATCATAGTCCATTTAGAAAACAACCACCTGACGCGTGTGCGGCATGCTGCAATTTTTGAAAAAAAAAATAAATTATTTTATGTTTAAAAAAAATCATCATGTTTAATTTAGTATTTTTCACAACTATTAAGCTTCATAGAATGTAACATAATACAAGGGAGAGGAAGAGAAAAAAAAAAACTAGCAAGCAAAAACACCCAATAAATAATAACAAACAAACACTTGGACTTCGATATTTAAGCTTGTTTGATAAAGCGAAATGCATATCGTATCTACGTGCTATTTTTTTGTGCCTTTTAAAGGCACAACAGTTTAGCTCAACTTAGAATTATCGGCAGGCATGTTCGCCATTTTCCATAATTAAGTATGGAGGCATCCAAAATATTATTTTACTTTCCAAATGAATGCAAAAATTTCGACTGCGCATGTACTTTTTGACAAAATTGAAATAATGCACATAAATTTTGTAATTTTATTGAGTTGTGAAATCTCTTCAAGTTATGCTAGTTGTGTTTCGATCAATGTATGTCTGGAGAGTTATCTCATTGGCACTCATACCACATCTTCCTTTATTTATGTACACCCAAATAAAATTACATAATTAAAATTAATTTGATTCTATAATAACGAGAATGAAAAACAGCTATTTTTATCACACTCATTTGTTCCGGAAACAGGCCTCAAAATCGTTTTTTATAGGTTGAAAATACAAAGCAGCATAACAGGTCCGTGTAGCAGTATTATTCAGTATTAATCTACAGTCGAACCTTGTTGTGTCGAACTCGATCGTGCCGAAAACTCGATTTTTTTAAGTAATGAGAGAATTTCAATTTGTTAAAGGCATTTTTAAATGATGATTCTGACTCGGTTTATCAGACATCTGGGTTTACCCGAGTATAAGTTGATTATGTTGTTTCCTTTTTTTAAAGCCATTTAGAACTATAAAAAGCCAAAAGATCTTCACATAACCTTTCGTCAAAATCGACAAGAATGTTAATTAAAAAAATGAAAACAAGTATGTGTCCCCAGTACACGGATGCCCCACTCGCACTATCATTTTGTATGTTCAGTCGATCGTGAAATTGGGGTCCAAACTTTTATTTGGCATTAGAATTGGAAATATCATATCATAAGGAACATGTGTACTAAGTTTCAAGTTGATTGGACTTCAACTTCATAAAAAACTACCTTGACCAAAAACTTTAACCTGAAGCGGGACGAACGGACGTACGAACGGACGAACGAACAGACAGACGGACGAACGGATGTAAAGACCAGAAAACATAATGCCCCTCTACTATCGTAGGTGGGGCATAAAAATCACGTTTATCAGTATTGAACCCAAAGAAATAGATAATATGATATGAATTTGTGCAAGCTAAAAAACCGACCAAAAACATCTTTTTTTTATGGATCATACATAACTCATAATTCAAACATAAAATGATAACGCCATGACAATAGACGAACAACAGTATCAAAACACAACATAGAATTTATCAGAAAAAGACGCTTAAGGAAACGGTTTAGTTGAAATAATGATAATATTGTCTTTGTATTTACATAAACAGACGCTAGATACTTTCAAATGTGTGCAAAAATTACTATTATACATGTATATGCAAAAATACTGTCTCCATCTTATCCGCATACATTTTTATATGATATGTTCCGTAAAATAATATATTAACCGATATTTGTCATTGAATTTCTATTTTTTTATTGTTATGTTGTAAAAAGATAATTTGATAGTTTACATTAATATCAAACCCTACTTAACAAACATAAAGTCTTGATTTGATGCATTTTTGATGCATAATTACAAGTCACAATTCTTATTGTTGTAGAAAGTAAATTTTTATTATGTTCTTATTCAATACTTCAAACGAACATAAAGCATTTACAAAGTAAAACTCAACACAGTTTTTGGTTATCAGCTCGCCCCGACAGCACAGAAAGCTTATTTTTATTATATACAATAAACAAATGTCCAATTTGCTGTCATCGACCGCAGCCATCACATATACACACAATCTACAATAGAAAAATGTTCTATAAGTAGAAGAAAAAATCATTTCGATTTACATACATGTATTTTATCAACTATTTTCTACATAACATACTGATTCACATTCCTATGAAGTCTTAATAAAAGGGGTGGGTGGGTGGGAAAACGAACCTTTCTGTCGGATAGGCGAACCTCGAATGACAATTCTAGATATCTTATTATAATTTTAGCGCTAAAATTCTAGCATGAAGTTATCATGATTGATATAACTTAAACCGGTTATAACTTACTGATGGTCCAATCAAATTAAACATAAACATGTTTTGATTTAAACACACGTGTTAAAAGTAAACAAATACACGTGTTCCCGAGTAACCTTTATAAATACATTTTCTGCGCTTACGACATAAGTAAATACACATGATTTATTTTTGTATAAGTTGTTATTGTCTTTGAATTAGCTGTCAATAACTGCGAGTACTCTCATATCTGTACTTAGTGTATTTGTGTTTTTGGATGTACAAGTACTCGGCCACGTCCACTCGGTGTTTTTGTTAGATTTATTTCTATGTTTATCCATCTGATGAGTTAAGCTTTTTTAATTGATTTGTTTAGTTCGGTCTTATGTTGTACTGTTACACACCACTGTCCAATACTAGGGAAGTGTTGGGATCACGCTAAAATGTTTAACCCCACCATATTCTGTTTGTATGTACCGAATCTAAGTCAGCAGTCTTGTATTCAGTGGTTATCGTTTGTTGCTGTGTCATTTGGTGTCTTGTGACGAGTTGACCTGACACGATTCAGCTTCTTAAATGTTTTTGTTGGACGTAGTCACTAGCTTGAATAATCAATGTTATTAAAAAAAAACATGTCTTGTTAGAGGAGCAATCATGCAGTACACCGCTTTTACTGCAATTGGGTCAGCAACGCTGCTTATAAGCTATCAATCATTGGTTATAGAACAGCAAATTCAATGTTTCAGATTAAAAAAAAAACATTAAATAGTAATCTGACTGGACATTAAGTCAAAGATTTGCGTAGTGTACGAGTTAATAATCAGTGTTTGTTTGCAAAGCTCGAATATATTCCTATTTTTTTTTTTTAAATCTTATTGCACTGATTGCTGGTTTTCTGACTTGAAACATACGGATGTCTGCATGAGAAATATTTGAAAAATCATGGTTGATTGACTTACTCATGTGACGTTCATGTATTTTTTTTATTTTTTTTACCGACAAGTGTGTTTACATATTTGTTAATGCTATTACATAAGTGCTTGCAATTCACATCTTACTGTAAGTTTCGGAGTTTCATTTTTCTTGACATGATTGGAAAAACATGCATCTAAAACCAAGTCTAATTAAAATCTAAATTCATTCATATATTTTGCAGGCCATTGGCTCATATGTGCCCACAGTTTTTGTTTAAATATCATATTCCAATTTATTTACAGGTTAAGTTCAAGCCAAAATATAGATCAATAAAGACAAAATGGACCTTAACAAAACCATTTTGGACGCCGGCCATGCAAACAAAATGTACGTATATTTGATATGAACGGATATTTATGAAAAAAGGAAATAAAGATATAAAACTTTGTTCAAATTTTTAGCACAAATAAAAACCGACAAACCATGACCTCTTTTGAAGGTTATCTTTTTGATATCTGTTTTAATCACACTGCCATTTTGAATAATTGTTAAAAAAACTTCTTGTTAAAATACTTATGTTTTGAATAATTTTAAAGAACTTGTGTATTTTTCTTAACAGAAATTGTACCTACGAAGATATACCACCCGTTCTGGAAAAGTATGAAACCGCGTGTCTTATGCTGCTTGGATTTGGTGGAATCTCGTTGGTTCTCGCGGTATCTTACAACTACATCAGACGTAATGTTTATCATGAAGAAAAGAATGTGGATAGGACTTTCGACGCAGGTGGAAAAGTCAGTACCAGTCTGACGGCTGTTACAGTGGCATCACAGCTACTCTGGCCAGGGGATTTGATGCAGAGTGCAACTGTAACTTATAAGGTATTACTCATGTCAATATAAAAAAGAAGATGTGGTATGAGTGTCAATGAGACAAGTCTTCTAAAGAGACTAAATGACACAGACATTTACACCTATAGGTCACCGTACGACCTTCAACAATGACCAACGCCCATACCGCATAGTCGCAAAGACCTCGAAATCACAAATGTAAAACAATTCAAACGAGAAAACTAACGGCCTAATTGATGTTGAAAAAAATGAAAGAAAAACAAATAAGTAACACAGCAACCACTGAATTACAGACTCCTGACTTGGAACAGGCACATGTATACAGAATGCGGCGGGGTTAAACATGTTAGCGGGATTCCAACCCTCCCCTAATTTGGAACAGTTTCTTACAAAATATAGATCTTTTTTACTACTAATTGATATAAAAGTGGTACAGCAACATATTTTCATATAAATAGATATACAGGAATTTAGTTAGGCTGAGTGTTTATCAAACCCCTTTGAATATTTAAACAATAACATCTTTGAATTGAAATCTTAAAATTAAGCCTCTGGTGATTTCCTCTCGTAATGTCAGAAAATGCCGACGCATATTATAAACGCGAAACAAAATTGAACATCAATTTGAAGTTAAATATTGCGATTTGACTAAAATAGAAAGCTTAAAATGTTTTAACAAACATTATAACGTACAGTTTTGTGAAGATTTATAATAACTTTAGGCCGACGTCTGTTTTTGTTACATCTTCCAAGTTATTATGATACATGGTGCCGTAAACGATTGATACTGACCACACAACTTAGAAGACAATTTATAAACAATAGTATATTACTTCGAACAAAGTTTTGTATAATATTATTTATATATTTGTAGACTGGTATAGCAGGACCATTTTGGTATACAGTCGGAGCAGCCATGAACATTGCTGTATTTCCTGTTATGTCTGCGCATCTAAAGACAAAAGCACCTGGAGCAAAAACCTATCCCCAGGTTGGTGTATACAGAAAAGATAAATCAATTAGAAAATGAAAGTCCGTACAAAATAATCATGGTTGTTCTCGTAGGTTCATAGATATAAGAAGATAAGTTCCAATGAGATACGTCTCCATCCAAGTTACAAGTCTGTCATATTTGTTTTATTCGTAAATTGTTTTGTTATAAATTAAGCCGGTTTTTTCTCAATTGAATTGTGTCATATGTACAAAATGTATCATATCGGGGCCTTTATATAGTAAAAGTCCTTAAAACATTTCCAACTGGAGTTACTGGACAGAATGGTCTGTATTCAGAGTAGTTTTGTAGATGTAAATATAGATATATGATAGTATTCAGAACAGTTTTTTAGATGTAAATATAGATAGATATATGATAGTCAATTCTAATCAGAGTCAGCTTAAAACGGAAACAACAATGCAGGTATCTATTTTGTTTTTATTGAAAACTAGTAGTTTGTTTTCAAGTGTACGTATACCTTTTTATTTTATAGATCATTCAAGCACGGCATGGTAAACTGGCACATATAATATACTCCATACAAGCGCTTCTTGTAAACATGGTCATAATTGCCTCTTTGGTCGTTGCTGGTACTGCTACGATAAAGTCAGTGACGAAAGATGCTTCAGATGAATTTTGTACTTTAGTCATCGCCACTCTTTTTGGATGTTATTCTTTCATTGGTGGATTGGGTACGACGTTCTATGTCTCATATTTCAATACGGTTTCTATATATGTTTGCCTCACAATCATCATTGTTAATATTTTCTATAACTCCGACAATGGATATTCATTTGACAGCGTTTATAATAAACTCACCAACGCAACACTAATGAACAAGATCGTAGACGGGAATTTAACAAACACGAAAATAGTTGCCGGAATAGACGGAAATCTCGAGAATAGTTACTTCACGTTTGTATCTGAGACAGGTATGATTTATGCACTTGTTGGTCTTGTTTTGACATCATCCATCACCTATTGTGACCAGGCGTCATGGCAGAGTAGAATAGCAGCCAAACCCATGCAAGGAGTGACCGGTTTCTTTCTAGCCGCTTTGATGTGGTTCGCCATTCCATCGTCGATTGCCGTAACAACTGGTATGACGTTTTTGTCAACTGTCGATGAGCAAGGGTGTTTTCCGCTTAGTGAGGAACAGGTCGAACAAGGTAAGTTCAACAACATCTTTAACTTCCGGGTTATTGATCGATATTATGAACATATTTTTTTTAGATTCGTTTTATTGAACAAATGTCGAATTCTATGTATCACCATTATAGATTAGCGTTGATCATCTCAACGAGATTGTTTTTCTCACTTAAGCCGATACGAGTTGAAATGACTAATGCTAATCTGTTTATCGTTACATAAACCTTTGACGACGTGGTTAATGTCATTGACAGCGACACGTGCGCCCTTAGTTTCTAGCGATATTTTTTCATATTACTTAACTATGATGAGAAAAAAAAATTGTCAATCAGTAAGACCAAAAGAAAATTTTGTAAAATAACGATAATTGATATCATCACTATAGATGTAAATAGATATAAATGTTTTTGACTTAATTTAAACAGAGTATGCATAAATGAATCGGGTCTTATTTTTTGGCGTTTTTTTGTCACTCATCCATACATTTACGGAATCGGAAACTTTGTCAAAGGGACATTTACGACCGAAGGCCACCAATTGGTCTTCAAAAACAGCGAGAAAATCCCTCACCACTTAACGAAATACGCTTGTTAAACACTTATCACAAGAAACTATAAAGGTCAAAATAGTGTATTCTTATTTTAGGTTTGGTGACACCTTATATTGCTAAGAAGGTCCTCGGTGACATGGGGAGTTATCTGATCCTTATAATGGTTGGTATGGCGCTCATGTCGACAGGGGCAGCGGAAGTTATGGCAGTCTCCTCGATCATTGTTTACGATATATATGCTGCCCACATCGCACCATTTCGGTAAGTAAGTAAGTTAGAAACAAGCCTTGGAAATTATGATTTTTTCATTTCTAATTACCGATGACATTTATTAAAACTTTTAAGGCTATTATAGCTATTATTTGTCTACATAGAAAGGAAAATTATCTACGAAATATCGAATCAAATCACACCTTGAAGTCTCATTTTATTTAACATGACGTATTATATAGTTTAATGCACTTGAAGTAGTATACACACCGGATTTGTATGATTTAAACAACAACAAATGGAAGTTTTAACGACTTTGACTGGCTATACAGCCGATGCACGGTCGGTAATATGTAACATGATTTACATTTATACCATGTGTCCTTTTCAATTTATCTGAAAATACTGTTTTTCTTTCTTTTCTGTTAATAATTACAACCGCCAAGGAAATTTCGAGCTATACATTTTTGAAGGTGTGTAATCATTCGACAAACCTAGAGGACCCCGAAAGTGTTTTTAAAACAGAAACAACAATGGGGCGATTCAAGGTTTTTTGAAAACAAAGATAGAATCGAAGGAAACTTATTTAACCTAACATTTACAGGAGGGACATGATGTATGGTCTATGTATTTTATGTGGGAGAATAAAGAGCGACGACGAATCTCATGGCAATAGTCCTGTTAATTCTCATGGCTGCCAATGCCCGGAAGCTCTGACTTGTGAACACTGCAAGGAAAAAGAAACAGATGTTGTATGCGAGGACGACAAATATGTCGTTCACAGGTAGAAATAAAAACTTGCAAGCAAATTATAATGGCAAAGACAACATCATGATTACTTGTATAATGAAAACGCGATAAATATTACAAGTAGATTTCACTTTAATCTTATATTTTTTTCCTTTGGCCAATCTTCTGTTAATGTATGATCAACACATCTTTACAAAAACGGCAATGATATAGGAAATCATATTCTTCAGTAAACACAGATATATAAGAGTCTTGTAAAATAAACAAGTGCTCGTATTCAAGTAAAGTGCAAAATATTCATGATATTAACCCAACAAAAACAGTCGTTTTCTGTTTTCTTTTGAATTTATCCAGCTGAAAATATAATAAAGACGATAAGGTATCATTGCAAATGAGACTTCTCCACAAGAGACCAAACTACACAGAAATTAACACCTTTAACTCATCGTACGGCCTTTAACATTGATTAAAGTCATTACCTCATAGTCGGGTATAAAAGGCACAAAAATGATAATGTAAAACGATTCAAACGAGAAAACTAACAGCCTAATTTATGTAAAAAAAAATGAACCCCAAAAAATTATGTAACACTTGAATAAACGACAACCACAGTTTGGTTTCTTTATAGCTGGTTATATGGTATTGGTTTTGTCATTTATGAAGGCTGTACCATGATCTTTGACTACTGATATCCACGTCCTATTAACTGTTGTTGATAGTTGTCCTTTTACGGCCTAATTTATGTAAATAAAATGAACGAAAAACAATTATGTAACACTTGAATAAATGACAACCACTGTTTGATTTCTTTCATAGCTGGTTATATGGTATTGGTTTGGTCATTAATGAAGGCTGTACCATGATCTTTGACTACTGATATCCACGTCCTATTAACTGTTGTTGATAGTTGTCCTATTACGGCCTAATTTATGTAAAAGAAATGAACGAAAAACAAATATGTACAGTCCTTGGATGGTGTAAACTTCCCACTAACACCACACACCATTACACCATACACCTTATACCATTACACCATAAACGTTACACCTTTGCACCATACACCTTACACATTACACTATACACCATTCGCCATTCTATCTACACGATCCGAAATTTACCATAATGCAATTAAATTTCAAATATTAAGATTATTATTATTGTTTATGTTTTCAACACGAAAACTTCGTTTTCAACCAATGAAATGCCGTACATCATCATTCACATCATTCCCGATCGCACGTTACACAATCGCACCATTCCTCAAACACCATTACACAATTCCCCTTACACCATACACGATAGCACCATACACCTTACACCATTGCACCATATGCCATACACCATTACACCATACATGTTTTTATGGGAAGTTTACACCATCCAAGGGCTGTAACACTTGAATAAACGACAACCACTGTTTGATTTCTTTATAGTTTCATGGTATTGATTTTGGTCATTTTTGAAGGCTGTACCATGATCTTTGATTACTGATATCCACGTCCTAGAGTTGTTGTCCTTCTAAAAATCATCCTGAATCGTCTTATTTTCATATAAAAGGCTTATTTCTGCTTTTAGTATTTGTGGATTAGGCACTGAGATTAGGGTTGCTATAACAATAATCATGTATTCTTTCAATATAACGTGAAAACACGATATCTTTTGTAGGAAATACCTTTGTCCGTTTCATGGCAGATTTAGAGTTTATCAAGACAGACTTTTCAATTACAAGAACTGGTGCATATTATGGATATCGTTGGCTATTGTCCCGTTAGGACTCGTCGTCATAGAGACTGGTATAGACTTGAACTGGGCTATGTTGACAGGATCAGTTTTTACAATCCCAGGACTACCAGGGTTAGTCTTAACGATATTCTGGGCCAAATCGACATGGTTGTCTGTAATCTTAGGTAAGTCAATTTTAAGATAATTTGATTTCAAGATTTCCTTTTAACTTACGTAAAGCAATTATACTCTTTGGAAATACCAATTAAGTTTATGTTTGATATACAGAAATACCTTCAAAATACAGCAACACAACCATACACACACGGATCGATATCTAGAGGTTAACATACAGGCATTGACGGTCATTTATACAATATATGAAACTCTTAGCGTCAAAAGTGTATCATATTAAAACTATCAAAGGTCTGCCTTCCAATCAATGTCATTTTAATCTAGCATGCTCTTTTTTGTTGATCACCACCATTTGTAAATGTATTGGATCTAAAAACAATACAAGTTGGAGGTTTAGATAGCTTTAAAATCAGGTTTAACCATCGATTTCTTTTCTCCTGTGTTATGTATTTATCAAGTCAGATAAATGACAGTTGTTTTGCATTCCTTCTGATGGTTGATGGAGTCTAATATTTGATTTGATTTGGGCAGTTTTTATGGACTTCCCCCTTTGTGATATTATTAACTACTGTTGTGAATTCAGTTGTGTGGAGACAATTCGCTTGCAGTCAAACTAGTATTGCTCAGTTGGTTTTAATTATGTTGATGTGGAGAGATATATAACAACGTTTGAACAGTCTTACCATCGACCATACAAATCTGTATAACATTAAGTAGTTTACAGTAGTGAAAAGTAAAATCACAAAAGTACTGAACTCCAAGGAATACTGAAAACAAGTTCAATGTTCTTAATGTTACCCTACATATATGATATATAACACATACCACCATAATCTCATAAGTTATTGTTAAATACATTCAACAATTATTTTTTCGTCATTCCTTTATGAATTGTTGCCATGAAATAAGATTAAGTAGCAGTAAATGAATAATGAAAGATAGAGAGAAACAGTTATTCTTCATTCATATTACTTGGTGCTATACATGTTGCCGAGCATATTTATCACAATAGATTAATCACGGTTATCTCGGTCTGAGGAAGCCTAACATATAACAAAATAACATGGAAAGGACGCCTCCGGGTGCGGGAATGTCTCGCTACATTGAAGACCTGTTAGTGACCTTCTGCTGTTGTTTTTTCTATGGTCGGGTTGTTGTCTCTTTGACACATTCCCCATTTCCATTCTCAATTTTATTTAACACTAAGAAATACAGTTGCTAAAACAAATAAAAGTTTCTAATCCGAAACAGATTTTGGTACTCCATACAGACAGGCAGTTTGTCTATAATAGTCGATACAAGTATAAAATCTGTGATACATCGATCTTTTAAAGAAATACTATGGTTTATAGTTCGCTATACTTGCGATATCTCTGAAATAGTCGATTGAAGTATAGAATCTGTCATGCACCGTTTTTGTGTGCAATACTATGAATTGTAATTTCTTTGGACTTGAACAAGATTTATATCTTTGTGCTGTTTATATTCCCCCTTTTTCATTAGCACATTATGATAGTGACTTGGAAAATCTTGATAATGAAATTAGTTCATTTTCTATTGAAGGACAAATTATTTTAATAGGGGATTTTAATTCTAGAACTGCAATGAAAGCAGTTTATATAGAAAATAACTCAGATGAAACAAATAATTTTGATGGTATTGACCTTCTTCAAGATAGCATATATAACTGATATTGAAATCAGAAGAGTAAACCACGATAGCACTTTGAATACATTGGGCAATAAATTACTTGAAGTATGTTCGTCCTCAAGGCTAGGTATACTCAATGGCCGTTTTTGGGGAGATTCCCTGGGATATTTTACTTATATGTGTAATACTGGGTTCAGTACAGTTGATTATGCTATTGCAAGTGAGAGTCTCCTGCCTGAGGTAAAATACTTAAAAACAAATGACTTTACATATTTATCAGATCATGTTCAAATAAACTTATATATGAATTGTTCTATTATATCAGATACATGTATGAAGAAATGTTTAGATGAACAAAGATGGCATTTGATAAAATCATACAAATGGACAGAATTGTCATTTTCAAAATTAATTGATCTATCAACAGAAAATTTAAAAAAAGGAAATTTTAGATTTAGAGATGCAACATTTTACTAGCAATAAACTAGGCGTTGCTGGTGCAACTGAAAAACTTACAAAAATTTTACAAACTATTGCAGAAAATACATGTAAAGTCATATCTAAACCAACAAAAAAGAAAAAGAAATAAATTAAACAAGTATGGTCAGATAATACAGTATATGAAACAAAACAAAAAAAAAAAGACAAAAGTTTAAAACCTAAATATTTTACATTATGTAAAAAACTAAAAAAAATTGAATATCACCAAAAACTTTATAAATCACTTTCAGATAATTTTAAAAATAATCCAAAAGAATACTGAATTGTTCTAAAGGCAATAAAAAAGAAACCAAATATTGATGAAGATATCCCTGAAATTTTAATGAATGAAAATGAATTCATAAAACATTTTCAGGATCAGGGTACACCAGCCTCATATGATAAATCCTTTGTAAATAAACTGGAACGTGAACTAAACATCCTAGAAGATAATATCGAATTGATTATGGAAACTGATGCGCCAATTACGTTTGCTGAGGTAAAACTGGTAATTTCAAACCAAAACAAATCAGCAGGTCCAGATAGAATTGTGAATGAAATACTCAAACACTCACAACCTGTGATAATTAATTCTATTGTAAAAGTTTTTGATTTGATTTTAAAGACCGGTAGTTATCCAAATTCTTGGAAATAATCTTTCATGATCCCTTTGCATAAAAAAGGTGACAAGTTAGACCCTAATAATTATAGAGAAATTTCTCTTATAAGTAATCTACCAAAAATTTGTAATGCCATATTGGATAATAGGCTAATCAAGATTGTTGACAAACAATTAAGTGATTGTCAGTTTGGTTTCAGAGAAAATCGCAGAACAGCTGATAGCATCTTTGTATTGAAGTCATTGATTTATAAATATTTACATAAAGAGAAAAAAAAAGATTTATGCCTGTTTCATAGATCTGAAAAAGGCTTTTGATTCAGTATGGAGAACTGCTTTACTTTATAAATTATGCAAAATGGGAGTTAGCAGGTCTTTTTACAGAGTTATAAAACAACAATACTTAAATACTAAATCATCTTTAAAAATATAAAGATTATGTATCAGAATATTTTAATATTACTAGAGGGGTTAAACAAGGAGACACACTAAGCCCCACTTTACTTAATGTCTTTATAAATGATATTGTAAAATTTTTTGAGGGAAAGGATTCAAGTACCCTTAAGCTTATAAATAGAAAGGTGGGATGCCTCCTTTCAGCGGATGATCTTTTAATCCTGTCAGAATCAAAAGAGGGTCTTCAAAACAGTTTAAATAATGTTAAATTATATTGCAACAAATGGCAACTCTTTTTGAATACAAACAAAGCTAAATCCATGATTTTTAGTCAGTATAAACATAATGGTGAAACATCACATATTTACTATGAGAATAAAGCCATAGAGAGCGTATCAGAATATTCTTTTTTGTGAATGTTGATAAAATGTAATGGAAATTTATCACAAAGTACTTCAGAGCTGACAAAAAAGGCAAACAAAGTATTTTTTTGCTATGAAATCCTATACTAAATCATTGAATAATCTACCTTTAAAAGTAGCAAATAATCTTTTTGATTCTTTAGTAAAACCAATCATGACCTATAATTCAGAAGTAACATATTTGGATACATATATTTCTTTTCATACAGCCAAAAACAGAGCCTTACTTATCTTCAGGAAAACATATTAATCAACTTGATTTTACAGACAAAACCCCTATTGAAAATATGCATCTTAAATTTTGTAAATCGACTCTAGGAATAAGAATAAAATGCATCCAATTTAGGAGCAAGAGTTGAATTAGGGAGATTGCCTATAGAATGTTTTATTAAGAAAAAAACCCTTTTATATTTAGCTAGACTATATAATAATAATATTAATCCATTGATAAAGGAAGCTTTTTCTCTAGCACAGTCTCTAGATTTGACAGGAACTTATTCATGGTATACATATGCAAAAAATATTGTTGAAGAGACTAATGTTGACCTTAATATTCTTTCTACTTGTAAGGGAGCTACCTTTTGATTTTTAGGGGGGGGGGATAGATACGAAGATTTAATTCAAACTAAATTTGAAAACATTGATGAAAAAAGAAAATTTTATCTGTATAAAAAACTTTAAAAAGATTACAAATTAGAATCTTATCTAAATACATCTAATTTTCAGATAAGGAGATTAATCACTAAATTTAGAATAAGTGATCGCTCCCTCTTGATTGAAAAGGGGAGATGTTTTAAAATCCCAAGAGAGGAACGACTTTGCTATAAATGTAAAATACTAGAGGATAAGAAACATTTTTACTTTATTGTGATTATAATAAAACTCTAAGAAATGCCTTTTTTCAACACATATGTACTGAAAATAATAACTTTAAAAATTTAACTGAAGAAGAAAAAAAATCATTATTTACTAAATCCACCAACGCCTCTACAAACAAATAAGTTAGGATCCTTCTTGAAAAAGTCATTAGAACTGAGGACAGGGGACTCTTAACAGTCTTAACAGCTTGTTTGTTGTTATAAATTTTGATGCTGTTTTTATTGTGTATGTTTAATATGTATGTATGTATGTTTATTGTGTTAATATATGTTGGTCACAAACTGTTAAATTTATACGACGATGAAATATTTGATTTGATTTGATTTGTTAATTTTGATTTCTGATTTTTTTTTATAAAACATCATATGATTCATATTATATATATTCCACTATGCTCTATATTTATTGAGTTTTATTTAAAAATTGAATGCTTCTTTTTGTAACTTCATTGGGGTGTAAAAGCGTTGACCGAAGTACATTTTGCATGAATACTTATAATTACATTTTTGCTAGGATCATGAAAACACGATTTTATCAAGTTTTTATTTAATTTACTCGTGCATTTTATTGTTGGACCTCGTGTCATCATGAATGATAAATTTTATTGTGTAATGAAGTTGATGAAGGAACAACGCGAGATTGCAATGTAGCCAATCAGAAGAACGTATTGCAATGAAACATACATCTAATGTAATTATATCTAAATGCTTTATTTGTAACAGGAAGTTTGACTGGACTTGTGGGAGGATTTACAACACTTATAGCTATGGCATCACGAGAAGAAGGAGGCCTGGATAGTTTTGTGAGAAACACCGCAATGCCGCACCCTGTTTTAGCCGGTGGTTGCGCAAGTCTGTTTGGAAGTCTGATAGTTAACGTGCTTGTCTCCCTTTGTACACATAACATAAAAACCGAAGAGGATCGCCTACTGGAATGGAAAAAACTACGGGCAATTGACAATCCGCTACATCCGTGGACAGAGTTCTATAGAGAGGATTTGCCAGAGATGGCTGCCGATCAAAAACCAACGAAGAAACAACTGTCTTCGATTTTTAAACCTGCTAAGTATGTTTCCTACATTTTTGGTGGAATCTTTTTGGGCATTTTTGTTTTTATTATACCAGCTGTAATGACCAGTTTAAAAATATTTTCTTTCGATGACTTTCATGTTTGGACCATGAGCCTACATGTATGGTGTTTTATAATGGCTGCCATTATAGCTGTACTTACTCCAGTTGAGGAAATTCTTCAGATTGTAGCCGCTTTAAATGGTGTTCAATATGGCACGGATGTGTAGAAATGAACATAAATATATAGGTAATAAAGAATAAAACACTTAATACTACAACCTGAATAAACTCAACAGAATGCATATGTTCGATCGACACAAAGCTATGGATCGAATGCAGAATACTCGTGCAAATAGAAATACAGGCGTGGTTTAAAATCTACCTGATGGACATTTCGTCTTGGAAAAATGAAACACAAAAGATTAAACAGATTGTTTTTTAATCAGTCAGAGTTTTAAGCGTCCTATATACTGTTTCAACTTTGTTGATTACAAGAGATTATCATAGGATACAATGATAAAAAAAAAAAAATCGAACAAGGGGGAAAAAGCAAAAAAATAATTAAAAAAATAAATATAAAAAAATCAATCTACATTTAAAGTTTTTTTTTAAACGTTATACCAAGGGGTCGGGATATTGCATTTAATATCAGTTTTCATTCCTGAAAAATATTATTGTTTTCGGGATTTATTTTCTGTCCATTTTATCAAATGAGAAAATAGAATCTTAATTACGACACGTGAAGATAAAGATAGAGAAACACGGATTTCAACAAGCTTAAGAACTAAGACGACTAGTCAATCTATCATAGTTTTCGTTCCGGTTGACTGCACGCAATAATAATATGTTTAGAAATAGATGTATGTATATAAATGTTGTGATAGCAAATAATTTTTATTAATAAATTGAATTAAATATTTCTATTCTAATTATTCCCCCCTTAATTAGGAAATTACTTGTCATGTGACATATCTTATCGAATGGGAACAATTGTCATATTTCTGACGTGTTACAGGCATTTCCTCATGAAGTAAATGATTAATTAAACCGTAAATCTTTTGAACCAACATTTAAACGAATTGTCGTTTCATAGACTATAATTATTTAATTCATACTATTGGTTTAACAATTCATACACGACGACCTTTTTTCTGTCTTATTATATCTTTATTGGTGAGAAAGAAATGCTGTACAACAGTGCACTGTACATACATTGTGTATTGAAAAATCGAAATAAATATTTACTCCAGCGATTTTACAAACAAAAGTATCCTAATCGAGTTCACTTTTAAATTACAACTCGCCATAGTTCTATTGTTCATGTAGGAGTATACTTATCATTGACTGTCGATAGTTCGATTGTCCATGCATGAGAATACTAATAATTACAATTGTCGAGGGTTCGGCTGTACATGCAGGAGTATTCTTATAATTAACACATAACTGTCGATGGTTCTATTATTGTACGTGCAGGGGTATCCTAATCCAATTCGCTTTTTAAGTTACAATTGTCGAGAGTTCTATTGTACTTGCAGGAGTATACCAATTATTAACACTGTCGATAGTTCGATTGTATATGCAGACTGATCTTAATTCAGTTCAATTTTAAGTTTAAACTTTCGATAGGTTTATTTAGCACAAATAAAAACTATCAAAAGCAACAACATGTAGATATCGTGTTTTTCATTAAGTTTTGATTCATAACCATATCTTTAATAGCCGATGCTAAAACAGACCTAACATTCTCTGCATCTGTAAAGAAAAGTAAAACATATTTAGTAATTAATGTTAACAAAGACAATTTCAACTATTATGTTTGACAAAATGTTAATTGTGCAAATTTCTGTTAAAGGAGATATTTTGGAAGAACTGTTGTTGTGTATTTGATCATCTATTTTCGATTTTTAGCCATTCAATTTTCAGTTTGTTACCGACTAACATCTCTCGCGTTTCTTTTAAAGACGGTTAAATCAGCCATTTATAAAAAACAAAAAAATCAAAAAGAGAGGCAAAAGACACCAAAAGGACATTTAAACTCATAAGTAAATAATAAAACTGACAACGCCATGGCTAAAACATAAAAAGATCAACAGACAAACAAAAGTACACAAAATACAACATAGACAACTAAAAACTGAGCAACATAAACCCAACCAAAAATTGGGAATGATCTGGGCGGTTCCAGAAGACTATGCATACCCTGCTAAACATATGTCACCCGTCGTCATGCTCATGTTATTATCAACTCAGTAACAACTCATATTCTGTAGGTCACATTCAGTAAAGGGGAACGGGAAGCCAGCCTCATATGAATAAAGGAAAAAAGTCAGCAAGAAGTGGGGCACAATTTGTTTCCATGTGAATAGCGATTATTTGTTGCAAAACACGTCCCCCAAAAATAATAAACGTATTAGCAATCTGTCACGATAAACATGAATAAATCAAGATTACGATATACTTATTATTTTTTTTATACACATCGAAGTAATAAGTTACCTAATAAACAAACACTGTATGGATAGATGATACGATCATGGTCAGTGTTTAATTCTACAAACATCTTAATAATAAATTCAGTTGCTTCATGTGCATTTTTCTTAGGTCCTACAAAATAGAAAACAAATATTTTAATGGGTACTTATGTATGCATGAATGGGAGGGATTGTGCTTGATATTCATATGATGAAAACATTATCTTTCAATCAGATTAATTGAGTTCTGGAGTTGGCATGTCAGTTACTTCTACCAGCCTTTTGTTATTCATGTATTATTGTCATTTCGTTTATTTTCGTTTGTAACCTATTCTGACATTGGACTCGGACTTCTCTTAAACTTAGTTTTACTGTGCATATTGTTGTACGTTTGTTTTTTCTACATTGGCAAGAGGTATGGATTGAGATATCAAAAAACTTGTTTAACCCGCCAGTTTTTTTTCTATCCCAAGGCAGGAGCCTCTGGTCTTTGTTAGTCTTATATGATTTTTATTTTTAGTTTCTTGTGTATAATTCGGAGTTTAGTATGACGTCCATTATCACTGAACTAGTATAAACATTTGTTTAGGGGCCAGCTGAGGGACGCCTCCGGGTGTGGGAGTTTCTCGCCACGTTGAAGATCCATTGGTGGTCTTTGGCTGTTGTCTGCTTTATGGTCGGATTGTTGTCTCTTTGACACATTCCCCATTTCCATTCTCAATTTTATGAATAGTTACTGTATAGTGATGGAGTGATATATTTTAGAACGGCGTATCTAATGATGATATTCTGAAATAAAATATATAAAGGTACAATTTATATTGGTGCTCGTGTGGTTTAAGTAGTGCATGTGCAACGATCACTACCATGTTAACACTGAAGTTATGAGATTGAATCCAGTTTCAGCAAGGTGTTATAGATTCGGATCTTACTTAATTAGGATTAATACTTTCCTTTGTCATATCACGGTATTTCTTTCTAAAAAGTCTGTTCAACTCCAAAAATAAATGCGATTGCCGTGAAATAAATATTGGTGCAGACAAAACAATTTGACATCAACTATCAAACAAGAGGCTGTCACAACGACAGCAAACTAGATTTATTAATATTTATTTGTGTCCTGGCAATATCACAAGAACCATTACTGATGAATGGTGAAAGTGAAAATCGTCAATATCAAATTTGACCTCCATTTTGTCATCAGTATCAACATCTTAAAATTTGAAAAGCTTAGATTGAATGGTTCAAGAGTAAATGCAACCACGTGAATGGAAACGCCATTTCACAATCTTTCAAGAACCATAACTCCTGAACGGTAAAAGTCAAAATCGTCATTATTGAACTTGACCTCTAATTTGCCATCAGTAACAACATATAAAAATTTCAAACGCTTTGGTTGAATGGTTCATGAGAAAATATGCACGGACACGACTGGAAATACCATTTTTCAATCTTTCGAGAACCATAACTCCTGAACGGTAAAAGTCAAAATCGTCATTATTGAACTTGACCTCTATTTTGTCATCAGTAACAACATATTAAAATTTAGGAAGCTTTGGTAAAACAGTTCATGCGTAAATGCACGGACACGACTGGAAACACCATTTTTCAATCTTTCAAGAACCATAACTCCTGAACGGTAAAAGTCAAAATCGTCATTATTGAACTTGACCTCTATTTTGTCATCAGTAACAACATATTAAAATTTAGGAAGCTTTGGTAAAACAGTTCATGCGTAAATGCACGGACACGACTGGAAACACCATTTTTCAATCTTTCAAGAACCATAACTCCTGAACGGTAAAAGTCAAAATCGCCATTATTAAACTTGACCTCCATTTTGTCATCAGTAACAACATATTAAAATTTGGGAAGATTAGGTAGAACAGTTCATGCGTAAATGCACGGACACGACTGGAAACTCCATTTTTCAATCTTTCAAGAACCATAACTCCTGAACGGTAAAAGTCAAAATCGCCATTATTAAACTTGACCTCCATTTTGTCAGCAGTAACAACATATTAAAATTTGGGAAGCTTAGGTAGAACAGTTCATGCGTAAATGCACGGACACGACTGGAAACTCCATTTTTCAATCTTTCAAGAACAGTAACTCCTGAACGGTAAAAGTCAAAATCGCCATTATTGAACTTGACCTTCATTTAGTTGTCAGTAACAACATATTAAAATTTTAAAAGCTTTGATTGAACGGTTCATGAGTTAATGCACGGACAACATTTGATTGCCGCACGCCCGCCCGCCCGCCGTACATCCCCAAATCAATAACTGACATTTTTGTCACAAAAATCCGGTTAAAAATGTGGATCTCTTGGTTCTGTTATTGTTATCACACAGGACAACACAAATTCAACTTCTATACATCGGGGGTTGTAACCAAAGTTACCGATATTTCTTATTTTGAAAAAAACAATTGCTAGTAAAAAGCAGTTCGCCAGTTGTTATTAAATAGTCCGTTTATGTTGACGTTGGCGATTGTTTCGTTGCATTTCAGTGTCTCTGTTGTTTCGTTGTTTCCCTCTTACTATTGATGTGTTACCCTCGGGTTTTGTTTGGAAACCGGATTTGTTTTCCTCAAATCGAATTATGACTTTTTTCACAGCAGTATATAATATTGTGTTAGTCTATTAAAATCACGTTACTCAATAATGCCATTTGTATAATTATTTTTAAAAACGCTCCAAAGAAATAAGCTGATCAAATTGTTAAAATGAAATAAAAAACAGCAAACACATTATGTAATCTTATATAAAACATCCATAGAAGATCTCGCACTGAAAAATCATAGTTAATAAATAAATACATTTTATCATTTTATTGAAAACTGTGAGCAAACTGTCGAAATACTTTGATATTGACATTGATAAATAAAGGCAACAGTAGTATACCGCTGTTCAAACTCATAAATCCATGGACAAAAAACAAAATCGGGGTAACAAACTAAAACTGAGGGAAACGCATAAATATAAGAGGAGAACAACGACACAACACTACAATGTAACTAACACACACAGAAACGGACCAAGCATCAGACAAAATCCCACGAGAATAACTCACCTCTAAACTCGGGAAAGTAATCCACCAAATTGGTGTGCATTATTTGTTCTTCTATGATGTCTTTTTTACTAAAAAATAGCATTATTCCACAGTTCTGGAACCATGGATAATCAATAATTGCCTTAAACAATGATTTAGCTATATCTAGACGATTCTGAAACAGAATTGCAAATTATTTTTTCTTTCAATTTGCGAAAATAAAGCTATGACCAAATAGTTCTCATAAACAAGGATGGCAGAACCATGACATTTTGACATCTGCAGTACTTTTAGAGGGGATGAAATTAAAAGCAGATACAAAATAGACATACAAACTCGCAAATAAATGACAATGCTATATCAAATATACAAAGAAATGAAAATCATCAGTCTACAACAAACAAAGTTTAAGACCATAAACTCCATCAGAAATCAGGTTGACAAAAAAATGTAATTCTGCATTAAAATAAATAAGTTATAGTGTGTCTTTCTTTTAATTTAAGGAAAAACTAAGGATTTTCATATCCCAGGCATATATTACCTTAGCCGTATTTAGCACAACTTTTTGGATTTGTGGATATGAGCGTCACTGATGAGTCTTATGTAGACGAAACGCGCGTCTGACGTACAAAATTATAACCCTGGTACATTTGATAGCTATTTGTTGTGATGTTACACTCTTGTTTTTAGATAAGGGTGAAGTTTGGAACTATTAAATCGTTTCAACCCGCTGCATTTGTTTGCACCTGTCCTAAGTCAGAAATCTGATGTAAAGTTGTTTTTGTTTGCTGAAGCGGTTCATGAGTGTTTCTCGTTTCTTTTTTATGTAGATTAGACCGTTGGTTTTCCCGTTTGAATGGTTTTACACTTAGTCTAGTCATTCGCCCTTTATAGCTTGCCGTTTAGTGTGAGCCAAGGCTCCATGTTGAAGATGGTACTTTGACCTATAATGGTTAACTTTTACAAGTTGTGACTTGAGTGGAGAGTTGTCTCAATAACACTCATACTACATCTTCTTTTTATCTTTATAAATACTGTTTCAGTGGTTGCAAAAAGGTGAAAATAAAAATACCTACTTCATCATCACTGTATGATTCGATTTTATTATAATCGCTGAGAGCTACGATAAACATTAGGACTGACATATTGTCAAAATAATGAATCCATTTACGTCTCTCTGTCCTTGCGCCTCGTATATCAATAAATCTGTAAAATAATCACATATGTGTTTACAAGATTTCAGGAATTTCGGTTACGTGTTACTTATACTGATATGCATGGTCGGTAACCAGGCAAAATCTAATAGCTAAAATAGAGAGTTCAATTCCGACCTTTACGGGATCAAAAGATATTAACTATGTTTCGAATTGTCTAAACCAATCAACAAAAGTATCTACGATAATCAGATAGTAAGAAACATTTAGCTTAAATTGAAAAGATAGAATATAACTTTATGCTTTCCCAGATATAAACCATGTGATGTTTTTGTTATATTTGAATGTGTGGCTGATTTACAATTTGATATTGTAATTGTTGTTCCTACAGTTATTATTTTTATTAAGACTGAAGACAATGTATAACTTCTTCTCTGGCAATGATATGAAAGGTTGACGACCTCGTATTTTTTTTGGGTATATTTATTTGATCGATTTTTTTTTGTAGCTACAGTGTAGTATTGTTTTAAGAATCAGAATCAGAATCAGAATAATTCATTATAGTGTCACATACCAATATAAAACACAATAAATATATAATTACATAAAATGCAATTAAAAATTAAATATTACAAATAAAATATTGGTACCAGCCAAATAAATGACTTATGAGACGCTTTAAAAATATAACACGTATACTAAAACAATTAAAACTAACGTACTAAAATATTACTATACACAATACATTCTTCGATAAAACATGTGATATAAAGTTTGGCTAAAAATGGTTGAATGGTTTAAAAACGGTATACAGGTTTGCATACACAGAACATTAGTTTGTGTCATCTTTGTCGAAGAATCTTGTATCAACAAAATATAACAGAATGAAACTGATATCAATAGTAATCATAGGTACCAGGATTTAAATTAATACGCCAAACGCTCGTTTCATCTACATACGACTCATGAGTGACGCTCAGATCAAAATAGTTATAAAGCCAAACAAGTACAAAGTTGAAGAGCATTGAGGACCCAAAATTCCAAAACGCACAAAAAGGACGAAACGCACACTGTAACTACTTACCTTAGTAAATGACCATCAATATTATAAGAATGTTCTGTTATTCCACAAGAATTAATAGTGCATTGCAGTATATCATATAAAGTGGGTATATAGTTAGATTCTGTTATTCGGTCGATGTGATCTATAAAGCTGAAATCATATAGTTAATAATTAAATATTTTTAACGACTTGATTAAATGACAATGAAAACACTTAGTTTCTTGTGTATAATTCGGAGTTTAGTATGACATCCATTATCAATGTACTAGTATACATATTTTTTTAAGGGGCCAGCTGAATGGACGCCTCCGGGTGCGTGAGTTTCTCGCTACATTTAAGACCAATTGGTGGCCTTCGGCTGTTATCTACTCTATGGTCGAGTTGTTGTCGCTTTGACACTTTCCTTATTTCCTTTCTCAATTTTATTTTACTTAAAACAACATCAAGCAAATCACAGGAACTCAGACGTTCTGCTTTTTTTTCACTAAGATACAAATTAAAAAAAAACATGTGGACAGACGGTTATATCCCAGATTTATTGCAAGTACATAAATACATATGAAAGTCACATAATGCTCTTCAACTTTGTATTTATTTGGCTTTTTAACTATTTTGATCTCAGCGTCACTGATGAGTCTTATGTAGACAAAACGCGCGTCTGGCGTATAAAATTATAATCCTGGTACTTTTGATAACTATAGGGCAACAATACAAAATATGAAAAAGCAAATTACAATTAAAAGAAAATAATTCAGAACAAATTAGTATTGTGCTACGATCGTTCCTTATTTGTAGTCTATGAACACCAACGCGTTCGCGTAACGAACATATTCGTTTAAACAACAACAAAACATACTTTGCACGTTTTGCTAACTACAAAAAAGAATGATATTTTGTTTGAACCACAGTTTCAACTTTTGTTTCATACAATTATATTTGAAGTCTTAATTAAAAGTCTCGAGGCTAACAGATCAAATTCACAGAAACTGATAATTAATTTGAAAATAAAATAGTTTAAGAACAGCACATTACTTACTAACGCTGTGAATCTGTTAGCTGGCATTCTTTACATTCCTTGTAACATTTTCTCATTCCAGGATCTGCCCACAAACTTTTTATTGTATCCATATCGTCCTGGTTAACTGTTTGGTTGCTAGTATAATTCTTTTGTTTTAACTTTCTTGCATTTTCCAACATCAACAAAATAAATTTTATATGGCCAATTAAAATTATATAACAAATATCATTTTTACAAAATTCCAAATGGTGAATCATCTTTTGTTAATTTTAAGGATGCAATCCCGAGTTGGATGATCGTTTTGGAATATAAGTTTCACAGATGATAGTGGATATTTTCGTTTTTCGTGACTACAATCCCGTTCCCTTTTCACTAATTTGACCTACCAAATAACCGGTTTGTACTAACATTAACAACATGACGGGTGCCACATATAAAGCAGGATCTGCACAACCTCCGGAGCACCTGAGATCACTTTCAGTATTTGGTTGAGTTCATGTTGTCTTTCTTTTACTATGTTGTGTTTTGGTACCAGTACTTTTGCTTGTCTTTTTCTATTTTAGCCATGACGTTGTCAATATAAAAAAAGAAGTTTATTTTCGATTTACGAGTTTGAACGTCTCTCTGGTATCTTTCGTCCCTCTTTTACCGATTAATATTTGCAATTAACAAGTTGTTGATTTTTTTAATTTTGTCAAGTTTAAGGGTTGAGATTGACTCTTTCTGTTTCTCTTGATCGATCTATAAAAAACAAGAATGTGTCCATAGTACACGAATGCCCCATTCGCACTATAATTTTCCATGTTCAGTGGACCGTGAAATTTGGGCCAAAACTTTAATTTGGAATTGAAATTAGAAAGATCATATCATAGGGAACATGTGTAGTAAGTTTCAAGTAGTTGTGACTTTAACTTCATCAAAAACTACCTTGACCAAAAACTTTAACCTGAACTTCGCACTTTCATTTTCTATGTTCAGTTGACCATGAAATCGGGGTCAAAACTATAATTTGGCATTAAAATTAGAAAGATCATATCATGGGGAACATGTGTACTAAGTTTCAAGTGGATTGGACTTCAACTTCATCAAAAACTACCTTGACCAAAAACTTTAACCTGAAGTCGGATGAACGAACGAACGGACGAACGAACGGAGGCACAGACCAGAAAACATAATGCCCCTCTACTATCGTAGGTGGGGCATAAAAACAATTTCAAGATAATACGATTTGTTGAAATAGATCAAAAGAACAGCACTGTCATGATCAAAGTAATAATAAAACTATTTTACTAGCTATTTAGATTTTACCTCATTTGTAGGGGACTTGTAATGACAATTTTGCAGATCCATTTCATCAACTAATTCCTGAATTGCATTGACTACCTGGTTGTAGATGTGTACAATAAAAATGCTCTTCTCATTGTCAGAGTATCCGTCTCCATGGACAACCCTCAACATCCGTAAAAGAGTGCTTTTACCACTCTGATCTGTTCCTTTAATATAAAATATTGCTTAATAGCACCTCCATAGCAGTTTAAAGTCACATTTTGAAAATAAATATTTCCGATGCAATTCTTGTTTAGAAAACCCTTCTTGAAGATACATGTACATATTAAATAGCTGGTTCTTAGTAGGTCAACTTTATAGTTTGGGTTAGTCATTTTTGGTTTATCACTCCACTCTTTTTCGAGATTAGAGATATATTTTTGCTGCACAAAAGGAGCAGGCACGGTAAGACTCCTTGTTTGACCCCAACATATAATATTTTTACAATTTGTTTATTTATTGGAAAGAAGAATACTTAAGCTTCATAAATGTGGGCTGTGTTTGGCAACACAATGCACTTTCACCAAGTACTTACCTTCTGTTATGCATGCAAAAGTTACTGATATTTTTTGTGCTAATTATTTGACGGCTTTTGTCTAAAATGAAAGTAGCCCCACTTGTGTTCATTTTATATATTTAAATACATGTTGTATTTGATCATTATACATACCATATATAAACTGAACACGAATGTGGCCACTTTCATGTTAGACTAAAGCCGTCTTATAATTAGCATAAAAATGCTACAATTGTGATAATATCAATAATTTTTTATGATTATTTATATAAAAACTATCTGAAAGTGACGTTATATGACGTATTTGATAGATTTCTCATATTGAAACTTGAAACTGATGGTCTTCAATGACTATATCAGTTCAAATAGTGTGCATAAACAAATTAACCCGAACGAAGTAGACAATTTAGTGTTTTGAAAATGTCAAAAATATTTTATTAGATGTACTTAAAATTTGAAGCCAACACTAGCCTTTAACGGCCGACCTTCTCCTTTCATCCGTTAGTAGATAATTTGATTCGTTGATATACTGGTTCCTAATTATGATCTCTATGTTTTATCTCATAGAGACATACCTCGGGACTGTTAACAGTATATACTATTGCAGTGAAAAAAATGAATTCTGATGTAGGCGAAAAGTAGAAGTAGGGGTAGTTCATAACTTTAGTATAATTTTACCACTGTAACAAGTGTAACGAGTTCAGGGCATATAAAGGTTGTAAATATAATCAACAAAGTCCTATGTTTTTGACCTTTGAATAAAATAATAGTGTATATCAACTTTCCATTCTAGGATATAATTTTTCACGTAACTGCAAATTGAAAGTGTAACAGTTTTAGCCACAAGGGGAGTCCTATTCAAAATTTTATTATCTATATTTACAGAAATGAAACCTACAAGAGACCAAATGCCACAGAAATTAATAACTAATTGTCACCGTTTATAATTTAACAATGGGTAAAGTTAATTTCGCTCAGTAAGCTATACAAGACCCCAAAATGACTGTATAAAGTTATAAATAAATTATCTTATCGAACTATCATGGTGTGTTTTAACTATACGACACAATGTTGCATGTGCTAGATCAAGTTCATCTTTACAATAATTATATGTGTTCAGTGTTCCATGGCGGGATAGATAATACAGTTAACAATTAGCGTCCAGTTATATGTTATGCACGTTCAAGACGACCGAGAAAATATCTGCTTAATTACATAAACTTTTGTCAAAGTCGTTTGAACTAAATGTTTAGGTCAAGTGTGTATTTTTCGTTTTTGTTTCAAAAATACTGTATTTAAATTTTGAAAAGATATATAAAAAAAAAACACAACAAAAAACTGCTCTTGAAAAACAAATGATATAGAATATGATTTAATCACCAAATGACGAATTTAACAAAATACAAGTATTTCTGTAAACAGTCTGAAACGTAGGGACATATAAATTATGAAAAATCAATTTCTTTGAATTTTTTTACTTGTAATGTAAATAATGTTAGATCACATTAAATAATTTCAAATAATGTGTGGCTGATAATGACTTTTTATCAAATATAATGAAATTGCTTTGATATTAATTTCTAACTGTTTCGGTATCATGTTGTACAAGAGAAAGAGTTATGTTTGTTCATATCTGCATCATAATCACACGAAAATCATAATCACAGTCAACACAACTTAAATAATTCACTCGATAAAAATCACGATCCAAAAAGTCAACTACACCTACCGTGAATGTAGTCATTAAAAGAAATTTATCAATGTTGATCTAAACATTATTACAGATTTTCAAATAAGTCAAAACTTTAAACAATATGGAGACAAAAGATACAAATATCATTAGAATTACCAAAAGTGTTTGTTTCTGTTGTTTCTTTTATTTACAATAGTGTAGTCCTAGCGGATCGATTATTCTATTTTTATCAAACTACAACTATTTACCTTTACCGACAGGTAAATCGATTTTGAATGAAATGGCATTTGTACATCAATAAAGAATCTACCTTTATTTGAATATAATGTCTAAACTTACCTAACAAAAGAACTTTGATCTCTTTCTTAAAGTCGTCTTTGTCCTTCTGTATTCGTTTCTCAATTTGTTTATTTACTTTCTTTTGTTTATTTCTAAAGCAAAACATCCTTTTAATGGTTGTAAGGTATTACTACAATAATCAAAAACATTCTCCTACTTTGGAGCACCAGTGTAGTGACTCAACATAATTATTAGGTGATTGTACATGTTAAACGTGTAAGGGCAATGCTACATAAAAATAATAACGTCAGTTCATATCAATTTTTTGTTGTTGAAAATTCACATAAATCAAATCTCATTTTAGACTACAGTTTGATAAGAAATGGTTCAATTTTTCAACACACACAAAAGAAAATGTGGTATGATTGCCAATGAGACAACTCTTCACAAGAGACAAAATGACACAGAAATTATTAACTATAGGTCACTGTACCCCTTCAACTATGAGCAAAGCCCATACCGCATGGTCAGCCATAAAAGACCCCAAATTTTCCATGTTGTATTACCGATCTTCAAAATCAAACAGTCTATTCATTATCATAAAGATCTTATAGTGTAATACCAACATTGTTTCCCCCTAGGAGTCGTTTTTAGATTTGCACTTCACAAAAAATGTTCAGAATTTATCTGTGTTTCAAAAAAAGAAATACTTGACATAAGATAAGTTTTATAGTGTCCAGTACTACAAAAAAAAAAAAGAACATAGCATTTCATTGCATATAGATAATTACCATCACTGAAAATTAACTTATCAAATGTTTACCCTTTTTTCCAGTGTACAAGCATAAGTAACCATGTAACCTCAAGTTTTCAAAATATTTTATAAAGCACGTGCTGCTTTGAAAAACCCAAGATATCCTTTTCTTTTACTGCAATACAATGTAGGATTACTTTACTACAACTAACAAATTCAAGGGAATATTTTTCGTATGCAACCGGATGTGACATACTATGATCTGGTAGTTTTACACCTTCTGCACAAACATTTTTTATTGGTCTGAATTAAACGATAAACATTTCATCTCATTCGCATTTTGTCTACATTAAAGAATTTTTTTCGTGATTCTCGATTACAAAAAATAAATAGGCAAATGAAAATGCGAAGATGAAAACAATCGAGAACCTGGAATTCCGAACGGTTTTGTCAAATAGTGTTTAGATAATATATGCAAATTAAGTTCAAAAATATACTTAAAAATACGTTTTGCACATTTAGTACCTTAACAAGCTAAACCAAAGCCAAAAATGCCTGATATATGCCATTTATATCGATATTTCGACTATTTTATGTATTATGTCTGTTTAGTTCACACATCATTGTAAATATAACGGAATTTGATGAGACTGTCGTCAAAGTTAGAGGGTTAGCGCTATAAAACCAGGTTTAATCCACCATTTTCTACATTTGAAAATGCCTGTACAAAGTCAGGTATATGACAGTTTATGTCCATTCGTTTTTGATGATTTTTGTTATTTGAGTTTGCCATGTGATCATGAACTTTTAAATTAGATATTCCTCTTAGTTCAGTATTTTTGCGATTTTACTTTCCGTTAAGAGTTGTCTAATTGGCAATCATACAACATCTTCTTTTTAAAAGTAATTGAAAAATGAAAAACAAAATACTGCTAAATAACAGGAAAAAAAAATTCTTTTCAATTTTATTTTGACCCTTTATAAAGGTTGCAGTTCCGTAAATATTGACAATGCAATTTCCCATAGGAACTCCTTTTACGGCTAAAACTGTACCACTTTTACAATGAAGTTTTGAAAAATCTTATCCTAGAATTGAAAGTTCATATGCATCACAATTTTTTTCAAAGGTCAAAATATAGGGCAGTGCGGCATATTTTCAGCGTTTATATGCCCTGAACTTCTCAGAGTTTAAACTAACACTAATTTTCTTAACTACCCTTACCTCGAATAAAAGGTTACCACAGATTTCAATGTAAACAATATGCACATGTTTATTTACTGGTTACATTCCCAAGTTATGTCTCTGTGAGATGGAACACAGATAGCATGACTGGGAACCAGTATGTAAACAAAATTAATTTTCTATGAATATTCAAGATCTCCCCAAAAAAGGCGTGTTTTGAGAAACAGATGTATGTACAAAGTGCAACCTATACAGACATTTATTCAAATAGAAAACTCTCTAAAATCAGTTCTCCTCACATTAATACTCATTTATCAGAATTATCATCTTAAATAAATCACTGCGTATACTATAAGTTTTGCTTTACTATACATTTTATACCCCCTCCCCTGTTTCAATTTTTTAAAGAATTTGAAAACAAGACTTTATTTATTGCCAGCTTACCCTATTTGCATATTTTCTAATAAAAAATACCCAGAACCTGTTTAAAACTGTTTTGATAACATATTGAAAGCATATAAGAATACTATAAATGTAATGTTTAGCAGTCAATCATTACAACATTCAAGATTATATAAAGTATCCAATCCAGCCTCTGTCTCCAGTCCACATCTTACTGTATGCCTATTTGTCAATTAAAGAACACATTTTCTGCCTCAAATGGTCAGTTAAGAATGCGTGTCTCAACAGTATCATCTGTAACCATATATCTGAAACAATTTAGGTAATATATACCAGAAGTGTTCAAATAAAGTCATATTTGCAATAGTTGTATGTATGCAGATACCAGTCTGAAATATAAATTCACTTAAAATGTTGTAGAGATGACTGCTAACATCTGATTTTTGCATAACTTACAAGCATAGTTATTGTTTTCTATATCAAGAACTGTAAAATCATAAAATCATAGCATTTACAAGTTAAATTATTTGTTTTATGATCCAGGGGTAGGCAATTTTCTAAGTTTTTTGCCCATGGGGCCTCAAATTTCCTAAATCATTCTGCTGTTTCTAGCAATTTGGAATATTTAGTACATATTCAGGATAATACACACTATTGTAAGTTTTCTTGAGAAATTTTTGTTTTTCTAGCTTGTATTTATTATGCCATGTTGACAAAAAAGCAGATTTAGGTGTAGCGGTTTACTTTTTGGTTATCGAAAGGCCACATATACCCCATAAATAATATTCAGGAAGGATCTATGAGTTTCAATGACTGCTAAGAGTAAATATAAGCACTTCTTAACAATTTAACTTACAAATATGCAAATATTATGATTTAATTTTGTATCCAGGACTTTAAGTAAACTATGCATACTGTAAACTGTGCATTTATGCTGAGTCATCATGTTTAAGGCCCAGGATTCTATCAATCTTCATTAAATATTTATAAAACTTCATATTTGAGTTAATTTCTTTAAAATCTGTGAAAAAAGCAAATTTGGATAAATTCTGAAAGTTCCCCCTTTTCACCCTATATAGGTTGCATTTCTGTTAATATTGACAATGTAATTTTCCCATAGGAACTCCTTTTACAGCTAAAGCTGTACCACTTTTACTATGAGGTTTTGAATTTTTTTTTATCCTAGAATTGAAAGTTCATATGCACCACAATTTTTTTCAAAGGTCAAAATATAGGGCTGTTCGGCATATTTTCAACGTTTATATGCCCTGAACTTCTCAGAGTTTAAACTAACACTAACTTTCTTAACTACCCCTACCTTGAATAAAAGGTTACCACAGATTTCAATGTAAACAATATGCACACGTTTATTTACTGGTAACATTCCCAAGTTATGTCTCTGTGAGATGGAACTCGGAGAGCATAACTGGGAACCAGTATGTAAACAAAATTAATTTTCTATGAATATTCAAGATCACCACAAAAGAGGCGTGTTTTGAGAAACAGCTATATTTACAAAGTGCAACCTTTAGATTCAAGTGTTTCCCTGACAGAAACACTTACGTTTAGTCATGTGATCAAATTTACCTGACAATAAGAAGCTGACAGCTAACAGGAAAAAAGATGAGGTATGTATATATGTGAGAACAAGTCTGCAAACAAAAGTAAAAATAACAAAAAATACGGAACCACGAGGAAAATTCAAATCGGAAAGTCCCTTATCAAATGGCAATATCAAAAGAAATGCTCAAGCCCATCGAACGAATATAAAACACCTGACATATTCCTGACTTGGTACAGACATAAGGAAAGGTGGAATACACCTGGTTGTATAGCAAGCTAAACCTGTCACTTGTATGACAGTCGCATACAATTCCATTATATTGGCAAAAATGTGTTAACAAAACAAATTTATTTAACAATAATCAACTGTTTATTTCACAAACTTATTTACTGTAAAATCATGCAATATCTGTATTATGTAACTTGGTTATTTTTGTAGTTCATACCGGTCTCAGATGGGATGTATACGTCAGTGACGTGTGCTTGATACATCAATGACATGATCTGTATACATCAATGAACTGTGCTGTATACGTCAATAGAAAAAAAACCGGCAAACGACGACATGTCTATATAATATTGCAAACCAATAGTCACGCAAAGTTTAAAAACGACGCTAATAATTAAACAATCCACAAGGATTCAGCCAAATGTACAAATGTTTGTGTTCGGTTTCTTAAATTCTGATGGTTTTTCACGTAAATATAATTTGAAGAATACTTGGTTAAGTCCGCTATAACTCTCTAAATAGTCATTCTTTACTTTTTTATGTCATGTTTTGTGTACAGTTGTTTGTCTTTTTTGAGTCTTTTTGTTTGCCATAGCATTGTGTTTTTTTCGACTTATGAGAATAAAGAATATATAAATGTTCATTTGGTATCTTTTCTCTAAATTTTACATATAAATACACTATATCAAGTGTTCATAACATGACGACCTTACTAGAGTACATATCTTTTATCTATATCTGGTTATTTTGTCTTGCTATTAAATGTCATCAAATAAGAAATACCTCTTTTAATTGATTATAACAGTCTGATTAAAAACAGCAGACAAATCATCAGAAACTATCAGTCATAAGTGAATATAAATAGATACGTAGTCATCGGGCTGTACAAGCAGTTCCTTCTCATCATGTACTTATTTAAAGTAAAATCATTCAGTGTTATGCCTTATTGTGTAATGTCACCATGAATGGGAGGACATTCAATAAAGATTGACTCCCAACTCATTGTGTCCATTCAAATGTTACATGGATGCTATTATATGCGGGTTAGTTACACACAAGGAGTTATATATCATAATAAGAAACACAAACCCGTCATCATAGAACAGTCAGAAATATAATCCAAATGAAAAATTAACAATGAACAAAGTGCAATAAAATCGCTTGTAGTAAAGTTAGGTTTTTGTACATCACTTTTACGAAACATAATTGTATCTACTGTATTTTTTGTAAAGTTCAAAGTTATATGTTTGTCATTAACATGTTCAAGAACTGTTGTATTATTTGATAGTAGTTCATTATGTATTAGTCAAAAGTAAAGTTAAATGATATTATAGGCATAGTAAGCCCCCCTAATGATTCTATTTGCGAAGATTTCATTTGTTCCATGTATATACGATTGAAAAAAAACATCGTAAATAAGGTGCATAAAAGCTGATAATTTTTAAAGGATCGATAAATATGCAGTAATTGACACTTATATTCCTTTTTATTTGTTGTACATCCATTCACTCTGAATTGATAAATAATGCAAATAACGCAATGCATTTATATTTATTGTACAACTCTTTTTCTTTTTAATTTGATTTTAACCAAAACAGGTATATCGTATATGCAAAACAATCATCATGTAGTAACTTAAGGACAATGCAATGATAAGCTATTCGTTAATTGCAAATCTTTTGAAAATGATATATTAATTTAAGAATTTTGAAAAAAAACCCATCTTGAATGAAAGAAGAAATGTTTTGGCTTTTGCGTTTGCTGCTGTGTATCATCATTTTAATTGTGTTTCAGCTGAGCAGGTTAGACAGAATACTGCCATAGATAAATTGTTGTCAAATGGATATTCTTGCAAGATATATCTATGCATATATCTGATCAGTCAATTTATATAGGTTACTATACACTAACAGACAAAAACGGTGAATATTGCACCCTCCTGTCCGTTTACCACTTGTGTCTTGATTTATTCAATGAACATCAATATAAAAGTTTGATTTTTGAGGATCTATATTCTCTGCTTTGCCACGTTGCACGATGAATAAATCCTTGGTTTTACAAAAGCTTTCTTTAATTAACATTGTATACACGCATTAACCATTCATTCTAAATGTATGAACAATTCCTTGAATAATTTGGACATAATACAGGAGAAAACAGTATATAAAAATTGACACGTCTAGTAAAATTACTACCTACAAAACAAACACGCCTGTTTTCAGACTCTGTTGTAGACACAAGAATGAAAGAGATGAAACTGACTTGTTTTAAGGAACATGTGGCAGAGTGAAAGAATTTTAAACACTGTGAAAGAACAAGAATTTAAACAAACACATAAGAACTTGTGGGAGATCTTAGACAAGTGAAAAAAAACCCCAAGAATATTGAGGAAAACCTCGACGAGGATCATTATAGCATAATAATCTGTAAGAAGTAAAATAACAAAAATACTGAACTCAGAGGAAAATCATATTGGAAAGTTCCTAATCACATGGCAAAAACAAATAACAAAACACATAAAAAACGAATGGACAAGAACTGTTATATTCCTGACTTGGTAAAGACATTTTCAAATGCAGAAAACGGTGGATTTAACCTTGTTTGGTTTGATAGCGCTAAACCTCTCATTTTGTTGACAGTCTTATCAAATTCCGTTATATTTACAATGATGCTTGAACTAAACAGACATAATAAATAAAATAATCAACATACGGGTACAGTAGTCATCATCGTGTAACAATTTTAAAAGGAACAATTTAACAGAACACAAACACATCTATCTACAAACACATTAATTACTTCGCTTGTCTGACGTCAGAAAATTTTATACGTCACAGATTTTTATCGTTCAATGTTTATACCAACAATATTAATATTTCACATGGGCAATGTTTGCATACAGGGTTAAAAAATCAACAGTATGAAAGAATTAATTACAGAAATAGAAGGAGATTTAAAATAGTTCAAAAGTTCTATAGAATTTATAAGAATCCACAAATAATTCATTTCACTACGCGATTGAATAATTTTGACGTTTTTGGTTCAACGTATTTTCTAGTTTATAATAGAAATATATCATAATGACATATTATAGAATATATCCTGACAGGAACTTTTAAAGTATGAGAACCAACGAAACACAAAAAGTCGTATATACAAAACACACAAGCAAAAATGAAAGATAATACAAACACATTGACGGGATGTATAAGTATCGAGCCACGTCAAATGGATATCACACAAAACAATCAAACTGTAAAAGTAATATTAATGAAAGAACAAAGACATATGAATGAACAATATAAAACGTTGTTAAGATGATAAACAACATCAGTACGCAGAATCTATACATTAAGACCATCATGTATTAATTCTGAAGTTGATACGGGATATTTATCAACAAGGTCTTGGTACCTTCCGATGAACTTTGTTTTAGAAAACGGACGAGACAAGTGAAAGATCTCTAAGATATTGTCTTAAATAGAAATAACTGCGTGGCATACTGATTTGAATTTAACAAAAAGCATAAATTATTTAAAAAAAGAAGATAGTTATCAAAGGTACCAGGATTATAATTTCGTACGCCAGACGCGCGTTTCGTCTACATAAGACTCATCAGTCACGCTCATATCAAAATAGTTATAAAACCATATGAAACCCTATTCATATTATCTTGATATGTTTCTCTGATTACTCCAGGCTGTCAGTCTGGTTTTGTTTATTTTTTTTAAAACTATTTACCTGTTCACGGTATATGAATAAATCAAATTGACACTAAATAGCTGCTACATTTGTATCAATTAAAAATTAGGGAATAAAAACACTACAAAGTATTATAACAATGTGTATAAACTCTCATTTAATATTTAATTTCCATAAATAATACTATGGATAAGGTATGTATAAAACATTTGCAAAGATCGTATATGCAATTAGGAAACTGTCAATATATAGGTTGTAATTATTTAAACAGCTTTTTCATGATAGGAAAGGTGTTGATGTATGTATAATTAACAGACATGCTTCTGAATATAGCTTCATTCTTTCAAGCAAGTCTCCATTGATTTCAAATTAAACGAACCACAACGTACACTTAACGTGGCAAACCTTAAAGTGAATAATGTATATTTTTTTATCTATCGTGGAAAACACTTTTTAAAAGATGATATAAGTAACTGTATCATATTTTATCATTTTTGTTATAAATAAATGAGGCCTTCGTGAGCCCGAGAATACACATTCGTATTACGCCAAAACAAAATATATTCTGATAAATGGAAAATAAAAACAGATAAACTTATGCTACAAAAAGTTTCATATCATAACTTCTATTAATGTCTGGCTAAACAAAAAGTCACTCTGTATACATATAGCCATGAAATCGTCGAGCATAGATAGTTCTATATGAGTGCTTTATAATCATGCGGAACAGACCTTCCAAAGCTATAGTAAAATATGATAACAAATTTAAACATTAGCATACAAAACAATATATTAAAAATCAGTTTATTATTGAGTCCTTGTCATATTTTTAAATAGTAATTACTTAATCACATGACAGTTATTTCTGTATTTAATGATCGATATTGGCAGATATGTAATGATTTGTTTTAGGTTTAATTTGACTGTTTTATGAATCTTTTGGTTAACGACTGCAACCTGACGTCAAGAGTCGAAAAGCTCAAAGTCGGTCATTTCGAGATTTGCTGCTGGGACTCATTAATGAACGGACAGTACAGGACAATTTATATATGCATTTGAGTTAATGTTCTTATTTGAAACGTGAAGATATTGGATTAAATCGAAATTTGTTCTGCGATGTAGTAGTCATGTCGTACTGCTTGATTCAACACTAGACCTCATAATATTTAACTATAGGTTCACATTACTGACACTAATTTACAAAAAATTCAGAGACATTAAGTGCAAAACTAAACAACCGTTAAATGAAATACACACATCAACTTTTGAAAACAATCGTAATGGACTAGTTAGATGTATTTGCCTTATAAATACCATGTTAGCCCTATAATATGTTAGTAAGCATAAATTACTTCAAATTTATTTAGTAAAAAGTCTAACATCATCAGTTTTTGTATTCCACTGTATTGATTGTACTCGTAAATTCGGAATTGGTCACAATTCAACTTGATATTTCTCGACTATAGTATCATTCTTATTTTCCAGTCCGCGTTTGGAATTTACCCTTACTTGACAAGTTATTAAACATTTAAGAAATCAAACTCATACTCTACTTCAATGTGAACCATATTATCCGAATCAAGTCTAAACCATATTCGATCCTAGCTTTTCATTCAAGTATTTAATAGTCTCACAGGCAAATGGATGTTATAAACTATGACTACTGTGTAAATCAATACGTGTGCTAATAATTACTATTCAAAATTATGAAAGTTATCATATTCCCTCAGGCAAGAATTACCTTAGATGTATTTGGCCATTTTTTGTGTCATTTTTTGGTAAGATACATGTAGCTCTTAAACTGTTTCGGTTCTTATACATACTTTGTTTTCAAATATTCGGCCTTGGGCGTTCCTAATAAAGGCAAATCCAGAAAATCGCCAAGGACGCATGATATTCATAACTTGTTGTTTTCATTTTCTAATCTCCTGGTTGACTATCAGTGCCAAAGGTTTCATCGACCCAGTAGTCAGTATTTTGTTACTGACATGATTTATAACTTTCTTAACTTGTTCGTAAATTACATTTGAAATGATTAGAAACTAAGGTTTTAACAATCTCCGGCAAAGTTAACTTTAGATGGATTTGCCTTTTTTATGTCGTTTTTGGTAAAATAGCTCTACGACTGTTTCGGTTCTTTACATCCTTTGCTTTTATATATTCGGCTTTGAGCGGTCCTGTAAATCTAGAAAAAGCAGATCTGACGCATGCGATTTATTAGGAGTTGTTTATATGTTTTTATGTATGAAATATGCAACAGTCATCAATATGCTTGGTTTTTATCGTGTTTTTTCTTTGATATATTTTATAAAGCAAGACATTGTTTTACTTAAGCTCACCATATCTCTGCATTCATTTTGAAACATTGAAAGTCAACCAATTAATCAAATGATTGAGTGTTGCTCATTTGATATTCAGCGGTCATTTGAATACAAACGCAACACATCGTGTTGTGTCTATATATACAGTTGTACTACGATACAAACTAAGAATTGATAAATTAATAATTATCTCGTCAAGTGTGATTTGGAATTGGTCGATATTGCTGTAGACATTAAACACAAGTTCAGAATGGGTAAAGTAAATGTCAAAAATTGAGTTCAACCACAATTCAAAAGTTGGTTCAAACTGTTTCAGCATGGTGAATTACTATGTTATTGTTTTTTTATGATATTTTAAAACTTCTTCAGATGATAGTGAACGTTCACCACAAAAGTCAGATTTTTAATGGTTTTTATTTATAAAAACAAGAAAAGAAAAGATAAAACAAAAAACATCACAACACAAATTTTGATAAGCTGCATTTTGATATGTTAAACAACTAAATTATCTGAGGTTGTTTTTTGTTGGAAATATGATTTGCCAGGTTTGTTTCTATTGTGACTGGAAGAATGGTTTAAAGCCTTTTCCACTTAATTTGTTTTTCGTTTAACTGTGCAATGAGAAAATACTTACTAGTCACATTTCATGTTACTGCACTCTCTGAAATATATAACTATAAATAGTAACACCACAACACAACGATTACAAGAGTATATTTTACTGAGAGGTATCAATGTTTCTTTTAAGTAGAGATTTAACAACAATAATATTATAATATAGCATATGAAATGAATTTCTGATAAAAGCTGTATACTATATACAATTGTTCTCCCGTTTATTGTTCATTATCAATCAATAATCAGTCTTCTACAATAAGTACCCGGCCACGTGCATTCTGTGTAGTATTTTTGTTTGTATCCATCTGATGAGTTAATATAAAAAAAAAGGTGTGGTATGATTGCTAATGAGACAACTGTCCAAAAGAGACCAAAATGACACAGACATAAACAACTATAGGCCACAGAACGGCCTTCAACAATGGGCAAACCCATACCGAATAGTCAGTTATAAAAGGTCCCGATAAGACAATATAAACTAACGGCCTTATTTATATAAAATTAAAAAATGAATGAACGACAACCACTGAATTACAGGCTTCAGACTTGGGACAGACACATACATAAAACAAGAATGTGTCCTCAGTACACGAATGCCCCACTAGCACTATCATTTTCCATGTTCAGTGGACCGTGAAATTGGGGTAAAGCTCTAATTTGGCATTAAAATTAGAAAGATCATATCATAGGGAACATGTGTATTAAGTTTGAAGTCGATTGGACTTCAACTTCATCAAAAACTACCTTGACCAAAAACTTTAACCTGGAGCGGGACAGACGGACGGACGGACGAACGGACGGACGGACGAACGGACGCACAGACCAGAAAACATAATGCCCCTCTACTATCGTAGGTGGGGCATAAAAAGTGTCGGGGTTAAACATATAAGCATGATCCCAACCCTCCATCTAACATGGGACAGTGGTATAACAGTACCACATAAGAAAGAACATAAGCCTTTTTCAACTGATTTTTATAGTTCGTTCTTATGTTGTACTGTTACACCACTGTCCCAGGTTAGGGGATGTTTGAGATCCAAATACATGTTTAACCTGTTTGAAGTCAGGAGCCTGTAATTCAGTGGTTGTTGTTTGTTGAAGTGTTACATGATTGTTTTTCGTTCATTTTTTGTACATAATTTAGGCCGTTAGTTTTCTCGTTTGCATTGTTTTACATTTGTCATTTTGGGACCTTTATAGGTGACTATTCGGTATGGCCTTTTCAACTGATTTTTATAGTTCGTTCTTATGTTTTACTGTTATACCCCTGTCCTAGGTTAGGGGATTGTTGAGATCCCGCTAGCATGTTTAACCCCGCAACATTCTACATGTATGTGCCTGTCTCAAGTCAGGAGCCTGACATTCAGTTGTTGTCGTTTGTTGAATTGTTACATATTTGTTTTTCGTCCAATTTTTGTACAGAAATAAGGCCGTTAGTTTTCTCGTTTGAATTATTTTACATTTGTCATTTCGGAGCCTTTTGTAGCTGACTATGCTGTATGGGCTTTGGTCATTGCTGAAGGCCGTACGGTGACCTATAGTTGTTAATTTCTGTGTCATTTGGTCTCTTGTGGAGAGATGTCTCATGAATAATCATACCACATCTTCTTTTTTTATATTTGTTAATATAATATGTATCCTTTACAATGTACACACACTAAATGACGAAAGAGTCTTCATTTGTGATCGACCATATTTTTGTTTTAAAATACTTTAATTTTTGTGTTGCATTTTTCCTCTTCTATTTTTGCGTGTAGTACATGTTCGAAACATTTATTAAAAAGCTTCATTAAAGAAACAAGGCTTATACAATTGTTTTATCAAAACAAGATGTAATATGTTTGTCAACGATGCAACTCTAAGAGATTTTCTAAGAACCACAACTTGATATGATATCACACGAACAGATCAAACATACAAAATGTATGTCAAATGTAGATACATAATGGTGTGACGGTGTATGCATTCCCAGAATATGATTATGTTTCCAGGAAAATGGTCATAGTTCTAGTTTTTACTAGCCTTTTCGTATATGTATTTTCGTATATTATAGAAAACAACCTGTCAGTTCATGTTTTACTGTAACTTAATATTTTTTACCTTGTACACTTAGTAATCGTTTAACAAATCTGCATATCTTCAGGGAACAAGACATATTGCAAGAAAAAACTTTTAACACTATAATTGCTTTTTGGTCAGAAGGACAACTGATTGATGAGAGAGGGAAGTTGTATTGGTTATAACTCTACAAATACAGCTTGAAAGAACACATGGTAAAAAAACAAGGTAAATATTTATTACTTACATATATAAACCACGAGTGCTAAAAAATGAGATAAGAAAAAAGTAAGATTAGGAAACATTATAAATCAGTTGTAGCTTTGACTCGTAAAAATATTTGGATAATATTCTTAATCACATACTGTATATTCAGAAATAATTTGCTCGAACAAAAGACAGAAAAATCTTATATAATTGATGATTCGAAAATGGCAAATGTTCAAACAATTAATGCTATCACATTTTAAAGTACGAGTTCATATTTTTGAGAATTTAAATACTATGCAATATAAGCATTAATGAGAACATTACAAATATCGCAGTGATAAAAATAAGTTTAAAACGAAATATTTGTAGGTTGATACATATATGCAGATAGAAGAGTGAAAATAAAAAAGATTTTTTTTAAAATCAATGATTATGTACATTATCAATTCCTGAATACAATAAATTATTTCTCAGCTGTATCTTTTTATGTTTTAAGCACACACTTAACATGTTGATCGCCATTGTGGCGTCCGTTGCATTCATCATTATTTTATCATTCTCTTTTAATTGTTTTTGAGATAAACGAATTACCTTTATGGAAATTGAAATCAAATCTACAATTTATTGATTTCTATCAATTAAAAAGATCTATGAACACAATAAACGAAACAATGTTCGTCTTGCATATGTCTTTTTTATGAGTGAATAATTGACATACAACACAAATAATATTTTAGATCTAACGACCATTTAATATTTCATTTAGTTTTGCCGATCTTTCCGATAACCTTGTTTCGATATATGGTTTAATAATTTGTTGCATCATGTGAGTTTCTCTGGATACTCGTTGTATAGGATGTGACACACGATGCATTCATATGGATTTACTAAGCGGCGCGTAATGATTTTGCAGGTGTAAATTAGATATAGCTTGTAGTCTCTCGGGAATAGTTGGCTTTTGTTTTAATCAAAGATTTCTAAGCTTTCTAAACAGAGAAAACAAATCAGAACATACATTCACCACATTATGCTGTTTAACTCAAGCATATTCTAATTTCGATCTACCGTTCTTTTAATCACTTATTATTTAAAATAAATAGTTGAGAAAACGTGCTTATTGAACACAAAGTGTTGGAACAATAAAGTTTCATCAATATTATATTTTTGAATAATAATCCTAATTGAACATGGACTTGGGTATTCCGCACAGCACAAACAATCGAAAACTTCCAACCACTTATTCCGATAAGGTAAAACCATAACCACAATTTATAAACAAGGAAAACGAATTATGATTTAAAACATACCCGTACAGAATAACAGGCTCTTTACTGCAAAATAAATGCATATGCTGCTTTGTTATTAAGGTTTATCATTATTTCATAACTATAACTGATTAGCGCCATGTTTTAACTTTTTACGTTAATTTTTAAAAATCTGAATTCACTCTTCCGAATTAGCTTTCGAATTTATTTTATGGAAACAAGCCACTAATTCAATGAATTTATACAGTTGTGTATCACACAGTCTAGATAACACATATAAAGAGAAGGAGGTGTGCCTTTTATAGCTTGCTGTTTGGTGTGAGCCTAGACTCCGTGTTGCATGCCGTACTATGACTTATAATGGTTTGCTTTTACAAATTGTAACTTGGATGGAGCCTTGTCTCATTAGCACTCATAGCACATCTTCCTATATATATGACATGATTATAACAATTAGAGCAAAGAAGGTGTAAATCACTTGGTCTTTTATTTATCTTGTTTTGTTTTGCCATGTTTCTATTTTTTTTATTTTAGATTTTCGATTTCTTCCTTTCATGTAATGTCTGTAAATTTGTTGTTTTTGTCTATTCATTTGAAGCCCTGCCAGTTTTCATTATTTTCTGCCTTGAAAACATTGCAAGAAAACATGTAGAACAGTATTAAAGTAGTAAAAAAATGTCTTTAACATCAAGAATATACGGGATCATCAAAACAACATTCAAAATGTAATAATGTTTTAATGTTTTGACCGATACGATCAGAGTCATCGCGGTATCATTATACTAATTTTAACGAAAGATTGGCCATCTTCTTCAAGAATTGTCTTTGTATTGTAAATAAATCAAATAGTGTTTTCATAGACTAAATTCCCTACCTTAACATATAACAAAATGTTATAGATATTATCTCCTGTCCATTGCAATTTTAGCAGAAAAATTAATGTGAGATCTTTCGAGGTGTTAACAACAACTTAATGCAATCAACCGTTTTAGATTGGAATAACAGTAAATAAATGTTGTACGTCCGAAGCGAATTTTTTTTATTAAAGGTCGTCAAGAGGATTACATTAAAAAGAAAAAAGGATCCTCATAAGAATAACAAAACCCAGTTTATGCAAACTTTGAAATAAGGCATTTTACAATATAGTATACAATATACTTACTTTAACATACAAGCTTACATATATTTCCAAGTAAAATCATATTGATTTATTGCGTATCCTTTAAATTAAATTTTGAAGAAAAAAAAAAAAACATTCAAGGCACGTGTGTTAAACAAATTTAACCATTATTCGTATGTTTTAAGTAAAAGACAAAGTAAACTTAGTACATGAACTTACGTTGAAACCTCTTCTTTGCTGTAACAAAATGCATAGAAAAATGATTGGACAATACAGTACATAATACGACAGCTTACATTTAACAGAGTTATTAATTTTGTCAAATTATTGATGTAATTATTTGTTAGCATCTTTAACAAGCTGCCTTTAACATGTTTTATAGACTATAAAATCTCTAAAAAGAATTCACAATGTCATCAATAGTTTAGTGTTTCCTATCAGATTTATATTTTCATACGAATAACGAATATATTGTCAATGGCTAAGTAGTGTGATAATATAAAATAAAAAAAACTCATCATCGGACATATCTTACATTGTCTTTATGAACTAGGCTTTGTTGCATGTTTTGTATATACTAGTTAATATTTTTCAATGTGAAATGGTCATTTTAGTATTAACTTATTTTCAATATATGCACCTAAACGTTTTAGTCAGGTTAATAATTATATCAATGTTTAGATATTTGGATAAAAGTCATTATAATACAGATCCGGCACGTCATCTTTAGTATGCTATCAGACTAATGAATAATTAAGATTTAAGTTTCAGACAATTCAGTACGTTGTTGATGTGTGCTAGCTAAAAACCGCTTCTTTACAACTTGGACATATCTTGAGCATTTCTAAATTGACTCAAATATAATTAACTTTGATAGAAATTACCAACTGTTTGTATGTATAAAACGTAATAAATTTCAAATTCAGATTTGTATTCCTATTTTTTTCAGGAAAATCTAATTTGAAAATGCAGTGAAACCTGTCCAAACCGAACACCCATGGGACTTAGCGTTTTTTGTTCGGATTGTAGAGGTGAACAGAGGTCGACACCATAATAGCTTTGGCACTTACTGACAAGGAATAATAGGTAACACAACAGACGACAATTTATGCTCGTGTTGATTTAGATGTAAATGTAAAATTATAAGTAGATGAAGTTGGACGTATTGCTACATTTTTGTTTATAAATCAAACGTCAATCCGTCAATTACACTCGTCGTTGTGAAACTGTAAATCGTTTAAAGTTGTCCGACGTGGAGCGATTTTGCTTTTTATAATTATTTTCTCATCCGTTAATTCACTGACCAATTCAGATTCCCAGTCACTGTCAAATGACGATTCCGTAGTTTCAGCAGGGGTCCAGTTTATTCTTGGACTTCATCGTTGCTAAATAGCTAACGGAAGTCTTCAGGAGCATCTGAATTATATATTTAGGGCCTCTTTAACAGGGAATCCGGCATCAGTAAACGTGATTCCAAAGTCATTGACCTTGTTGTGTTGAACAACTTCTTAATCCAGTGAAAGGCTTTAAAACTATTATTTAATTAAACAGTTTAACTACAGAATGGCAGTAACGATTTTGTGGCCGTAATTATTTGAATAACATGCATTTAATCATCTAAAGGAAAGTTCCTTTCTTGTAATTTTAAAGCAGCTAACCGTTTAACGTTTCTTTACCAATAAAAAAATATTTAATCACTGACTACATGGACACAAACATGCTAATTACTTTCTAATAACAACTCACCAGTTAATTTATTCTTCAAAATACCCTCAGGGATACTCTGTCATTCTGTTTTTGTTTAATTAAATCACGCAAATAATTAAAAACCATTTTTGAATTTGCTTGCTATCGATCGATTTTGTAATTTTTAAATACATATTTACTAACGAGCGTTGGGAATTCGGTGTTGACAGAGTTCGCTTTTTTGAGGTGAGATTAACGTTAATTGATAGGGAAATTTTGTGAAAATTGTTCGGTTTAAACTAAAATTCGGTTTTATCACGATAATAAGTCAATACAAAAATCACAGTGACTCTTAAAACACAAAATTTCAATGTCTTGATTATTTGTACTTACCCACAAACAGTGCATGCATATCTGTACCTTTCTTGTTTTGTTTTCGGCCTGTGATATAATTGTTTATACTTTTATCTTATCATTTAGAACAATACACGAGGTATGAGTGCTTTAGATAAGGAACAGACATAGAATGTAGACATGTTAATAACCCCCCCCCCCCCCAAAAAAAAAAAAAATGTAAAACAGAATAGAAAGTTCAAATTAATACTAATGTGAATTGACAGTGAAACAGCATGCAGTAAATATACAGTCCATATAATTGTTCACAGAAAAATTGTGATATTGTACTGTTTTTGACAATAACGGGATGAATATTGATTTCAAGTTGTATTTTGAAATCTTGTGCTGTTGTTTTCGCTTTTGAATAAGGTATTCCGTACATAACATTTCATTCATTCAATGATGGTCTTTGCTATTTTGTTAAGGACCTTCTTTGTAAAAATTGCCCAAACCTTGTAATGTAAATGTTCCTGCTGAAGTTTGTGTTCATTGAAAAAAAAACCCTTTCGAACGTTTCGAATCTCTTTGTTGGATCTCATGCAATCCAGTTTTGTAATCGGAACTGTGTTTTTTTCCGATATCAACCTTTTCCCCCCTTGTTTTCACATACATATTATATCATTCATTTCTACTCTACGTATTTATATATGTATGTTCTGCGTTACTTTTATCTTTTATCTGCGTCTGTATTTATATAGTAAAAACAAAATCAACAAAATTATTACTTAGCCCTTTTTTCTTTGTCAGTCTGTCTAAGAACTACTTTACAATTTCTGAAAATGAACAAACCAGCTCTTTAACATTGCAAAATCTGGATTCATCCAGTATCATTAAAAATTGATTCATAAATATACAGGTACCAATTTAATTCAATAAAGTAACAATGAATAAAACAAAATGCTATTTGTCTACTCAAAGCTTACACGCTTCTCAACTTTAAACATTTATGAACAGTTAAAATAGAAACAAGGATATTGCTAATAATCAAGATGATAAAAATAGCACAAAGTTGATGAAACACTTGATGTGTTTTATTTTTTATCTATCTATTTACCAAACTGTATAGGTATCAGTTAATCTCTACGTGTTGTTCAGCCTCATTGATAAGTAATAAAATGGTATGCTTACACCGTTTTATTCAATTGCGAGATAAAAACTTGTGTACATCGACACAAGAGTTAGGGAGCTACCATTTGATTTTTATGGGGGGGGGGGGGGGGGGGGCTAGGATGAAAAATGTTGTCCTGCATTTTTTTTTAGTTGTAATCTCTGTCCTGCCTTTTTATTTTTCACTCTATTCGGTCCTGCCTTTTTTTTTACTAGTTTATTCTGACTTTTTTTACCTAAATTCTCATCCTGCCTTTTTTTTTGGCAAAGTGTCTCATCCTGCCTTTTTTTTTACTCAAAACTCCTGTCCTGCCTATTTTTTTCAAATTTCATCCTAGCCCCCCCCCCCCCATAAAAATCAAATGGTAGCTCCCTTAGACATTTCTACTCTACCCTTGGTACAATCTTATAATTTATCTTTGTCTTATGTTAGAAGTATTAATAGTGAGCATGTTTCACTGATATCTTATATACATATATATATATATATATATATATATATATTGCATTTATTTCGTTGTGTAAATAGATTCTTTGTAAGTACCTTTTGTGTAAAACCGTTATTAAAAACCACAAAGAACATACCATTACCATTATGCACTATACTATACTCATCATCTTAAAGAAAAAGAAAACTTACAGAAATTGTAACTCCCCGAAAAGGTTGTCTATCTCTGCGTCTGATGTCTTTTTGTTTCTGTATGACACATCAGGAGCATTTGGAATCTGCTTTACTACTATTTGATCAAAATCATATTTAAGTTGCTTCAGCTTGTTTAACAATAAAATGTCTGCTGTTGTTTTCATTTTCTTGGTGTTACTTTGCCATGTTTGACAGTTTTCTGCAACTCCCTTATATACTTCGCTATATGCAGTCATATTTTGTGTTTCTCTCTGTTCCTTATCCTGAACTAACTTGATCAAAGCTTCTACTTTCTTATCAATCAATTGCTTCCAGTATTTACCTTCTCTAGTAATGGTTTTGATGACTGCTTTGACCTTCTCACGATACGCTTTTGTATCTTTCGCAATTTTGTCCAGGTTAAAGTTGGCAGTTGCTACTTTTGTTTCAATTTTCTCAAACAGTTTATATTTAAGTTCCTGTATTGATTCAGCCAGTTCTTTCATCAAATGGTGACGGTGTTTCCAATTATAGCACACTATACACACAGGAGTGTCACAATCATGGCAGTAGGATAAACATCTTTCTTCGTGTTCTGGACAAAAAAGTGCATCTGACTTTTTAGGTCCGCTTAAAAACGTGTGGTTTTTACAAATATTTGCGCGTGAATGTGATAATTTGCAACTTTCACAAAATAACTGATTGCACTGAAGGCAATAGTGTTCACCCGGTCCTCCAATACATATTTCACATGTTGATGCAGCAGCTTGGGCCATTTTGAAAGCTATTATTAGTATGTACGAACAGTTAGTAGTTGCTAATTTAGTTTATCTCAAGATTTATCTGAAAGCATAATCTGGTCCTTATATACATGTATACAGTGGGCATTTAGCTTGCTAAACAATTAAAGTTTAACCCTTTCTTTTGGGAATGCCTGTACTAAGTCATAAATATGACAGTTGTTTTTTTACTCAATCGTTGGCGTATATCATTTGATTCTGTCAGCTATTATGGACTTCCCTTAATGAATTTGCCTTAAAAATTGATATTGTTGTTGTACTTGTTTATTTGTACAAATAAAAGGAACAGTTCATTAATTGACTTGACTGTCACTATTGATGTAAGCAATTTATTCGATTACCCATTATTAAGAAAACAAATATGCCCTGCGTAATTGGTCCAACAATCAACGAATACATATAAAATAAAAAATGCTGTACCGCTAATAAGTTTTGATTATATATGATAAACAGATCAATACATGATGGCAAAATCCGTATCGCACGCTGTACCACCGCTCGACCAATATCAGCCCTCGGGACTGATATGTGTTTCTCGTGGTGATACAGCGTGCGATACATATGTTTGTATGTACAGATTTGTTTCTCATATATTGTAACGACATCAGATTTATGATATTTAAGGGGGACAATCGTGGGGGCTTTGCAGATTTAAGAAATAAATATTCTGTCCCCTTTTTAAATGAAAATAAATATTCTGACCACAAATACATTTTTGAAATCACTTACAAAGGTTGTCTATAATAACGGAAAATTCGGAAAGAAGTATTATTAGTTTTAACCTAAATAAATACATTTTCATTTATAATTCGTACAGCTGCTTATCCTTTTCGCTGACGCTTGTTTAATGTGGTTACATTTCGTATCATGCCAAGAAATACGGCAACTGAACGTCATATTTCGAAATTTAACATCATTTGATATATATGACGTAAATCATTGTCATCGGAGAGAGCGAAGCCCCGGAAAAGGATCAAATTATTTTTATCTTTGTTCTTTTATTTGAAGGAGATAATGAATAAGTAATTGGATAAATTTCAAGCGGAAAACAACTGAGGAGTTCTGGAAATAATCTCGAGATCTTCCTTAAGGGCATACGAGACAGTTTTGATCTTGTATTTACAGTTTGATGAAAATTTACATAAAGGCTATTTTTTGCCTGATTAAATCAAATATGTTATAAAAAATATACCTCCATGTGCTACTTTTTGAGTTCAATGAGGTCGTTATTTTGTATATTAGCTCAAAATTCGGATTTGTGGCCGCATATTTCCTTTCGAAAGAAAGACATAACTTTTTTGTTTTAAAAGATAAACACACATTTTTTTTGGTTAAATAATTTGTAATTTCTGTATTTTATACGTATCCAAAAAATTATGCATTTTTTATTCAGACATAACTCATATTTATCAAATAGTCATGAATTGAGAAAAAAACGTATTTTTTGGCTGTATGTTTATCAAAATAAAAAAAATTGTGCTATTTACAGTTTTATTAAATTTGGTCCATACAATCTCCGTGGAAAAAATGAAACAAAATGTCGTTTTTAAAAATAGGGGTCTATGCACTCGATTTTAAAATTAAATCTGTTTGAATGATAAAAATCAGTCGACCAATGCATCTTTTCCCGATATGTCACAGTTTGACGTCGCGAAACTAACATTTTACGTTAGCAACGTCATTACCTCCCCTGTAACTGTATCGGATGCCCTTAAGTGATGCAGTACGTAGTATGCGATACGGGTTAAGCTATGCGATATGGAGTAAAACAAAAACTTATTAGATATACAAAGTTTTTGTATTTAGTACTAAATATATGATAAATGTAATTAAATATAAGAACCAAGGAAAATAAGCGTTGCCTACCTGTGTGTAGTGTGTAATTGGTACTAAAACCTCAAATAGATTACTGATTTTGTATTTCAATTCTTCTAAATCTTTTTTTCTCTTCTGTATATTTTGCTAACCATTGAGTCGCTCCTGTTCCTTATATGATCAGAAATTTTCATTACAACCATTCAAAAATAGTCCCGGACAACTGATTTAAAAGTTTTGTATGTTATGTAATGATTAGATTTATCAAATATTTGTTCTACAACATTATATGAATGTTATAATGCATCAAATATTAAAACACGCACGTTTAATGCATAATTTATTGCATTGGACTACTTTAGTATACAGTGATACAGTGAAATTTAACTTTTTTCACCAGGTAAAACATTTTTAAAAATCTATTTATTTCATGAAGACGGACCGGTCATGTGTTACCTAAAAATGTTTGCATCACTGTTGGATCTAAAGTTCCAGCGGAAAAAAAATTTGTTACTTTTAAGGGTATTTTCAACGGACACGTTTGATTTCCTCTCCACTCATGTGCCTCACATCATCTGTATTCAATTTCAACGCACTGTTCCCGTTATTTAAGTAGTTAAAGTTAAATATTTAAAGTATATATATATACGTATAAAAAGCCTCTTTGGATTGATAATAGTAGTGAGCGTGCATAGCCTTTTGTCTTAAGTTTAAATGAAGTGATGATCAATGCATGTCAGCACAATACTTTATCTTGACTCTTTCTAAAACAATCAATATTTTTTCTCATTGCATATTAGAGCACATATTTTCTCGGAGGTTGAGTAATACCAAAAAAAGTAGCATAATGACGAATATGTTCTCATATCTTAACTTTATATACTTTTGTATTGTTTAAATGAAAATGTTGATAAGGGCTCCTCAGTGAAACCAAGTTCATTAGTGTCCACAATAAAACCAACATTTTTTGGTTGTGTTTGTGTTGCCTATTAAGTTACTTATTAAAACATTTACGGATATGTGTTGGAACTATTTTTTTTCTAAAATTCGTCCTGCTTTCTTATGTGTTCTTTCTGAATCTGCAGAATAAGAGATTATATACCTTGAGAAGAATTTTCAGAAAGAGGGGCGAAAGATACCAGAGGAACAGTCAAACTCATAGATCAAAAATAAAACTGACAACGCCATGGCTAAAAAATAAAAAGACAAACAGACAAATAATAGTACACAAAATACAACATAAAAAACTAAAGAACACGAACCTAACCAAAAACTGGGGGCGATCTTATGTGCTCCGGAAGGGCAAGCAGATCCTACTCCACATGTGGCACGCGTTGTGTTGCTCATGTTGTTAAAAACTTGGAAAATAGCATAGTTCGGTTAGTCACAATCGTGAAAAGGGAACTTATGTCGTAACTTCAATCCCTGTTCCATATGCGATATCATCTGTGAAACGGATATTCCATAACGGTTAACCAATTTGTGATGGCGTGCGTAGAATTAAAATGTATTGTTATTTTATGTTTATGTTATTGTTATTGTTTTTTGTTCCGTAAGCCACGAATCACTATAACAAGAGGTCAAGAGTAAATTTACTTTAAATGTATGAACATTTTTATGTTCCTTAATTTCTGTTTCTTTTTAACAGAATTTTACATTGTTTTATGATGTTTATATTTTTGAAGAGTCCATTTAATTTCCGTTGCAATGCTAATTGTGGACCACAACATATAATATCAGATATAATATGTACAGTTAACACCACTAAACTGAAAATAACACTTAAAAGATTTTATGCATTCAACATGACCAAAGATCTTTTTTGGATTTCTCTTAATGTGAAACGTTTAAACCTTAACATTTTTGTTTTTCGTAAATTGGTTTGTTATAACTTAGGCCATTAGTTTTTGAATATAAATGGTTTCATATTTTTCATGTCGGGGACTTTTATCATGTATATAGCTGACCATACGATATGTATTTTCTCTCATTGTTCAAGGTCGTACGAGTGCATATAATTGCTTATATCCACTTCATTTGAATATTGATGGCTAATTTTCTCATTGACAATTATACAACATCTCTTTATTTTTAATTATATGAAACCTAGGGATGTATAAATACGTAGACACTTCAACAGTTTTATTACTAAAAGGAACCTTAAAGCATATACAAATTCATGTATGATCAACGTTATCTGAGGGCAAAGCTGCATCGTACCAGTAGTTGATGCGGTATGTAATTTTCATTTTTTTTATGGAGTTTGGTGTTGTAAGTCTGTTGTATGTATTTGAATTTTTATCATTATGCAGATTGTTATTCTTCAACACATGGCTCGGATTATTTGATCATCGCTCTCTGTTTAAAGGTTTGTTCATTGTTGAAGACAAAGGTTCCTGGTTTGAGCCCTGTTCTGGGGAGAAAATTTCAGGGACCTAATTTGCAGCTCATCTGACGCTATATGCGAGTATGGTCTTGAGAATCGATGATAGTCCGTCGGAAGGGTACGATAAATGGCTGACCCATGTTTAAGAGACGACAATATCTCTTGCTCGTTAAAGACACCCGTGTAGATTTCGGAATAGAGCAGCCTAATTTCGCTACAAGGCAGCACTTGCAACCGCTAAGTAGAGAAGTACTTATAAGTTTCAGTGTTTGGTTGGGGCCGGTAGGTTTTATCTATCTGTTTATCCTGATATGTCAATCTTTTGAACCAACATTTTAAAGTATTGTCGTTTCGTAGACTATGATAATTTAATTCATATAATCTGTATAAAAATTCATACAAGACGACCTTTTTTCTATCTTATTATATCTTTATTGGCATTATTCTAATTATTGACACTGTTGTTAGTTCGATTGCACATGCAGGATTATGCAAATAGAGTTCACTTATACGTAAAAAATTTCGAGAGTCTATTGTACATACAGGAGTATACTTATTAATTACACTGTAGATAGTTCGATTGTACATGCAGGGGTATCCTAAATCAGATTACGTTTAAGTTAAAATTCTCAATAGTTCTATTGTTCATGCAGGAGTATACTTATCATTGACTGTCGATAGTTCGATTGTACATACAAGAGAATACTCATTATTACAATTGTCGAGAGTTCGGCTGTACATGCAGGAGTATACAAATAATTAACACTGTCGATGGTTCTATTGTATATGCAGGGGTATACTAATCCAATTCACTTTTAAGTTACAAATGTCGAGAGTTCTATTGTACTTGCAGGAATTTACCAATTATTAACACTCTCGATAGTTCGATTGTACATGCAAAAATATTCTCATTATTAAGACTGTTGGTGGTCATAGTACACGCAGGAGTATACTTAATATTGACACTGTCGATATTTTGATTGTACCTGCAAAATGATCTTAATTGAGTTCACTTTTAAGTTTAAACTGTCGATAGTTCTATTTAGCACAAAGAAAAACTATCAAAAGCAACAACATGTAGATATCGTGTTATTCATTAAGTTTTGGTGTATTATCATATCTTTAATAGCCGATGCTAAAACACACCTAACATTCTCTGCATCTGTAAAGAAAAGTAAAACATCTTTAGTAATTAACGTTAACAAAGACAATATCAACTATTATGTTAGACAAAATGTCAATTATGCAAATTTCTGTTAAGGGAATATTTTGAAAGAACGTTTGGTGTGTGTTTTATCAAATATTTTCGATTTATAGCCATGGAATTGTCAGTTTGTTTTCGACTAACATCTCTCGCGTTTCTTTGTGAGATTTTAAATAAGCCATTATAAAACGAAATAACAATCAAAAAGAGAGGCAAAAGACACCAAAAGGACATTTAAACTCATTAGTCAAAATTGACAACGGCATGGCTAAAACAGAAAAAGATCACCAGACAAACAAAAGTACACAAAACACAACATAAGCAACTAAAAACTGAGCAACAGGGACCCAACCAAAAAGTGGGGATGATCTAAGCGATTCCAGAAGACTATGTATGCATACCCTGCTAATCATATAATATAATATAATATATATACCCGTCGTCATGCTCATGTTATTATAAACTCAGTAAAAACTCATATTCGGTAGGTCACATTCGATAAAGGGGAAATGAATTCAGCCTCATATGAATAAAGGAAAAAATTCAGCAAAAATGGGGCACAATTTGTTTCCATGAGAATGGCGATTATTTGTTGCAAACCACGTCCTCCAAACATAATAAACGTATTAGCAATCTGTCACGAAAAACATGAATAAATCAAGTTTACGATTTACTTGTTACTTCATTTTTAGCTCACCGTTCCTAAAAGGAAATGTGAGCTTTTGCCATCACTTGGCGTCCGTCGTCGTCGTCCGTCCGTCGTCGTCGTCGTAAACTATTCCAAAGATCTTCTCCGCTGAAACTACTGAACCAATTTCAACCAAACTTTAGCTGAATGATTCTTAGGGTATCTAGAATAAAGATTGTGTTTTATTTTCCATTTTGTGAAAAAAACATGGCCGCCATGGCTTAAAATAGAACATGGGGGTAAAATGCAGTTTTTGGCTTATATCTCAAAAACGAAAGCATTTAGAGCAAATCTGACATGGGGTAAAAATGTTCATTAGGTCAAGAAATTTGCAGATGAATCAAACAACCCATTGTTGGGTTGCTGCCACTTAATTGGTAATTTTAAGGAAATTTTGCAGTTTTTGGTCATTATCTTGAATATTATTATAGATAAAGATAAACTGTAAACAGCAAAAATGACCAGCAAAGTAAGATCTACAAATAAGTTAATATGACCAAAATTGTCAATTGGGTGACCCCCTAAGGGGTTATTGTCCTTTAATGACAATTTTTCACAATTTGTTCATCATATTTGCTAACTTTTAAAAATCTTATCCTCTAAAACTACTCAAATAAATTCAACCAAACTTCAACTGAATGATCAGTAGGGTGTATAAAATAAAGTTTGTGTTTAAATTGCTATTTCGTCAAAAAACATGGCCGTCATGGCTAAAAATAGAACACAGGGTAAAATGCAGTTTTTGGCTTATATCTCAAAAACTCCAGCATTTAGAGCAAATAGGACAAGAAGTTAAACTATTTTCAGCCGAATTGGGTAACTGGTTTTTCAGGTATAATGCCCCTGAATTGATGATTTTAAAGAAATTTTGCAGTTTTTGGTTATTATCTTGAATATTATTATAGATACAGATAAACTGTTAATAGCAAAAATGTTAAGCAAAGTAAGATCTACAAATAAGTCATTTGACCAAAATTGTCAATTGACCCCTTAAGGAGTTATTGCCCTTTAAAGACTTTTTTCACAATTTGTTCATCATGTTGACTTACTTTAAAAAATCTTCTCCTTTGAAACTGCTGTATCAATTTCAGCCAAACTTAGGCTAAATGAGTTTCAGAGTATCTAGTATAAATTTTATATTTTATTTCCTTGTATGTCAAGAAACATAGCTCCTATGGCTAAAATAGAACATAGGAGAACATGATTTGTTTTTTGCTTTTGAAGAAAATAGGACGATTCAAAGAACATTTAAATAAATTGAAAAGCCAAAATAATCATTGATGAGAGATTTAACCAAAAAAATTAAGGTGATTGATTCAGGCTCTTGAGAGCCTCTTGTTTATATACATATCGAAGTTATAAATTACCTAATAAACAAACACTGTATGGATAGATCATCCGATTGTGGTCAGTGTTTAATTCTACAAACATCTTCATAATAAATTCAGTTGCTTCATGTGCATTTTTCTTAGGTCCTACAAAATAAAAATAAATATTTTAATGCGTACTTATGTATGCATGAATGGGAGAGATTGTGCTTGAATTTCATATGATGAAGAACTAATCTTTAAATCAGTTTAATTGAGTTCTGGAGCTGGCAAGTCAGTAACTGCTAGTAGTCGTTTGTTATTTATGTATTAATGTCATTTTGTTTATTATCGTTTATTACCTATTCTGACATTGGACTAGGACTTCTCTTAAACTAAGTTTTACTATGCATATTATTGTGCGTTTGTTTTTTCTACATTGGCTAGAGGTATAGGGGGAGGATTAAGATATCAAAAAACATGTTTTTTTTGCGCCTGCCTGAAGACAGGAGCCTCTGGCCTTTGTTAGTCTTATACGATTTTTAATTTTAGTTTCTTGTGTATAATTCGGAGTTTAGTATGACGTCCATGATCACTGAACTAGTATTAATATTTGTTTAGGGGCCAGCTGAGGGACGCCGCCGGGTGTGGGAGTTTCTCGCTACGTGGAAGACCCATTAGAGGACTTCGGCTGTTGTTTGCTCTATGGTCGGATTGTTGTCTCTTTGACACATTCCCAATTTTCATTCTCAATTTTATGAATAGTTCCTGTAAATTTATGGAGTGATTTTTTTAGAATGGCGTATCTAATGATGATATTTTGAAATAAAATATATAAAGGTACAATTTGTATTGGTGTTCATGTTGTTTAGGTAATGCATCTGCTACCATGCATCTGCTACGATCACTACCATGTTCACACTGAAGTTATGAGATTGAATCCAGTTTAAGCAAGGTGTTGTAGACTCGGATCTTACTTAATTAGGATTTATAATTTTCTTTGTAAGATCACGGTATTTTTTTCTAATAAAATTGAGAATGGAAATGGGGAATGTGTCAAAGAGACAACAACCCGACCATAGAAAAAAACAACAGCAGAAGGTCACCAACAGGTCTTTAATGTAGCGAGAAATTCCCGCACCGGAGACATCCTTCAGCTGGCCCCTAAACAAATATATACTAGTTCAGTGATAATTAACGTCATACTAATTTCAAAATTGTACAGTCTGTTCTAAAAATAAGTCTGTTCTACTCCAAAAATGAATGTGATTGCCGTGAAATAAATATTGGTGCTGACAAAAAAATTTGACATCAACTATCAATAAGTGTAGATCTCATGGTTCTGTTATTGTTATCACACAGGACAATGCAAATGTATAAAGTTAACCAACAAACTTCCATACATATCAGGGGTTGGAGAAAGAATGTAACCTTGGTTTCCGATATTTCGTATCTTAAAAAAAACCAATTGCTGGTAAAAAGCAGTTCGCCAGTTGTTATTGAATAGTCCGTTTATGTTGACGTTGGCGATTGTTTTCGTTGCATTTCAGTGTATCTGTTGTTTCCCTCTTACAATTGATGTGTTACCCTTGGTTTTTAGTTTGGAAACCGAATTTGTTTTCGTCAAATCGAAATGACCTTTTCACAGCAGTATATAATATCGTGTTAGTCTATTATAATCACTTTAATAATGTCATTTGTATAATAATTTTTAAAAACGCTCCGAAGAAATAAGCTGATTGAATTGGTAAAATGAAATAACAAACAACAAACAAATTATGTCATCTTATAAAAAATCCATAGAAGATCTCGCACTGAAAAATCATAGTTAATAAAGAAATACATTTTATTGGAAACTGTGAGCAAACTGTCGAAATACTTTGATATTGATATTGATAACTCACCTTTAAATTCGGGAAAGTAATCCACCAAATTGGTTTGTATTATTTGTTCTTCTAGGATGTCTTTTTTATTCAAAAGCATAATTATTCCACAGTTCTGGAACCATGGATAATCAATAATTGTCTTGACGATTCTAAAACAGAATTACAATTTATGATTTATATATATGTCTTTCTATTTGCGAAAAAAAACTATGACCAAATAGTTCGCATAAACAAGGATGGCAGAATCATGACATTTTGACATCTGCAGTGCTTTTAGAGGGGAAGACATTAAAATAGAATAAATGACAATGCTATATCACATATACAAAGAAATGAAAATTATCACTCTACAACAAACAAAGTTAAAGACTGTAAACTCCATCAGAAATCAGGTAGAATAAAATGTAATTCAGCATTATACAAACATGTTATACTATTGTTTTAGATAATGGTGAACCTATTAAATCGTTTCAACCCGCTGAATTTGTTTGCACCTGTCCTCAGTCAGGAATCTGATGTAAAGTAGTTGTCGTTTGCTGAAGTGTTTCTCGTTTCTTGTTTTTTTATATGTAGATTAGACCGTTGATTTTCCCGTTTGAATGGTTTTACACTTAGTCTAGTCATTTGTGTCGCCCTTTATAGCTTGCCGTTTGGTCTGAGCCAAGGCTCCGTGTTGAAGATGGAACTTTGACCTATAATGGTTTACTTTTACAAATTGTGACTTGAGTGGAGAGTTGTCTCATTGGCGCACATACTACATCTTCTTAAAAATATTGTTTCGGTGGTTGCAAAAAGTAAAAATTCAAATACTTACTTCATTATCACTGTATGAATCGATTTTGTTATAATCACTGAGAGCTACGATAAACATAAGAACTGACATATTGTCAAAATAATGAATCCATTTACGTCGCTCTGTCCTTGCGCCTCGTATATCAATGAATCTGTAAAACAATCACATGTGTGTTTACAAGATCACGAATTGCGACTATTGATAGATACGTATTACCTGGGCCGCGTTCAATATTGTAGCAGCTACGTAGAGCTACGTAGATTTTGACTATTGAAAGTGAAGCTATAGACTAGTTGTTACATAGATATTGCTACGTAGCTGCTACGATATTGAACTCAACCCTGTATACCGATATGCATGATTGGTAAACAACCAAATTTTAAATTGCTAAAATAGAGAGCTTAAGTCCGGCCCTTTACAGGATTAAAAGACATTTACTGTCTTTTTAATTGTCTAAACCAATCAACAAAATAATCTACGATAGGGCTGGGAACAGTATATATGTTTCGAGATAGAGTCAGCAATATCTTCCTACCAGATAGTAAGAAGCATTCAGCTTAAATTGAAAAGATAAAATATAACTGTATGCTTTTCGAGATATAAACCAGGTGATGTTTTTGTTATATTTGAATGTGTGGCTACAATGTTGTATTATTTTTAAGAACGGTATACAGGGTTTAGCTGAAGGACGCCTCCGTGTGCGGGAATTTTGCACTGCATTGAAGGCCTATTGGAGACCTTCTGCTGTTGTCTGTTATATGGTCGGATTGTTGTCTCTTTGACACATTCTCCATTTCCATTCTCTATTTTATTGCATATTAATACATGTATCACATACCTAAACCATTAGTGTGTGTCATCTTTGTCGAAGAATCTTGTATCAATAAAATAAAAAAGAAGGGAACTGATATCAACACTGTTACTTATTACCTGAGTAAATGATCATCAATATTATAAACATGTTCTGTTATTCCACAAGAATTACTAGTACATTGCAGTACATCATTTAAAGTTGGTATATAGTTAGATTAAGTTATTCGGTCGATGTGATCCATAAAGCTGGAATCATATGGTAAATACTTTAATACTTTTAACGACTTGATTAAAGGAGGGACGAAAGATACATAAGGGATAGTCAAACTCATAAATCTAAAATAAACTGACAACGCCATAGCTAAATATGAACAAGACAATCAGACAAACAATAGTACACATGACACAACATAGAAAACTAAAGAATAAACAAGACGAACCCCACCATAAACTAGGGGTTATCTCATGTGCTCCGGAAAGCTAAGCAGATCCTGCTCCACATGTGGCACCCGTCGTGCTGATAATTAGATAACAAATACGGTAAATAGTCTAATTCGGTAGGTCACATTCATGAAAGGAAAGGGGATTGTAGTTACGTCGTAAGGAACATATCCGATATCATTTGTGAAACGGTTATTCCATAACGGTCAACCAACTCGTGATGGCGTCCGAAAAAATAACGATTAAATGACAATGAAAACAGTTAAAACAACATCAAGCAATTTACAGGAAATCAGACGTTCTGTTTTTCTTCAATAAGGTACAAATAAAAAACCATTTGCGCAGACGGTTATATCTCAGATTTAGTGCAATTACATGAATACATATGAAAGTCTCATTTAGCGTAATAATACAAAATATTAAAAAACAAATTACAAACTAAAAGAAAAAATAATGCAGAACCATGAATATTGTGCTAAGGTCGTTCCTTTATTTGTTCGCGTAATGAATATCTCGTTTAAAGAACCACACATACTTTGCACGTTTTGCTAATTACAAAATAGATGATATTTGGTTTGAACTACAGTTTCGATTTTTGTTTTATAAATTCATATTTGAAGTATTAATTCAAAAGTCTCGAAGCTAACAGATGAAATCCACAAAAACTGATTAATTATTTGAAAATCAAATAGTTTAAGAACTGCACATAGTTTAGCATTACTTACTACCGCTGTGAATCTGTTAGATGGCATCCTTTACATTCCTTGTAACATTTTCTCATTCCAGGATCTGCCCATAAACTTTTTATTGAATCCATATAGTCCCGGTTAACTGTTTGGTTGCTCGTATAATTCTCTTGTTTTATCTTTCTTGCATTTTCCAACATCAACTAAATAAATTTTCTTGGCCATTTATAACAAATATCATTTTTACAAAATTCCAAATGGAGAACCATTCTTTGTTAATTTTAAGGATGCAATCCCGAGTTGGATGATCGTTTTAGAAAAAAAGTTTCACAGATGATAGCGGATATTTTCTCTATGTCGTGACTACAATCCCGATCCCGTTCCCTTTTCAATTATGTGACCTAAAAAAATAATCGGTTTGTAAAAACATGACCAACATGATGGGTGCCACATGTAGCGTAGGATCTACTTACGCTTCTAGAGCAGCTGTGATTACATCTAGTATTCGGTTAAGTTCATATTACATAGTCTTTGTTTTACAATGTTGTGTTTTGTGTACTAGTACTTTTGTTTGTCTTATCTATTTTTGCCATGACGTTGTCAACATATCAAAAAGAAGTTTATTTTCGATTTATGAGTGTTTCTCTGTTATCTTTCGTCCCTTATTAACAGATTAATATTTGCAATTAACAAGTTGTTATTCTTTTCAGTAATTAAGTCAATTATGAAGATTGAGATTGACGTTTTCTGTTTCTCTTGATCGATTTATTAAAAAAAACAATTTCAAGATTATACGATTTGTTGAAATAGAACAAAAGAACAACACTGTCATGATCAAAATAGCTATTGAGATTTTACCTCAATTGTAGGGGACTTGTAATGTCTTTTTTGCAAATCCATTTCTACGACTAATTCTTGAATTGCATTGACTACCTCGTTGTATATGTGGACAATGAAACTTCTCTTCTCATCGTCAGAGTAACCTTCTCCATGGACAAACCTCAACATTCGTAGAAGTGTGCTTTTACCACTCTGGTGTGTCCCTTAAAAAGAAATTATCGCTAAATAACTCATTCATAGCAGTTTGAATTTACAGTTATTTCCAAGATAATTCTTGTTCAGAAAACATGTTTGAAGATACATATATCATAGCATGTTAACAGTCGGTCAAGTGTATCAGGTATATGCGTTGTGAATGTCAGAGTTAGTTAATCGCTTATAGATTGTTTTTAAGCGAAAAAAAAGATCCGAGAATTGATTAACTACTAGTAATATATTTTTTTTTATTTCATTGTTACTTCGTACGGTCTCAAGTTTTTCCAATACTGCCCTACTCTTCCTTTCTTTTAGAAATAGGATCAGCATATAAGGCGATCGGGACCTTCAAACTGTTTTCATCTGCAAAAACTTCAAATTTCCTTAAATACCTATTCAGTGACAGCAACCAAACAACGGATGTTTTGATGCGTCTGAAAATCTCAGGGTAGATGTGTTTTTACATAAAGAACATTCTTTAAATGCTTTAGCTTCAGAGATAAAATGAAACACCCATGTTCTATTATAACAGTGGCAGCCATTTTGGTTGATGGTTTAGGTTATCGGATACCTTTTTAAAAGGCCAAGTTTGGTTTTGTTTGTCCCAAAGGTTTCATAGAAGAAGATTTTTATAAAATAATCAGACGACGGATGAGAAAAGCTCACTTAGCCCTTATGTATTTTGTTATAATAAAACGTACTATTAGAAAAACGATATTCCCAAATTATTCGAGTAGAAATGAAATTCGTTCATATAATTTAACAAAATGCTAGATTGTGATCAAATTTTCATCGAAATGTAACGTGTCGCGGGGGTGTCAAGTAAAGTGTCTCTAGGTAGTTAAGGCATTTATCAAAACCGTCAATGAATTTGCCTACAACTTGGTCTTCATTTGATAATTCAAACCTTTTTGTTATTTTGACTTTAAACAGTTTTGGATGTTTAATTTGCTTAATATCATAGTTTTTGTAATATGCATATTTATTTTTGAAATAGAGAAAAAAAACCTTAATCTTTTCTTGACGGAATTCTGTGGCTTTCGTATGTATGTCACACAAAAATCACGATCACAGTCAACATAACTTGAAAAATTCACTTGATAAAAAACACTATACCAAAAGACAGCTACACCTACCGTGAATGTAGCCATTAAAAGAAATTAATCATTGATATTCTACAAAATGATGACAGATTTTCATAGAAGTCTGTAAACAATAAGGAGATAAAAAATAGAATTACCCAAATCAATACAAATATCATAAATAAAGGCAACAGTAGTATACCGCTGTTCAAAACTCATAAATCCATGGACAAAAAACAAAATCGGGGTAACAAACCAAAACCGAGCGAAACGCATTAAATATAAGAGGAGAACAACGACACAACACTGAAACGTAACACACACAGAAACAGACTAATCATCAGACAAAACACCACGAGAATAACAAATGTAACATGAAAACCAAATACATGAATTTGGGATAGACAAGTACCGTGCCACGTCTTATCTCAATATCTCAAAAATAAGAGAAAACACAAACGACTCAACGTTAAAATGCAACACAAAGAGAAACGAACAATATTATAACAATGACCATCTTCCTGACTTGGTACAGGACACTTTTAAAGGGGAATAAAAGTGGTGGGTTGAACCTGGTTTTAAGGCATGCCAAACCTCGCACTTTAATGGCAAAGTTAAATATAACATTGAAATGACAACATAATATTACAGGACTACAATACAAATAAATAGGAGAACATATTAGACACAGAAAAACATGATTAATAGATAACAAAAAGCATCAGGTTTAAAAATTCAATACGCCAAAAACGCGCCTTGTCCACACAAGACTCACCAGTGACGCCCAGATATAAAAGATCGAAAGTGAAAAAAGTACAAAGTTGTACAGCACTGAAGATCAAAAGTTGAAAAGGTTTTGACAAATACGGCATTGTTTTTATGCACGGGATAAGAACATCCTTATTATATAGAATACTTAATGCTATTGCAAACAGTAAATTTTAACAAATGAATATGAAAGAGATATACATAACAGTTACCAAACGTGTTTTTCTGTTTTTTCTATTATTGACAATATTGTAATCCAAACGGATCGATAATTCTGTTTTTATCAAACTACAACTGTTTACCTTTACCAACAGGTATATCGATCGATTGAACGTTATATCATTTAAACATTAATAAACAATCTACCTTTAATTAAACCTTATGTTTAAACTTACCTAACAAAAGAACTTTGACCTCTTTTACCAAGTCGTTTTTGTCCTTCTTTATTCGTTTTTCATTTTTTTTTATTTACTTGCTTTTGCTTACTTGTAAAGCACAACATTCTTTTGATGGTTGTAAGGTATTATTACAATAATCAAAAACATTCTCCTACTTTGGAGCACCAGCAAAGTGGCTCAACAAAATTCAAAAGTGATTGGACATGCGAAATGTGTAAAGTCGTTGCTATAAATAAAGTAAACGTCACTTCATATCAATTTAAAAACAAAATTGAAAATTTGCAAATACACATAAATCAAAACTCATTTGATACCAGAAATTGCAAATAATTAAGTAAAAGATATAAGTCTAAAAATGAGGTGGAGTAAGCCGTCTCTGTTGTTTCTAGTTCTGGGAATGTATTTATGGAACCTAAGCTTTAATTGTTAATGAAATAACATCATCAATATATCTAAATATGCAATTAAAAGACCTAGTTGGTTCTATTTTTTTGTTTTTGACAAATGTCTGTAGGAACTCCAATTTATATGAAAATAGGACGAGGTCGGCAAGAAGAAGTTCACAATTCGTTCCATTAAGAATGTCATTTTTGTGGGACGTTTATTAACTTCAAATTCAACAAAAACGTTGTCATTAAAAACTCCAGCATACTGATCTCTTGTTCCTTTGTGTAGCATGTTTTACTCCTAATAAAATATGGTATCACAAAGTAATAAATTTATAGTGTATGCTTTCATTTTTATGTTAAAAAACTTTGTGGGTTATTTCTTTCAGAAGGATTTTCAAATTCTCATGGAGAATGGTGGTATTCATGGTTGAAAAGGTTTTGATAGAACTTGTTTCAGAAAAAGATCGAGATCGAAATTATCAAGTTGTTCTTTCGAGGAATTGTTTTAAAATCTACAGATGGTTAATACCACTTCGAGAATAAACAGTTTCACAGTATTTCTGATTACCCTCTTTAAATACGGAGAGAATGTTTTCAATCTTATGGACACTTCGAACATACAGATATTCCGGCAATGTACCGTTGTTTGCACGAAATTTTGTGAAGCTTATATATCCAATACGTCCTAGGTTAGTCCTCACCATAATCTCATCCTTATTAATTCATATGTCTTTGCAAGTTGGATTACCTAGTAATTATAAGTGCTCATGATTTTTTTAAAAGACGTTCGTAGTAGTTCAATTTTTACATACAAAGACAATAATATTTGAAGCTTTGTCCACAGTAATAACAAAATACATATAGTGAAGAAATGATAGACATTTCACAGCCTCTTTGTCTCTGAAAACGGGCGTTGGCCAATCATTCACACATTATGAATACATACAACGTTCTGTAAGCGACCTGATTGTTTTGATCCTTTTTAGCTAAGTGGGCAGTTCAACTTCTTCTCGATTAGCACAATATCAATAAACAAACCTGACTATTTAAAACTTTCTTATTTTCTACAAATATAAAGTATATATTCTATATAATTCAAATAAACCTTTCAACAAGGATTCTACAGTGATCCCAAGTCCCCAAGCTTTAATTTGATACATCAAACAACCAAATATGGCCGCAATTGACAAAGATACAGCTATGCGTAGGAACTATTTTGTTTTAAAATATGTACTACTTTCTTCTCATGTTCTTTCCAACCGGGCCTAAATCAGCGGTTCTATACATATTGGTCACAACGTGACAATCTGAGCGTCACTGGTTAGTCTTGTATGGACAAAACGCACGTCTGGCGTATCAAATTTGAAACCTGGTACCATTTTTTTAGGTATTATTCGTGTGTTTCTCTGTTATTTATTTTCTCCCATTTATTTGTATTGTAGTCCTGTCGTGAAATGTTGCCATTTTAATGTTATATTTAGCATTGCCATTATAGAGGGAGGTTTGGCATGCCACAAAAAATAGGGTCAACCCACATTTTAATCTTAAAATGTCCTGTACCAGGTCAGGAAAAGGACCATTGATATATTATATATAGTTTGTTACTGTGTGAGTAACATTTTAATTTTTTTTTCTATTGTGTCTCAGTTCTCTTCGTATATTTGAAGCGTTTACCTCAGTTTTAGTTTGTAACCCGGATTTTTTTTCTCAATCGAATTATAAATTTTGAACAGCGGTAGACTACTGTTGCCTTTATTTATACAAGAGTCTATAATGTATTTTGGGATGCTACGAATAACCGAATAACAAAGAAGCTAATGTCATCTAAGTGTGGACATCACAATATAGTAACTAATTACATGATTATTAATTATGTAATAAATATGCCATAATGAAATTAATCTTTTTTTGCAAAATTAACCTTTTTTCCTTCTTTTGGTACCTAATCTATAAAATTTAAAGCTGTATGAATGAACTTACAACAGTTTAAAGTTGTCTGATATGAGGTGAAAAAATCATAGTATTGTGCTACCGTATAGCATATTTATCATATTACCATATGACACACAAATGTACTAATAATTCTACCATTTTAATGATAATCTAAGCAACCAGTAACTAACCAAAATTAATTCACAGTGTAAGAATAAAATCTTTATACGTCGTACAATATCACCGGTGATCAACAGAAGCCAAGCATTAAAGATATATCAGTATACGTGTGTGAATCGATAAAATACATTTTACCGGATGTAAAAAGACACGTCACACATATCTTTACTCAACTCGCTACAGGTAATGATATTTTATCAGAATGGTGGTCTTATTCGATTATTTATAACAAACTATTTTAACAGTAACAGTGGATGGAAAGTATTGACTGAAAGAAGCGAAACAAACAATGGAAAGTACATAAACTATAGTTATCCGGAACGATCTTCATTAATATTAACGTAATATATTTTCACTATATTTAGTAAACTGTAAAATTTATCAATTGATAAACAACCAAGTTTTTTTTTGAACCATCAACATGATCAAGTAAATCAATAAACAAAAATCTGTATTAATGCATTCTTTCTATATTTAGATTTCAATAAAACACAACTTTACTTTAAAGACTGGATTGTTAACCGGACAACGTTTGACAGATACATTAAATATCCACAAGTCACTCTTGATTATCTTGGCATTTCTGAATGGCCCAAGCTGCAGCCTCGACTTGTGAAATATGTACTGCTGGACCTGGAGAATATTATTGCCAACAGTGTGATCAGTTATTTTGTGGAAGCTGTAAATTATCTCATTTACGCACGAAAATAAGTAAAAACCACACGTTTTTAAGTGGGCCAAACATCAACAAGGAAGAAAAACTCCTTTGTACAGAACACGACGAAATTTTCTTTTTCTACTGTAATGATTGTGATACTCCTGTGTGTAGAATTTGCTCCGTAGAGAAACATAGTCGCCATTTGATGACAGACCTTACTAAATCAACTGAAAAGCTTAGATCCGAACTTGTCAAGACCATTGAAACGAAGATAACAACATCGAGTCAAAACGTTAGCAAAATTGAAAGAGAAACAAAAGCCTACCGCGAAGAAGTCAAAGCAGTCATCAAAAACATAACTGATGACGGAAAATACTTGAAGAACTTGATTGATAAGAAAGTAGATAGTTTTGTTAAACTAGTACAGGATGAGGAACACAAAGCATTACAAAACATGTCTACAATAACCAAATTATATAAGGGAGTTTTCGAAAACTGTCAACAATGGCAAAACAATATCACAGAAATGGAAACAATAGCAGATGTACTATTGTTACGAAAGCTGAAACAGCTTAAAATCGATGTTTACAATATAGATTTAAAACACGTTCCCGAAATGTCTTATGTGTCATACAGGAAGAAAAATCCTTCAGGCACAGAAATTGACAACCTATTCGGAGACCTGCAATTCCGGTAAGTAATCTGTACATAGAACAGGGATAATTATTTGGATTAAACATGGAATAGGTATAAGAAATGTTTTATAACTTGAAAGTGTGTCCTATATCAATATGATAAGGACAGCATATACCAAATGGACATTCAAAAGCATACATAAAAAATAAACCGACAACACCTAGACCAAAATACGAAAAACAAAAACAACCAAAAAACTTACAACACTGCAAAAAATAAGAATATACCAATACAACAACGATCTTTTACCTCCAAAGTGTGATACATAAGCTACTGCCATTATTGTTCTTTTTTTTATATAAAAACATTTTGCCCGAAACTGATTGATCATTCTTGTTATGTTATGATGTTTGTGCTTAAATCATGTAAATAGGAACTCGCACGTTTAGATATGAAACGTCTCCATCTTTTTACCCTCTAAGTTGTAACTGTCCTCGTAGTGATTAAGTATGAAATGCGCTTCGGAAAACGTATGTGTTTTTTTCCATTATTGATTGTTAGTGTAAATAATAATTTTGTTTTTATTGTGTGTATTCTTATTTGTATAAGCATCGTAATTATTTCCCTGTTTTAAAAAAAAAGATGTTTGTTTCCTCAAGTTTGGCATCCTTTACATGTAAAATTTCTGAAACCTAAAACTTCTCTTAACGTTTGGCGTATGACATAATGAAATTCCGATCAATATTAATCAAATTACCTTATATGTGTTCCCCTGTACATTACATGTACCCACTGCAATGATTTAAATAGGTATTTGCTTTAAATATCTTAAAAAAAGTACGGCTTATTATAAAGTGATGTTTTGTGTTTTAGAGAAGGTAAAGCGTTACTGGAAAACACTGAAAACCAACAAAATACCAGGTAATATAATTAATTGATTGTTTAGCAAAGTAAATATAAGTCAATGAATCTTATACAACTTTCGAACACTACTGTTTTAAGAATATAAAAGCAACCATTGACCATTGAAGATGAAGACAAAGCTAAAGGCACAACACACATTTGCAGTCAAGCATTCCGTCATTTGAATTCACTTTCAGCATGTTCAGACCTTGTGAATAAACGAAGTACAATATGTTGATAACCAAGAGATGGCTGAAGATTCGTAAAAAAGCAGTGCAATTCTAGACGATCTTTAAAAACAAGGAGATGTGGTATGATTGTCAATGAGACAAATATTCACCAACGTTCCAATAAAACAGATGTAAATAATCACAGGCTGCTGTTATACTTTCAACAAATTACTACACCGTTTAGTCTGCTATGAAAGATTTTCTTTGTTGGCGGAAACGTGTTTGGAACTTGATTTTATACCAAGGTTTTTGTTGTAAATTTACACACATTTTTGCACAAATTTCGGTTCTGTCATATTCGTCATTTCCCAGTCGTAGTGTGCAAATATCAGCATACTTTCACAGATAAGAGTAACACACTTGATAATCATATTTCAGACAAAAAGAACCAAAAGAATCACAAAAGAAGTACAAATACGAATGTAATTCTTGTCGGTAAGTAAGACTAATGTCCACATTGAAAATGTTATTTCTTTAATTGTCTGGGTTGGTTTTTTTACTTATTGAAACGTCATGTCGAGGGTGTTGGTACATTTGATATGAATACACTAGAACTTGTCATTACTGACATTATCATCTGTTATGATATATTATAGGATATGGAAAATGTATCCAGTAAATAATAATATTGAAATTAATTAAGATATGTTAGGAATAAGTGACTTGTGTGGAAGAGTTGAAGTCAACAACATCATAGCGAATTATCTTAAAAACACTTGTATACAGTACCAATTGGCCGTGAAAGATGGAAAATAATAACTACTTTTTATATATGTAACAGGGTCAATTCTTGGGGTCAAGTAATAACCAACTCTGTTTAGGGTTCGGATGATTTAATACCAGTATAAGAAACAAACTGAAATAACAATATCACAATTATAAATAACAGTTCTATTATAAAACTGAAGTAACTTAAATTACACATTATCACATACGGTAACAGTAAAATACAATGTTTTTTATTATTGTTTACTTTACTTCTATAAAATATACTACAGAATCACTGAGCTGATGTCACGTGTACTTTGTCTTCTTTTTTTTTTCTTTTTTTTACTTTGTCTTCTTATTGCGGTGCACTACACAATAATATAATCCAAGATCGTAAATAATATATAGTGTTTACCAGTTTACTATGTGTACGGTACAAAACTAAAGTTAAACTGCAAATATACATAAAGGTAATCGAAACATACGATATTATTTGTTCTTTAGATACAATTACATCACAACACTCATTAAATTGTAAATACTATGTACATAAAGACTAATTAACCCAATATATCAAATATGCTTAAAACCGTATATTTAAAGGGAAATAATCCATAACCATTTTGTTTACAACATTACATAATTAAAAATAGATTGACTCTTACCCCTTGTGGAGTGAGTTTTTACTGGCAAGGACAAGTTCACTAATACATTCTCTATATAATTACATCAATGGAGTCCTAAAACCAAAATGCAATCATAAACATTCGGACTAGTAAAATATTAAAATATCCAATATGACAAATTAACTCAAGTTCATTCATAGTTATATACTTCTATCATTACAATGTATACTAGAAGTGTACAAACAAATATTTAATTTAACACTTTTTCCTTATTTTGTTTAATATGCCGCCATTTATGAAATATCAATTATCTGTGTAAATAATTATATTACAATGCAAATTATTTAGTTCTATATTCTATCGTGACAAATTAACGGTAGATAATAAAATATATGTAGCACGAAGCTAAATAAAATATTCTCGGGTACATCTATCATACTTATGTAATAACCAAACTTAACGAGGAGAACGAAATCATATAATAGAAACTTTGCTAAATTTAGCATTTACATGTGCAAATATTAATTATATAACAAAAGAAGTTAACTTACATTAATCAGGTTATTAATATGTTGTGTCCACAATAGAAGAAAACAATAATATACAGGTAATGTAAATTCGGGACACAAACTATCAAGTTTCTGCAATTTTCGAGTTCCCGTGCAAATCTACCTGGTCAATACAAAATATAAATTGACCGCGAAAATGACAATGACCAATCAGATACGTAATTTAACCTAGAATCATTTGAATATTCATGAACTAAATATGAAAAGTAAAGTGTAGATTTGGATTTAAATAATAATTTTCCTTGATCAAAATTCAAGAGTTAAACATAAATAATAATTACAATATTTTTACTATTATTGAATAGACGTAAAAATGAAACTACTACATTCTCCCCTCTGTTGAAGAACATGACTTCCATGTCATTGTGTCTTTCTCCCTCTTATGACCTTGTCGTCCTCGTCAAGCTGTTTACATTTCAACTGTTCTCAATAATTTTGATGACAGCTCTCCATAGTTCAATCTCTAGACCTCTAAATCGCCCTGTTTCTTCCTGCCTTTCTAACAAATGTACTTTTCTAACCAATCTGGTTTAGCAATAGCCTGCTTTGTTGTAGTGACATAATCTTGCAGGTACTACGGTGGTTTTCGGTTTCTCTGAGGTCTAGCAAGTGTGGTAGTTTCTGGTATGTGACGTGGTGGTGTAGGTAAGTATCTACGTCTTCTTTCTCTAACTGATTGTACTGTTGTAGTTTCATCATCTGTGGGTTCATCTGCCTTTTCATCTAGAGATGGATCCTCCGTCAATGCACTGTCAGGATCTAATTCTAAAGCGTCAGCTACAATATTCTGTCCAGTCGCTGCAGGTTTAACATCCTCTGTTCCAGGGGTAGGTTCTTCAGCATTTCCTATGTCTGAAGGTAAAGCGTCCTCTACTAAAACATTAATCTGGCTACTACCAACGGCATCATGATCGTCACCCGTGTCGCTGATAGTTACATTATATAGTCATGTCTTTCCACCATATCTGCTTCACTGTCAGTGTTGCTAGGTGTACTCCTCCCTATCTCTATTATCCAATACCTCTGCTCCGACTTCTCATCTGATACCGATGCAGTCATCTTTTCAATGCTGTCCCCAACAGACTTCGTCGGTGGTCGTCCAGACTTCTGTGGTTTACGCCTCTGTCTAGGTGCAGGAGTTATCTCAGACTCAACAGTCTTTGGCAAAAATCCAATTGGAAGTAGAAGATTGCGATGAAGTGTCTTCTTTCTTCCAGTTCCGTTCTTTCTTGACCTCATACACAGGTATCTCTTTGCTGATTAACAATCTGGTATGGATCTTCTTCCCACTTATCAGCTAGCTTATGATTCCCGTCGAAAGCCAAGATCTTTACTAGGACTCTGTCGCCGGTTTGTAAGATGGCTGATCTAGCTTTCTTGTTATAGTTGCATTTTTGTCTATCTTTCCCAATTCTTGAGTGTTTTGATGCCAACTCGTATGCCTCTTTCAATCTTTTCTGTACGGTTTCAATGTACTTGGTCACTGGTTGCTTCTGTTCATTACAAGGAAGGTTGAAGGCGATGTCAATCGGTAATATTGGTTCCCAACCAAACATATGGAAGTACGGTGAGTATCTGGTAGTTGTCTGTCTGGAGCAGTTGTAAGCGTGTACCAATCCAGCAATGTGTGCTTTCCACTCTTTCTTCTGCGTTGTTTCCAGTGTACCCGACATACTCAGTAATATTCGATTGAAACGCTCCATATTCCCGTTGCCCATAGGATGGTAAGGTGTAGTACGTGATTTCTGCATGTCTGTGATGTTACATAGTTCTTTTATAGTAATCGATTCAAAGTTGGCACCTTGGTCGCTGTGAATACGTTCTGGCAATCCATAATGTACTATAAAGTGGTTAAATAATGCTTCGGCGGTAGTCTTTGCTGTTTTGTTTTTCGTTGGAATAGCCAAGGCATAACGGGTAAAGTGATCGGTAATCGCAAGAACATTTTCAAAACCTCTTTTGGATCTTTCTAGTGACAAGTAATCCATACATACTAGTTCTCAAGTGGTTGGTATGTTTCAATGCTAACTAGTGGTGCCCTTTCATTAGTCGGTGTTTTTCGTCTTATGCATCTATTGCATTGTGTAATCCACTGATCTACATCACTTGTCATCCCATACCGTACAAATCTATCTCTTATAAGTGACAGTGTTGTTTAACTGTTTGGAAATCAAGTGTAGCTTCTCTGAATAGAACACCATCTTTCAGCTGTAACTTATCGAAGTTATTGATGAACCCTGTATTCTCTGATGATCTTTCTAGTTGTCCCTTAGTTGGCTTGCGATGTTCGGATACCCAATAAATCCACTCTTTTATCCTGTAATCGCTCTTTTGTTCTGATTTGATGTCAACCATGTGCTGTGCTGGTAAAGATGTATCATCCACGGTTGCAAGAGTATTCATTGACAGAGTATCGACGAAAGGTTGAGTATGTTAAAGATTTCTGATGGTTTTGACAGAAGTAGCATATAAGTTGGATATAGAACGTCCAAGTAACTCGGGGAATCTTGATAACGAATCAGCATCTGCATTCTTGGAACCTGGTCTGTACATGATGTTAAATTTGTTATGATGCTAATGCTGCAATTCAACGGTGACCAGTTGCATCTAGTTTGGCTGACGTTAGTACGTACGTAAGAGGATTGTTGTCGGTCAATACTGTAAAAGTGTTTCCATATAAGTAGTCGTGGAATTTCTATGTGACAGCCCATTTTTATGCCAAAACTTCTTATTTGTGTACTGGGTTATTTCGCTCGGTCTTACTAAGTCCTCTATTTGCGTAAGCTATGACACGCTTCTTGTTTTCCTGTTCTTGGTATAATACAGCTCCTAAGCCTTGCATGGATGCATCGGTGTGTAACTCAAACTGTTTATTGTATCGTGGAAATCCAAGTATAGGTGGTGAAGCTAGTGCTGTTTTGAGTGTTTGGAAAGCTTGTTCTTGAAGATCTCCCCATATCCATGATTGGCTGTTTGGTTCACGGAGTCTTGGCTTGCTTTTCTTTGATGAGCTTTTCTGTGGAGGCATTACATCGGTGAGTGGTCTTGCTATTTTCGAAAAGTCTTTAACGAACCTTCGATAGTATCCTACAAAACCAAGCATCGGACCTCTGGTGTTGTCGGACGCGGCCAGTTGGTTACCTTGTCTATCTTTGCAGGATTTGGTTGTATTCCATCTTTGTAGACGATGTGACCTATATATTTGACTTTCTCTTGAAGGAATGTGCATTTCTTTGGCGATAGTTTAAGGTTGCTTTCTCCTAACCTCTGTAATACTTTCTCTAATCTTACTAGATGTTCTTCATAAGTATCGGAGAATATGAAAAGATAGTCTGAATAGATAAAGCAGATATCAAGATGGAGGTCTCCTAGTATCTCTTCAATTAGTCTCTGATATGTCGCTGGGCTGTTGACTAATCCACACGGCAAGCGGTTGAAATCGTAAAAGCCTAGTGGACTGACTGTGAAAGCTGTTCTTTGCTTGTGGGACTCTTCTACCTCTACCTGATGGTACACACTCTTCATATTAAGTACAGTATATAGTGTGTTACCTCCTAGAGCGTCTAGTATCTCTTCGCTGCGTGGTAAAGCATATGAATCCTTCACGGACCTTTGATTCAGTTGTCTGTAATCAATACACATTCTGAGTTTCCCATCCTTCTTTCGACAAAGTACCACATTAGATGACCAAGGTGAGTGTGAGCGTCGTATTATGCCAGCTGTGAGTAGTTGTTGTAGATGTGTACGAACTTCATCAAAAATGGCTGGTGGTATACGCCTATGTCCCTGCTTGAACGGTGTATCATCAGTTAGATCTATTCTATGGCGAACTGCATCTGTATGACCAATGTCGGTGTCTGACATACTAAATACATCTCTATACTGTCTGAGGAGTTGTTAACCTTTCTAACTGTTCGTTACTGAGTACGTCTGTTGGTAAGTGGACGTCGTTCAAAACATTATAAGCTGTATCATCTGGTTTATCTATATCAGCAATTGAAACGGGTTGCAGCTCACAAAGGATGGCATTAGGTGAAACTGTTATGGTTCTGGTTTTTAATATTACTGATATGTACAGGTACTAGTCGGTTATCTCAGTATTGGTAGTTGACAAGTGTTCGAGCTATGTCTAGGTCTACAGGTACTGCTGCCTTATGTGTTGGTTGAAGTATTCCGCATACAGGGTGGTACGGCAACTCATGGACCATATAGCCTTGAAGCATGACATCTGTATTCGGTGGAATGCGAACAGTCTTCCCCTCTGTGCATTTAATCAATGCTAACCTGATGTTTCTCTTGTTCAGCTCTTTCTCTCTGAGTAAAAGGCATCGAAACGTCATATACCATGGAGTGATCAAGTTCGCGTTTTTTAAGAATCTATGACCAAAACGTTGTTTTACATCACCTATTGCTCTATGTAATACGTTGGTACCAAGTAGCAAATGTACAGCCTTGTTGTAGTTGCTATCAGGGACTACCAGTAGTAAGCAAGGTTGTGGTAAATCTGATGATGATGCTCCAGGTATTTCTAAATCGACAGTGATGTAACCATGACACGATAAGTTCTCTCCATCAGCACATTCAATGTGAAGAATACGGTTAGGTGTCTGTATAGTATGATCATGTACGTATTTTCTATGAAATTACTCGCTGACAGTGCTAACCGTGGAACCTGTATCTAATAAAGCTGTAGCTTGAATACAATGTATCTTAACAGTGACTTTGTTGGTGTTACCTAGTAGTTGGTCAGTGACATCTTGTTTTGACTGTTGCTGTTGGTATGCACATGTTCTATCTTCAGCGTTCATCTGCTGGAAGTTAAAGGCTTGTCGTGAATGGTCTAATCGTATACGGCAACCAATGGCTATGTGATTAAGTCCTCCGCATCAAAAACAAACGATAGCATCTTTTGGAATAGAAGTTGCAGTAGGTGAGTAGTTTTGGTTGGCTTGGTTGTCAAAGTCGTTGTCCCAGTAAGGTCGTTGTCTACGTCTACGACGATGGCGTTTCTTCTTTGGACCATACTGTTCCATGACTAATCGGAAGAATGTAGTAGCCCACTCACTTAATAAATGCCAAGAACAAAACCGAAAATGAAAAACAAAATACTTTCACTTCCAAAAGCCTATGTCTATAAAAAGGTGTTTCAAAACAAAAATGTTATAATACAACTATACACTACATAACCACCACACTACTAGAGTAGCATCATTACAATAAATCAAAATGGTAAATTTTAATCAATAACTTATACTCAATTCTATAAGTACTAAAATACACACATATTATATCAAATACACATGAGTGTGCAATAAGTACAACCAAATATTCAAATGATTAAGCATCATATGCAAATGAGTGCACACATATACACAGAATAGTATCTCATTATAAACAAAATAGAAAAAATTAAAGTTCCTGATGAATCTTTACTTGCTACTTTTGACATAAGTAGCATGTACACTAACCTTTATCACACTGAAATAATAGAAGCAGTTAAAAGAGCTTGGCAAAAAATTGAATCCTGCCACTACGAAATTCCATTACCGCCAAAAGATGACTTTCTAGAACTTTTGAAAATATCACTAGAAAATAATGAATTTGAATTTAACAGCAAAATATATCGACAAAAAAATGGTGTACCTGAAGGGGTACCAATGTCTCCTAGTCTAGCAGATCTACGAATGTTTGAAATAATAACCGATATTTTAAACAGATTTAGACATGCACAAGCAATCGCACACTTATCAATTTATAGGGATGATGGATTTATCTTATTTGAAGGCTCGGAAACAAATCTCCTTGAACTCTTCGAAATCGCCAATAGCATACATCATCTTATAAAATTTACATATGCCATATCGAAAACTAGCATACAGTTTTTAGATATTCCAGTTGTCAAGGGATAAAGATTCCTTGAACAAAATATCCTGGACTTGAAACTATATCGAAAACCAACTGATAATTCCCAATACTTGGACAGATCATCGGCTCATCCATCGTCTGTATTTAATGGCTTTATAATTGGTGAAACAATTCGCTTTATCAGATCCTCAAGTAAAAAAGAGGACTTAGACTCTCAAATTTCGCTCTTCAAAAGTAAACTCTTAAAAAAAGGATACAAAAAACAAGAAATAGATCCTTTGATATTTAAAGCACTCGATAGACGCACAGCTAGCACATTAAAATATAGAAACAAATCATGGGAAAATATTCCCCTATGCTTCATAACTTAACAACTAGGCAAAATCATACGAAAGCACTGGCACATTATTGAAAAAGACGAAACTGCTAAACAGCTCTTTCAGAGACTATTATAGCCTACAAGTAGGAAAATAGCTTGAAGGGCATGCTTACATCATCAAAACTCAGATAATTCATTAAAGAAAAACAAAGCTAAAACTGTAAACCATACTTTGAAAATATAGGAATACGCCAGGTGTCGTGCCCCAGTAATATTATACAGTATCGAATGTATACAATCAATAAAACTAGACTTTAAAAATACAGGTTAGGGTTACCTGATGAGAAATACCTTGGCATAAAGCCTAAACCGAAACACCAGGGGTATGAAATGATAATAGACTAGACATATGATTATAATCATTTAATGCTATTCTATGACAAGATTCAATCAATCAAACATTCATATGAACCAATACGAATCAATTAAGCCTCTGCATGGCTCATTGGATTGGTTAGGGACACGTCTTATATTTAAAACTCAATCAAATTTTATTTGTAATTGAATAAATTAAAATAATTCAACTGTCACTTATTTCAAATCTATTTAATCAAACTATAGATTTTTCAAACTCTGCCTAAGTTCAACACAGAGTAAAAGTACTATATACTATAACTGTATACGATAGTCTTGCTTTCTGTATAAAATGTACTTTTAATGTGTAAAAATATAAGTCAATAAATTCTACAAGAACATCTGTACTCCCTTATAAATATAACCAATCAATCACCAAGTGATGCTAATGTTCAATGAACAAATTTAAAAAAAATTGCAATGTTCGAATGTAAAATGTTTAATTGTGAAAAGGTCAATATGTAAGACGTTAACCAAAAAATTTCAAAGTCCAGAAGTGTATGTATGAATGAACAATGTCAAAGTGTAAAAAATGTTTAACAGGTTTAGAATAAACCCTCCATATGGTGATTATACCTGTATAGAGGGATAATCCTTCTATAGAGGGATAAGATTATCCCTCTATAGAGGGGTATTTTTGTTTATACTGGATTTAAATCAAAATAGGGCATAATGGCATTTTCTACTTATTATGGCAGTAACCTGCAACTGTCGATGCACCAATTTGTGTACTTAATTTAATATACACATGTCCAGTTTGCTGCTTATCTGACTAAATATACAATCTATTGTTCACCATGATTGAAAGCTGTGATGTTCAGGTAAATTCTACTCGTTTATGCCTCAATGAACAGAATTTCTGTTGTTAGATTTAACATGAAATTTAAAGGTTAACTATTCCTTTTGTTGTTGATCATGTGTTCAGATAGGTATACAATAGATTGCGAGTTTTGTCTCCTTAGCAGAAAACTGGTCATCCTAATTTTTAGTAAAGTGCATATGTTGATGCATATAATGCTAGAGATTATAGCCAAATTGAATATAACTAGTAAATGCCATTCTGCCATTCTGCCCTAATTTGCTTTAAATCTAGTGTAAACAAAAATCCTCTATACTAACTGTGGTATACCAATAATACTACATGTATGTAAATATGCTATCTAGCAATGTATGTTGCTGTAATAAGTAAGTGTTGGTGTTGCAATACGATATAGTAATCGACCAATATATGCTATCTAACTAAAGTCTCCTTTATGTAAACAAATTAATGTATGTGTAAAAATATTTTTTTCAAAGTGTGTACTAAGCAAACTATTTCAGTACACAATTATAATATACATATAAATAAAAGGCATACCTTATAAAGCAAAGTTACTTTTCTAATTCCAATCACAATAATAAGAATTAATTTAAACATCAAATGTCCTTTTTTCAATTAAGAAAATCAAAAAGTCTAAGTTACTAAAAGTAACTACCGGTTTCACAAATTTTCATAACTGGAACACGGTATAAAATGTTAATGTAAATAAACACATGTGGACATCAACGGATGTAAACACTGGCAAGTGCATCTTCGGACATCTGCGCATGGTTGGTAAACAAACATAACGTGGTCTCATCTGTCGTCTGCTTCGGTGGTCATACACACACACTGGTACCCTAATCTGACTGTGCCATCTATCCAAAAACTAGTTTGGGCGCCATTTTGTAACAGCGTCAATTCTTGGGGTTAAGTAATAACCAACTTTGTTTAGTGTTCGAATGATTTAATACAAGTATAAGAAATAAACTCTGAAATAACAATATCACAATTTTTAATAACAGTTCTATTTTAAAACACAAGTAACTTAAATTACACATTATCACATATGGTAATAGTAAAATACAATGTTCTTTATTATTGTTTACCTTACTTCAATTAAATATAATAGACCATCATTGAGCTGATGTCACGTGTACTTTTTTTTTTTTTTTTTTTTTTATCTTTATTTTTTTTATCATTATGTCCTTTTACTTTTTATTGTGATACAACCCTTGATCGTAAATAATATATAATATAGTGTTTACCAGTTTACTATGTGTACGGTACAAAACTAAAGTTAAACTGCAAATATACATTTAGGTAATCGGAACATACGATATTATTTGTTCTTTAGATACAATTACATCACAACACTCATTAAATTGTAAATACTATGTACATAAAGACTAATTAACCCAATATATCAAATATGCTTAAAACCGTATATTTAAAGGGAAATAATCCATAACCATTTTGTTTACAACATTACATAATTAAAAATAGATTGACTCTTACCCCTTGTGGAGTGAGTTTTTACTGGCAAGGACAAGGCACAGTTCATTAATACATTCTCTATATAATTACATCAATGGAGTCCTAAAACCAAAATGCAATCATAAACATTCGGACTAGTAAAATATTAAAATATACAATATGGCAAAATAACTCAAGTTCATTCATAGTTACATACTTCTATCATTACAATGTATACTAGAAGTGTACAAATAAATATCTTCTTTAACACTTTTCCTTATTTTGTCTAATATGCCGCCATCTATGAAAAATCAATTATCGGTGTCAATGATTAAATAGCAATGCAAATTATCTAGTTCCATATTCTATCGTAACAAATTAACGGTAGATAATAAAATATATGTAGCACGAAGCTAAATAAAATATTCTCGGGTACATCTATCATACTTATGTTATAACCAAACTTTACGAGGAGAACGAAATCGTATAATAGCAACTTTGCTAAATTTATCATTTAAATGTGAAAATATTATTTATATAACAAAAGAAGTTAACTTACATTAATCAGGTAATATGTTGTGTCCACAATAGAAGAAAACAATAATATACAGGTAATGTAAATTCGGGACACAAAATAGCATACGTCTGCAATTTTCAAGTTCCCGTGCAAATCTACCTGGTCAATACAAAATATAGATTGACCGCGAAAATGACAATGACCAATCAGATACGTAATTTAACTAAGAATCTTTTGAATATTCATGAACTAAATATAAAAAGTAAAGTGTAGATTTAGATTTAAATAATAATATTCCTTTATCAAAATTCAAGAGTTAAACATTAATAAAAAATACAATTATTTTGAAGTACTTTAAAGATATTTTTACTATTATTTAATAGGCGTAAAAATGACACTACTACATATAGCAGACACCATATCAATCCGAACCAAAATATAACGAACAGGTATTCTGTATCCGATGATGCGTTAACGTTTAACACGCTTCATTTCCTTAATGTTACAGCAATGTATTTATAATATTCAGAATACTGTTATGTTGATTGGACAGCGGCAATGTATTTGTGTTACATAACTGCATACACGTTTTCCTCTAAAACTTAGTTGGTCTTTTCAATTCAACATTTTATGAATTTCTAACAACATTTTGCAAGAAAAAATAAACGAAGTCTTTGAATATTTTATACTGTATTGTTATTTTGTAATGATTTTATATTTTTTTTTACAGGATTAAGCGGGTTTCAACGTAAGTATATAGCGCTTAATGGACGATTACAGAAAAACAACGTCGTAATTTACGTAATTGTGTGTAGGTGTTAAGTAAACTTTTGCTCATACTACAAACCATTCTTTTTCTTTTTATTAGATTTATACAATCAAGACGTTAAAGCTATTTGACTGTTTTGCCGAAACAAATTTGTATTTGTTTGTGGTCAGTGTAATTCAAAATTCGAAAAAAAGCTATATGTTTTTTTTTTAATTTGATGAAAATTATCGAATAAAAAAATCCAATTTCTAAGCAAACAATTAAAATTAAAATTAGTAAATGATATAGTAGGAAATTGTCCAGTGTTAACAAATACCGTCCAATCTCTTTCTTTCACTTCTTTTAAAGTAGAAAAAATATTGAAAATTGAGCATACTTTAAAATGAAAAAATATAACGTAAAATCACACGACAGCTAGACAGATTAGACATCAGGGTATCAAACTTGAAGCAAGCGAACATTCAAAATCAGAGACAATACTAAGACCAAAATTAAGAATTATATAAATGTGTAAACAAAACATAATCATTTGCATATTTGTTGGAATTATAGTGATTTTAGGACATGTAATAGCACACTGTGTGTCCCCAATAGAGTGTTTCCAATATGTTTTTGGTAAATACAGTCGGAAGGTTGCATTCAGAAAGTATAGACATCTTGAAGTACATTTTCTTTTCTAATTGTATTGAACCTTTATTCCGGTAATATTTGAAGAACACAATGTACACACAAGCGTCTCTTCTACTACAGTAAAGATTTGCTACTTTTCAAAAACACTAAATAAGACACAAACTTTTCATTTTTTACAGGACTGAACCTATTACAACGTTGAGTGGGTATGTATTAAAGTTATAATTCTTTTCAGTGCTTAAACAGTATGAAGATTGTTTTATTCACAAAAAACCTTAATAACTCGGTTGTGATCATATTATTCCGTCTATGTGAAATAACATTTTTTTGTATGAGAACAATGGTATATTGATGAAACTTCAGTAACTGATTGTATAATCTTCAGCTGACCAAGAGAGGTCATGTATTTATATTGATTACTTAAACAATGTAAATGATTCAACAAACATTGACCGTTCAAATATGTTTGGTTTAATTTATCTTTCGTGTTCATAGCATATTGGCATTGGCATGATTTTAAATAAGCATATTTATATTAACATTGAACAACTGTTAATATTGAAATATTAACCATGCAATAAAATTTTATTGTTGCGTATGTTACGACAGATTACGATTTTTACAAAACGATCATTTGCACTTTAATTGTAAAATAGTCCAACGATCAATATATTTTGTGTCTTATATTAGAGCAGTTATTTCTATTTTACAGTATGTAAATAGTTATCAAAGGTACCAGGTTTATGATTTAGTACGCCAGACGCGCGTTTCGTCTACATAAGGCTCATACGATCAATAAAAGTTAATAATAATACCAGACACAAAAATGTTTTATTAATTTTTGATAAGCTAATTAACACTTTTCTTATTTCATATTTTTGCAGTCAAGGTTTGCGCATGTAAGTAACACGTTTCAACCTTAATCATATCATATCACACTCATCAAATCCCTGGGATGTTATTGTATGGGAAAAAACACATTCTATCTCGCATCAATTAGTTGTCCTTGAAACTAAACACAATGGTCATGCCATGAGAACTTGCATTATGTCTTGTTGGAGTTTTCACAACACGATAGCCCATGTCTTTGTTTGATATACGGTTTACATTTATTTAAGAAAATGAAATTAACACGTTTAATAATTATATGCATCCGAAGCGCTTTTCTGGATTTACCTTCATCAGGAAAGCCAAACATTTGAAATCCGAAGATGTAAAAGTACCGAAACCGTTGAAGAGCTATATGTATAAACACTAAAATAAATATCCAAATTCATCTAAAGCCAACTTTGCCTGAGGGAGTTGAAACTTTAGATTCTTAATAATTTTAAAATTTATAAACGGATAAATTTAGTTAAGTTTGTTAAATCATGTCAGTATTTAACTGTTTTTCTTATTTTGACTGTTGTTTATAAATATACATATGTAGTGTCCTATTTATGGAATGTATCCCAAAAATAATCAAATTAGAAAAGCGCTATTGACACGTGAAATGTAGGTCCCGACTTATTATATTATTTTCCAAAATTCCCAGTAGATGAATTTACAAAATAAGAGACACAGGTTTCAACTTCTTTGGGCAAAGTTGACCTGCGACGAATTTAAATATTTTTTTGATACTTGTTCAATGTTTAATAATATAGCTGCTAACTGTTCTCCATATAAATGAATTCATAACTTTCATTTTTTTGGATTTCATCACACCTGATGCATATTGAAACCTGAAAAGTGTTTATGATTATATATAAAAAAAGAAGATGTGGTATGATTACCAATGATACAACTGTCCACAAAAGTCCAAAATGACATAGACATTAACAACTATATGTCGCCCTACGGCCTTCAAAAATGAGCAAAGCCCATACCGCATAGTCAGCTATAAAATGTCCCTACATGACAATATAAAACAGTTCAAACGAGAAAAACTAACTGCCTTATTTATGGCCAAAAAATTAACAAAAAACAATTATGTGACTCCTAAACAAACGACAATAACTGAATTACAGGCTCCTGACTTTAGACAGACACATACATAAATAATGTGGCGGGTTTAAACATGTTAGCGGGATCCCAACCCACCCATAACCTGGTACAGTGATAAAACAGTACAATATAAGAATGAACTATAAAAATCAGTTGAAAAAGGCTTAACTCATCAGATGGACAAACATACAATTGGACGTGGCCTGGTACTTGTACATTCCGACAACAAAAAGACGCTAGGAACAAATCTGAGAGTACCCGCAGTTATCTGACAGCAAGTTTAGAGCCACTAACAACTAAACAAAATCATATAAACATCATGCTAAACAATCAATCCGTACACATCCAACATCCATCATCAAATGGATTTAGTGTAAAGACGTCATAAACAGTCAGAAAAAACATGAAGTTGTGAAATCCAATACCATACTATATTTAGTGGGTTTTTTTTTTACCATTCAGCGTTAGAGTTAATGTATGTTCATTTTGCACATACGTTTTGATAATTAATCGTAAACTTGGTCGCTCTTAGTTTGTCCCACATTATGAATTTTATAGTAACCTTACCTCACTTATCACAAAAGGAATGTGTCGTATCTGCTCCTTGTTTATTTCAATGTATCCAATACATAATTCCAGTAAAACTACATGGTACTTCATTATATAACCGAGATATAAGAATTTATGAAAGTGTTTGTAGTGTAACATCATATTTTAAAGTTTTACAAATGTTTTGTTTCTGTGCACAATATGTATATTTGATAGTAAAAAAAAATCCCAAACAATACACCAATGACGATAGAAACAGGGAATGTTTTAACTTATACTTAATACACATAACAAACGATTTATGAAGTTGGTGCTTTTATAATGTATCAAACATTCCAAGATTATTAGTGTTTATCGTCTAAAAACTCAAATGAAACGACTGTTTTTCTTGAACATGTTTAATGGATGTTACTAGAAACTGTTAGATATTTCTAGTTTGTTCATAGATATAGAAAGATGTGGTGTGAGTGCCAATGAGACAACTCTCCATCCAAATAACAATTTAAAAAGTAAACCATTATAGGTTAAAGTACGGCCTTCAACACGGAGCCTTGGCTCACACCGAACAACAAGCTATACAGGGCCCCAAAATTACTAGTGTAAAACCATTCAAACGGGAAAACCAACGGTCTAATCTATATAAACAAAACGAGAAACGAGAAACACGTATATATTACATAAACAAACGACAACTACTGTACATCAGATTCCTGACTTAGGACAGGTGCAAACATTTGCAGCGGGATTAAACGTTTTAATGGATCCAAACTTTCTCCCTTCCATGCATGCATATGCACCAGAAGATTCTTCTTATGAATAAGATTTAATTATAGGTTAAGAATATGGACCTCCTTTTTGGAGATATTTGTGATTTAAAATATGGCGGGAAAAGGCTGCGTCGGACTTTTACCTTATATTTGCATTGATATTATTTGGTTCTCAAAACAAAAGAAAGAAATCAAGAATCTTCTAAAATTTTGATAAATTACCTTTCTTATATTAAAAAATAAATGGGTGTTATGAGGTAAAATACTATACCTTGTTTTGTATGGAAAAACACAAAGGAGTTTAAACATTTGACACGAATTCCAGAATCTCACCTAAATACATCATTAAACGTTGTGCGTTATTTTCTCTTTCATGTTGTGCCGAACCGTATAGAACGTGTACATATATATATATATATATTTGTTTTTAATCAGAGATGATTTTTTATCGATCATGTATAGCAGAATGGAAACAATTCTCCTCAATAGAAGCGAGTAATTTAATTCAGCTGTGTTTATACGCATAAGCTATATGTATAATGTATTATGTTTAGCGCTCTAATATACATCTACATCTCTATGTACATGTAATGCAGAGAAACACAAAAGTCTTATACTATATATATATAAATTACCGTTTTTGCTCGATTTTTATTTATCTTTTCAGGGATTGCATAAACAGAAGTTGTGTTCGGTAAGTATATGGTCATTGTACTGTAAAAAAAAACCGGTTTAAATAATTTTGACTATACTTTTCTTTGCAACGACCGACTTGTGATCGATTCTAATCTAGAGCATACAAAACATTATGAAATAGTACAAAATGCTGTTACAATGTCAGACAATTTAGACTTGTGGTCAATCTATGATTTGATCAATCATGCCCCTTCTGAATAATCATCAATAATTATAAAAAGTGGTTTACAAGATGATTATATTTCATCAATAATGAATTGGTAGCTAAATACAGTTATACAATAGTCTGTTTGTCTTTGGTTATTTTGAATTTACAAATTTCACCACCAGTATGCTTAGGAAACAACACTCAATCATTCGAACTGAAGGTTTAACAGGTGAATAAACAAATATTTCGAAAAAAAAATCAGGAATGACATGCTTAATTAGAAAGAAATTAATAAACTTAAACAATGCCTACTGGACTTTAATTAATCAGGTGCTGGAAACGTTGATATATTTTTTGTAGTAAAAATAAGTTTAATAATTGAATTGAGCTGTATCGCGTGCATCCAATAGGTTTTAGAATATGAACAAGGTTCAAATTAGGAGTTAGTTATGTTTCGACTTTATCGAAGTAGGGTTAAATTTTTGAAATAACTAAGGCTTGTCTACCTCAGGATGAACTTAGCTGTATTTTGCAAACTTTTTTTGGTCCTTAATGCTCTTCAACTTCGTACTCTATTTGGCCTTTTAAACTTTTTTTGGATTCGAGCGTCACTGATGTGTCTTTTGTAGACGATAAGCGCGTCTGGCGTATATATAAAATTTTAATCCTGGTATCTATTATGAGTTTATTCTCACATGATTCGAGTGTGGTTCAAACTCCAAGGCTCCATTTTAAAGGTCGTACTTTGACTGGAAAAGTTAACATTATATATGTTGCAATAAATAGGTGAAATTAGGAATTACATGTTATTACTAAAATTTATGAATTACATGTAATCCCCAATGCACTTAGTAAATACAAGTTATTCCTTAAACGGCCCAGTTATTACCAGTAATTACTAATTTTAAAATGAATTTTTACACCTATTTACTAACTGTTAAAACAATGTTGTAATATGGTCAGCTGATCAAAAGTTATGGTAATACCAACTATAGAACATCAGTGAGTACTCTTAAAAAGTGATTAGCCTAAAATGTACCTTTTTGTTTATAGGATCATTAGCTACGAGATATACAAAAAACAAAATATGACTTTTTTTGGTTCAATCATTTACAATGAAAATGATATTGTGAAATTATGTTTTAACTAGTCAATCTGGTACTGGTGCACTTGCAAGTGAATAATGTAAAATTTTAGAATTGTAAGGTTTCGCGGAACCAGTATCTCGCCTACTTTTGCTGTTAATCGCTGGCTCAACAAAAATGGGGAAAAAATATTAAAAGTTTCCTCCAGAAACTATCTTATGACAAGTGCTGTAAGAAGCTTCTGTCCAAATTTGGTAAAAATCCAGGATGGTTTATGAAAAAAAATGCAGAGTGTATGTTATATTAACTGGTGAAAAAAAACCAAAGTCCATTTATAAGGAATATATAAAAAAGGATTTTTTTTATAAACTTTACTTATGGGTATTATCTTGTGATCACAGACAAGCTTCTGTCCAAGCTTGGTAGAAATCCAGGATATTTTGAGAAATTATTAGAATTCTAAAAACTTTAACCACAGTGTGAATGTAATGTTAACTGACATAAAAACTAAGTTCATTTATAAGTCAAATACGGAAAAAATAATTTTATTTTTACAAAATTTACTTCTTGAAAATTATCTTATTATCATAAACAAGCTTCCTTTCACGTTTAGTAGAAATTCAGGATAATTTAAGAAAGTTATCAAAATGTGAAGAATTTTAGCCACATAGTGAATATGTGTGGACGCTCCTGACGACAGAATGGTTTGCTATGTCTCGCTTTTGCGACAATAGTCGCAGTTTCGGCAAAAAGAAACAGAATGACAACATTGAAAGTAAATTAAAATGAATGGACCAATTAGTTGACTTATACAATCCACAAAAAGATGATTCTTATAGAAGTAAAAACGATGATAAAATCTTGTTTCAGGTTTATAAGCTAAAGATTGGAGGTCTTGCAAAACTGATAAACTAGAGGCTGACCTTGGGTATATGTACAAACATATTACTTTATTGAACATTCCTGTTGTTACAATTATTTCTATCTATAATGAACTTGGCCCAGTAGTTTCAGTGGAAAATGTTAGTAAACATTCGTAAATTTTATGAAAATGGTTAAAAATTGACTATTAAGGGCAATAACTCCTTAAGGGGTCAACTGACCATTTTGTTTATGATGACTTATTTGTAAATCTTACTTTGCTGAACATTATTGCTGTTGACAGTTTATCTCTATCTATTATAATATTCAAGATAATAACCCATAACAGCAAAATTCCCTATTCAGGGCCAGCAACCCAACAACTGGTTTTCCGATTCATCTGAAAATTTCAGGGCAGATAGATCTTGACCTGATAAACAATTTAACCCCGTGTTAGATTTGATCTAAATGCTTTGGTTTTTGAGAAATAAGCCAAAAACTGCATTTTACCCCTATGTTCTATTTTTAGCTGTGGCGGCCATCTTGGTTGGTTGGCCGGGTCACCGGACACATTTTTGAAACTAGATACCCAATGATGATTGTGGCCAAGTTTGGTTAAATTTGACTAAGTAGTTTCAGAGGAGAATTTTTTTGTAAAAGTTAAACAGACGACGCTTGACGACTGATGCAAAGTGATGAAAAAAGAGAAACACAGAAATATGAAATGTGACCCTAAACACCATCAAAGTGTATAAATTTGTTTGTGAAGAATGTCAGCTTCATCGCAACAGTCTGACAAAAGAAGTCTTAAATAAACCTATTTTGTAAAAGGAATTTAACTTGTGTCATTGGGCAAGTATGCCTGATGGAGATTTAGATTTAAAGAAACTATGATATTTTAAGAACTATCATGATTATTTAACCGAATTTGGCATTATCGAATGTCTATCAGCAAAAAGAGGTGACGAAGTTGCCTATAAACTTCTCACAATTTAATGCATTTCTCAAAAGTGGATTGATATCATTGTCTTGCATGCTGAAAATGATTTTTAGGGAGTTTCAAAACTGTTAAAACAACGATTTTCATGTTTCAGTTCACAAACACTAAATAGTATACACTTTTGATGTGCTTTATATTCCTTAATCTTTAATTAAGTTAGCTCTAAAATACCTACCCTTTTACTTTCTTATTTAGTATCTTGAATTATATCTTTAATTTTATAACAAGAATATCAAGTTAGTAAATAGCTGTAAAAATGACAAAAAAAATCAGTGAATACCAGTAATCACTGAAACAACTAGTAAATACATGTAATTACTAAATTGGCTAGTAATTACAGGTATTTACTGAAATGTTTAGTAATTACGTGTAATTCCTAATTTCACCTATTTACTGTAACATATACATTATCACTTGAATAGAGATTTGTCTCATTGGCACACATACCATATTATCTTATTTATACACACATGTTGAATTTGAATGTGAGTCAGATTCTATAGTATGTTTTAGAACTTGTCACGTAAAGGTTAGATTAAAATCCCAACTGTTCAGTATGAATGAGTTGTCAGGCGAGTACAATTTTGAATGTATGAAAAAGATCAGTGCATTCGAGTACGACATGTATCAATGACCATTACTTGTTTTCCCCGTATGTATGTAGTAAGGCTTTATTGTATCTATAAAGCATATCTTTCAAGAACTTTTGTCATTCATTTACATATGGTTTTAAATGTGGATGTCCGTATATAATTAATATTAATTTCTGATTAGTTTTGAGGTAATTGTCTCTGTATGTTTTCAAATTAGTTTCAGCGTTTGAAGACTCATTGGTAGCATTCGGCTGTTATATACTCTTTGTTCGGGTTGGTGTCTCTTTGAAATATTTTATCTTTCAATTTTTGTTTGAAGAGTATGAAGATAGTGGGACATGTTGTACCTCGCAAGACGATATTGTCACTACATCGCAGAATAAATCGTGTTAAAACGCAAACATTCCAAAAAAATCAGCTTAAATACATACATAAGATCATCTTTACTGTATGTTGATATTTATAATTACAGTCATGTTCTCAATGTTTATGTCTAAATAAGTTATGATATTTTGATATATTTTTTAAAATAGCTACAAGAGGACAACTTGGCATAATTTGGTTAGTGATGCGTAGAACAAGATATCGGGTCAAGGACTAAAAGATGTCATGTATATTGGAAAACAACAATAACAGTTATCATATGAACATTTAAGAGACAAAAATTAACATTTTTTTTTATTTAAAGGTTTAACAGACAAAATGTCTCGAATATTTTTATGACAATGGTGCATTTCTAATTGTATCTTTAGGATTGTATATTCGTGTAGATATCTGTATGTATATACACAGTGTAAAGGTTGAAATAAAAAAAAAAACAAAAAAAAACAGAAGTACTCACAAAAAACCTATACAAACAAAACAAGTAAAAGGAATGGAAACTATGCATACGGAACGACCAAAAAAACGCAACACTAGATAATTGTTTTTAATTTTATTTTCAAGTATGCAGTTTTTGTTTATATAAATAGCAATTTCATTCACTACTTCATTGTTTTAAACAAAACAGTTCGACAGTTCAAAAAAATAAGTCATTGTTAATGTTCAAATGATATGGAATGCACAAAACTGCTGATTTCTATATTATTGAAATTCAATTTGTAACGCTCGTAGTCAATGACTGCCTGTGACCAACGACAAATTGATTGTCAATAACGTCAAATACTAGTCGGACTATGAGCACTTTTCTTCCTGATCTACATATCGATAACAAAAAACCTAGTTTTGTGATTGTATCAACTTTCCGACCCTCCCTTTCGACATTTGCGAGATTTGTCTTGGTATCCTTACCCTTTTAGGAACACCTTCACAACAATATTTTGTCTGGATGACCGTTGGACAGTTTCTACACTATGTTTCTTATCACATTCTGGCTGAGCTACAGATCGATAAGTTTGTTAACATTATTTGTATTATAGATTTTTATAAACTTTTTATTAGCTTTTCGGGCTTTTATACAGATGAAATAATTGAATATTTCTATGGCAATTTTATATATGCATTCGTTCGTGCATATTCATTTTGAACTGTTAATTTCGCAATGATGCTACTCTCCCGATCGCAATCTTGGATATTTTATATACACGAACAAAGACTTCGTCAATTTACGCCCTTCAACACGGAGCTTTGGCTTACACCGAACAACAAGCTATAAATAGGAACACTATGTCGCAATGTACTCCACAACAATGATGTATGATGATTCTTTTAAACATTCGAGTTTTTGAACTTTCGACACTATTTTCGTCAATCGAAATTTATTTAAGCTTTATACGAAAATAAGTTTGTAGTTCCGTTAGCGTCGTCCTACATACTAGTATTTACTTCGTGCTTAATGTTTTGAAACAAATACAAAGCTTTATGTCATGTCTCACCCAATCTAACTTTATTTTTTCAATACGACTTCAGTATCTACCATAAAATTAGATGCACAAATATAAATCTATTTTTTTGGGTTATAAAACGCTATACTGATTTCCACAACACATACACAAAATATCATTTTTTCCAATATCGAAATTTTTAATCGACAACAAGTTGAACAAATTTGTTTAAAAATAAGTATTGATTTTTCAGCCAACAGTCATTCCGATTTTTGTAAGTTGCCATGTAAAGCAAAGTTCATGCAATACTTTAAAATAAAAAAAAGCAAATAAGACCAACAATGTCCTATTACTCAATATCCAAAATGTCCAATAGTGCTTACATCACATAGCACAGCGAAATCGATAGTGAAGATAAAATCGCAGTTATAAGATCTGCTTCAAGCTTTGATATTTTCCTCGACCTTGAGACGGATGAACGTCTTTAAACTCGAAGCTTTGACAGACATGCTGATTTCAACTTTCTGTTTGTAAACCATGAATTTGTAGCAACACACTTTACGAGCGTTTGGTAACTTGAGTGTACTCCATAATGCCCGCGTCACACTGTCCCGATTTCTATATACGATGGACACCCGAATGCGAAAATTGTACGTTCGTACGAAATTGGTCCCGATCTCGTTCAAATACCATAAAGTGACCGAAGCAAGTTCGATGAATAACGAAGTCTATACGATGGTGTCGAAATTATATACGATAGCAAAAGATGGACATACGAAGGTTAACCGAAGACCGGTATTAAAGCTTCATATCTCAGCCAAAGCCTACACGATGGATCACGAAGGCTACACGATGGATTACGATGATGGCGCGATGGCCATACGATGATAAATAATGGTTAAATACATGTATGTACATAATACAAGTATACAAACGATCTAAAAATGCGTTTTACCTGTTTTGAACTTTTTTTATGATACGAACAGAATTTCGACAACATATCGTTTCTGTACAAGTCTGCCATGCATGTCGGGAAATCGATCTTTTTGTCTAATTCTTATAAAACTTAGTTTGTTATCCCCTCGCCTACTACATGTAAGTTGCGTGTAGATAAAATTGTTATGGACACTCTAGAACCTAAATGCTCAAAACTTGGTATGTATTACTCGTTAAGAATATCTTAAGCGCTATTAACTTTAAAGTGCAAAGTTCAAGGTCACAGTTGAAGTTGTATTAGAAGGTTGTATTAGAAGGTTGTATTAGAAGGCAATATCATCATTGTGGACACTCTAAAACCAATACGCTTCAAAAGATTTTAACCACATTTAGTATATTTTTACTGTTGTAATGATCTGACATTTTTTACGTTCAAGGTCATGTAGATGGACTTGTTTTCTCTCCTTGAAATAGCATAATACACAGGAAACTGGTTGCTAATTTTTTTACTTGCTGGTTTTTAAGACACTATTTAAGGTATATCCAGTTATTGAAAGTTTTGGTTGATTTCTAAAAAAATAGTTTATGTATCAAATATGCATATTCAATTTACCATTTTCTGCATGTATCATATACAAATATAGTGTCCATATTTGTCCCCAATATGTTACATACGAGGGGATGCCACGCTCAGCATTGCCTTGTTTGAACTGTAAAATGTGTGCACTAGTCTAAATAATCACCCATGATTATGCCCATGTTTACTGATCTATCTTAAAGGTAAGGTAATGGGTTTGTTGATCCCTTTTATTCAAAAAGAGCTCTTTCCAGGAGAATATCATAATAATATAGAAAATAGGAAGGATGTGGGGAAAGCAACAAATGAGGCAAAATATGACACATAGAAAAAAAATTGGTTAGGGAGTACCATTCGTGTAACAACAACTCAGACGATACATAAAAAATCAGAACAATGAAGAAAAAGTTGATTTCCCTATATACATGTACCTGCAGTGTTGGTGTATGAGGCGCGTTTATGATTTTCATTATGTTACTTGATATGAAAAATTGACAAAAAAATGATATTTGACTTGTAAAAGTAAATCCTGAGCCTGTAATAACTGCTCTTCTTGCTCGATTTGAATTAATAGAAACAACGCTGTCGCCTTTCTTGTTCTCATAGAATCATATGATATGAGCTCCATGTTTTGTGAAAAATTTTCTTAACTGTCGTATTAGACTGACCAGTGCATATCGCGCATGGCACTTAAGTAAATGTATTTTAGCGCGAAAACTAACTTACATTTAGCTGGATTTATTGACGTCGTAGTTCCATCTTGTCGTCTTCGTACTTTTATTCGATGGCAGCACGACGGGATTACGAGGTCTTCACAAAGTCGTGTTGCCATCGTAAGACCTTCGGGTAGCTTCGTGATTCATTCGTGTAGACATCGTAATGTTAAAACTGCCCGATGGTAACGATGGAAACACGAATGCAATACGATGTTCAAAGATGCATTCCCGGTGACATTACGATGGTGGGGATGGTGATACGAACTCAAATCGAACCCTCAATATCGGACACACCTTCGGGGATTTTTTAACATGTTAAAAAATTTAGAACCCTTCCCGAAGTTGTCCCCGAAGGCTAGAAAAAGTGGCCGATGGTTCAACGATGGTAACAGATGGCACTACGAATAGCCCGATCTGGATACGGTCAGTCCCGATTTTGAAAATTTCCATAATTTTGTTGCCATCGGCGTAAAAATCGGGACAGTGTGACGCGGGCACAAACATAAGTTTGCATCAACAAAGTCTGAGAAATAACAATTAAATATAGACGTTAAATAAAGGCAACAGTAGTATTCCGCTGTTCAAAGCTTTATTTACGCTCATTTTCGTGGATTAGGGTATTTATTCTCTAGATATCAGTAAAGATGTTGATATGTAATTTTATAGACTGTGTACTTTTTCGATGACAGCTTTATGACATTGTGTTGATTCGCATGTAGTGTGATGCATTCGTGTACATCACAGGAGACACTTACCTTTTTTGGTTTGAGTTCATTCGATTCCCTCCGAATGTGTGTGTTTTCTCGGGTTTTTTTTATAAGCTTTCCTGATTTGAGTACGGTCAAACAACTGACACCTCAATAACTATGTTTTTTTATAGTTCTTAATATATTTATCTCATCGCAAATGGAAAAATCAAAAGCAACAACAGGACTTTCCTTGGTATGTCTTTATATTTCGCTCTAATATCACATCTTTAACAACTGCAAAGATATATCTGACATTCTCTTTGTCTGTAATGAAAAAAAAATATCTCACCAGGTTTTGCAGTCATATATATCAATCTATTAAATATTCATAGGCAGTAAATTGAATGAAAATAAAGCATATGTTTTTTTTTTTATTTAAACGGAAATGTATATTTCAATGTTTAAACGACCCTGCATCGGACATTAACTTTAGCTTACTGTAGTTTGGAGAAAAATATATTACGCATTCTCAAATTCAGAAATCGCCTTATTTCAGTTATTGAAACAGTGCAATGGTTCAACGAATTAGTTAGCTATATTCAGTTAATTACCAGACAAACAGGTGAAATGTTCATAGATGATCCGATCCGGGTCTGTATTTACTTCTAAAAACATCTGCAAAATGAACTGTCTTGCTGCCTGTGCATCCTTTCTTGGTCCTACAAAAATCGACATGTTAATGAGCGAGAATAACTGAACAAATTATTGGTTCACAGCTTAATAATTTGTGTAAGGATTTGAACCCATAGTTCCTTATTGCTATGCATGAACAGTTTGTTTATGGTTACGCACAGAAAGTTGTTTTTTTGGCTATGTAGCGATAGTCACTTTCTGGCTTTGTACTAATAGTTGGTGCATGGTTAGCACTAATAGTTGGTTGTCTTCGATGCACTTGTATTCTAATTTTTATAACATCCAAATTACCTTACTTATTACAACATTATGGTTTAAATGCAGTCAGTTTTTGTTAATATAAAAAAGAAGATGTGGTATGATTGTCAATGAGACAACTATCCACAAAAGACAAATATGACACAGACATTAACAATTATAGGTCACCGTACGTCCTTCAATAATGAGCAAAGCTCATATCGCATAATCAGTATAGAAGGCCCCGATAAGACAATGTAAAACAATTCAAATGAGAAAAATAACGGCCTTAGCACCATAAAACTTTCATAAACTGTCGGTAAACCTTGACGAAAAATATGTACAGTTTTCAACAATCATTAAGAACTCACCTTTAAATTCAGGGAAGTAATCCACAATATGGGAAACCAAGATTTTTTCTTCTAAGATGTCTTTCTTATTTAAAAGCAGCAATATTCCACAGTTTCTGAACCATTCATTATTGATATATGTCTTAAACAGGGTTTTAGCTAAATCGATACGGTTCTGAAATGTGCACAGAATCGAATTTGATATTCATATTAACATTTTGCTTAATAAAACTGTTCAATATAACATAATAATGTTTTTCAAAATATTTATAAAATGATTAACTTTTTCATATAAAATGAGAAATTAACAATTAAATAAATTTATCAGCTTCGTTTGAATTTAATAAAAAAATATGCTGATGCACAGAAATGGAGAAGATGAAACCAACCACAATTTTGATATTCATTTAAAATTTTGAATGCGAATAACAAATACAAAATAAGATTTTTTCCGGACAAATATCCTACAATTAACAACAATACGATACTTTCAGAATGACAAGTCAAAGTTGGTGAATGTGACTTAATATTAAACGCTTGGTATCTTAACATTCATCATATTACTTTTCATACTATATTGTATTTACTTACTGTATCATTAATTTCAATTTGATCATAATCACTGAGAGCTAAGATAAACATCAGGACTGGAATACTTTCAAAATAATGAATCCATTTTCGTCTTTCTGTCCTAAGGCCTCGTATATCAATAATTCTATAAGAATTGAATGAATATAACATAAGAAGTCAATAGAAATATTCAAATATTATCTCATAATATCATTTCAAAACGATTGTTGTGTGATATCTAAATGTAGTGTTGTCGTTCGAATATCGTATATCGATGGTAGATCATAAATGATACATGCTTTATTTATCAATAAATACATTTGGTGCATCTACTATCTTCTGATTAGTTAAAAGTATTACTTTTATTTTCAATGATGTCAATTTTAATCGCGACACTCCCACTCTGACGTTGTACGTTCTCATACGCCAACATGTGTGTACGTTTATAGATAGGGGTACAGCAGTAATCATTGCTTAATAATCCAAATCAATATAAAAACAAACAAATAAATCTTCTATCAATTTAGATATAACAATATAAACATTTTACTACTTACCTGAGTGGAAGATCATCAACATGATAAAGATATTCTGCTATGCCATTAAAATTAACAGTGATATGCGAAATATCTTGAACCGTGGGGATATAGTTAGATTCTGTTACTCGGTCGATATGTTGCATAAAGCTGAAATCAGATGGCAACTAGAAAGTGTCTATACACGTGTTGTAAAACTAACACAACAATAATGTATACTACATCGAGAAATTCACCAAAATTAAAAGGATTTTAATACAAATGTAAATGTCATGTGTTTTCTTGTATTGCCAAAATATATGTGACTTATGTGACTGACTTTAGATAAGCCAATCAAAATACTTAAAATAAACCATGACACGTTCAATTATAAACTACGATACATCATATATAATTAGTTTACGATTTTTTGTAAATATTTGCTGATTTCTTTGATGCTATATTAATATTATAACGTATTATACAGACATTCCATTACTGTAACAATGGACAATATTTTATAATATAAATGCCTACTGTGCTCTCTATGTTATTTGATTGTTCATCAGCATGCGTTTACATTCTCCCTTTGTTGTTCGTGATTATTAAATTTTTACAAGACTATTTTATCGGATGTTTAAATCTCTTGATGATTACATCTTTGATTATCAACCTGCAAATAAAAGGGACACACACAAAGACACGGGATTACCTAGGCAGCAGTATGACATATAGTGATTGATATTTTCAGTTTGATTGAAGGGATATTTTTCAACATCCATCGAAAAACTTGGCCCTGGTGACTGAGTCATCTTTTTAGTTCACTTTAAGAATATTAAAAGCCGTTCAACATCGAAAACGGGATTGTAAACCCTGCTTCGACAAAATGCGTGCAACTTAAATTAATTGACTAGGATAACCAGTCTCCCTGTCGACTGTAGGTGGTTCTCTCCAGATTGACGATGGCGTCCTATTGTTACACTTCTTTGATAATTAAGGCTCCGTGTTGAAGGCCGTACATTGGCCTATAATGGTTTACTTTTTTTAAATTGTTATTTGGATGGAGATTTGTCTCATTGGCACTCACACCACATCTTCCTATATCTATTGTGTAACACTTATTATAACCCACAGCACTGAATAACTTACTACCGCTGGGAGTCTGATAACTGGTATGCACTCACTTCTTCGCAGCATTGTCTCAACCTCGGTTCTGACCATAATCTCTTTATAGTATGTTTATCTTCTCTGGTAAATGTTCTAACGTTCGAATATTCTTTTTGCATCCTGGCATTTTCCTACCAAAGAAATCTATCATGACAAATCTTATCATATAAGTAAATAACGAGTTAGTTTAGGAGTAATGTTTGTAATGTATTGATTTCAAGGCCATCGTCTTGGGAATGAGCTTTTCAGCATATGACAGTAACACAGGAATTTAAATTGATTTTCGTAATCTTACTTTCAATTTCTTAACGTTTCTCTTTCCCTTTTCTCTATCATAGAAAACACAACGGAACGCTTATGCAAGATAATTGTATACAAACAAAGAATAAAATTTAACGAGCAAAAATATCTAACTATTAGGTTAATAGTTACTAAGACTTTACCTTATTTTCAAGATTTTCGTAATCTTTGTTTAACAATTTCCTTTCAAAAATCAAGTCTTGAATTGTCTTAACAATGTTTTGATGTATAGGTACAATAAAATTCCTTTTCTCATCTTCAGAGAAATCAACTCCATGGACAATCTTCAACTGTCGTATAAGAGTACTTTTGGCACTCTGATTTGTGCCTTAAAAATCAAATATATACATCTTATTCATACATCTACCAGTACTTATTTGCATTTTAAAAGATTCAGTTTCTGAGCACACTATTGTTTTATAAGAAATCGTTTATGAATTGTATTTTATAGCATGTTAGGCATGTACATCAGTTAACTTAAATACTTTATATCAGAAAATACTGTGTTTTGATTTGAATTTAATGTGTTAACTTACCTAACAAAAGAACTCTGACCTCTTCCTTTTTGCCCTTTTTGTCCCACGTTATTCGCTTTTCAATATTTATACTTTCTTGTATTTGCTTATTTCTACAGCACATAAACATCTTTGTAACGATCAGTTACGTAAAGTGACAATAATCAAAAATTTTATCCGGCGCTGTAGTACACTTGAACAAAATTGTATTCCACTGAAATATATCAAACATGTTCATGATGTAAGGGACGTGCTTTATATAAATTCAAACGTCAGTAGACATGCTTGAAATTAAGAAGGATAACATCCGTGGTTAACAGTAGTTGTAAAACATGTAAAGAAAGTACTATAAATAGATGTGTACGTCAGTGCACAGGTTTTATATTAATAGTAATAATAACATCTACCTACAGTAGTAGAAAAAACATAATCGTGAAAAGGAAGTGATATATATAGATTAGTACGTCACTGCACATGTTTAAAATAAAAGAAACACATATAAAACGTGTACAAAAATTGCTATAAATAGATGTTATCGTCAATGCAAAAGATAATAAAATCCTGAAGGTACTAATATCCTACACACACAGAAGTAGAAAAGCATATTATCGTAAAAGGGAGTGCTTTTAATAGATTTCATGAATATATCCTTCTTACATGAGACAAGAAGGTAAACCCACATATTTTAAATTTGGTTTCAAAACATGGATTATTGTTTGGTATCAAGGTGGTACCCAACACGTTCACTAACATTAATTTGGCTCGCTTAATTTTCATAAAAATTTGCCAAAGAATTTACTTTGACCCTTTAACAAAAATATTAAAATATAAAAAAAAATCAACCAACAGTTTTGTCAGAAAATTACACTGCTTATATAGCAATTTGACAAACACTAATTTTGATCATTGAGAGGCTAATATTCCTTTTACAACACAACGTAGTTAAAACGTTAAGCTGACTTAACAGAGTTATCTCCCTGTAGTGTTAGGTACCACCTTAAACAGTCATAATGTAACTTTGAGATGAAGAACAGGAATACAACCTTTGTTGAAAAACAAGAAGAAGAAAGACAATCACAATCATAATTCGGCAAAACAAGACAACTATACATGCTATATAACAATAAATATACAACAAAAGTTTACAAAACACGACTCATACAGCTAATGTATAAACATTTCGCAAATCCCACAAATAGAAATTACAAGTGTTAATAAATGATATTGATCCTGATAGAAAAGCATAATTTATTATATTTGCGCACTTGTGTCTTGTGTCTTTTGTATTTTCTGTTTTTTTTAATATTTAGTGAACTAGCAAATATTCGGATATGTGATTTGAATTTTCAATTAGTAAAACAGATTTATACAGGAGAGGAAATTCAGTTATCATTGCGAAAACACGCAACGAGCTTTGTCCCGTTTTCTGGTTAAGAAAATATATTGCGTTATCAGGTATTATAGAGAAGTCCGACGAATTTCTCTTTACTGCCATTCGCTTTATGAAAATATCTTGCGAGTACAAAGATACTTATAAGTCTAAGCCCCTTTCTTATACCAGATGTAGGGAGATTCTACGGTCAGCACGTAAAGACATTAAAGGGTTAAGTATTTGCACGGACGGTTTCGGTTGAGGGTATATAAGGAATGTGTGTGGGTCTGTTTGATTAATGCGACGTTTGTTACAAAGTTAGAAAGGACGTGTTAATATATATTCCAGCTTTCCCTCCCTCCCCCTCCATCTAGAAATAGCTTTGTACATCTGGTGCTTATATAATTATATAACATGTTGACATTGATACATTTGTTTGATCTTTATTGTTTTTTGTTTGACTCGTTGATTACATAAAATCTATGCGATCTTTGTAACGAACGCACAACCTTATTTCTTGGTTGTTGTTTATTTTAGTTAGATCAGAAAATATTAATTTTTGTACGAATGAAATGAGATATAAATAAAATTTATTTAACGGACTTCGATATGGTTTTTACACAGCCATTAACGTACTACCAAGAAATCTTTGGAATGTAGGGATTTATTGTCTACCAAGAAATTTCCCGATGAGGAAACTGGTAGATGACGAACATCGTAAAGGATACCTTATTGGACCATTTACAAAACCTCCGTTTGATACTTATAGAATTAGTCAGATTGTTGAAGGAATATATTAAAAAAAGAAACGAATATTCTAGACCTTTCGGCGCCTCACAACAATGATGAGCATCACAGCATCAACGAATTAATTAATAAGAACACTATTCATTAACCTATGTAAGAATTGACGACGCTAAATATATAAATAATTCATTAGAAATTAAAACTCAATTAATTATGTAAGTTTGTCGTAATCGATGCATTCAAATGAACAACTGTGTGTTGTGTGTCAACTGCAGGTAGCATGTAATTTGTTTTGTTCTTGATTTACAATATGACAGAACTCAGTGATTACATGATACTAGAAAAAAAAATATCCCCAAGCATTCACACAGTGTGCAGCGCACAGTGCTCGGAATGTTAAGTATAATGTTGGTGTCAGTTAGTTTACATTCATTGCTTTTTATTCAATGACACCAAGAGGTTTTCTGTAACATAACGTGTTGCCCTTAAGCCGAAATATTTCTATAATCAAAATAATCTTTTATCATGTTTTAAATTTTTTTGAGTATTTCAACAAAACCAGACTGGGTATCTTGAAAAACTTCTTGCAGGGCGTTTAAGGCTTTATATCAACAATAAATACTTTTAGTAATTATGGTATATTGTATGTGATCGTTCTTGTAAGAGTACGCATCAATAGTTGTCAATTGTCTGCGGTCAGGGTTTCTTTCATGTATTTGTCTATCTCTAATCATTGTTGTGAATACCGACACAGCAGACCAAAGCCAATTAGCTAATAAAACATCAATGCGTTGATCTTAATAATACCACTTGATAACAGAAGTACAAGAGTGAAAGATTCCATCATTTAGATAACTCTCACAAAAAGGATGCCTACAACAGTTCTGAAATCACTATTAAGGACATGCAATTCGTCTTCGGCTCCTGAATTCTGCTTCCAAGGTGGTTGGGCCAGACGGCACCTTCTGCCGCAGACACATAAACTCAGCCGTTGGGTAAGACAAGCATATTACAAAATGCGAGTGAACAAGCAGATCAAAGCAGAATTAGGAGATTGGTTAGACCAAAAAAAAAAGAGTTGTTCACGGATAGTGCAGGGGGTTCCAAAGAAGGTATGGAATCTATTTTGCAGGTAAGTTGGCCCAAACCAGATGGAAAATGAATTGGGTTGACACTGAAATCTCCAGAGATATGATATTGATGTCATCCGAGTTGTTTCTAGATGTAGCAGCACTTAATTATGTCCATGTTTTGGTAAAAAACAAAAGTTATTTTTATGTTGATAATCAGGCGGTTGTTCAAATCATAAATATAAAAACTAGCAAATGAATTATCGATTTACTCCACCCTTGCTTTGGGACTGACAAGTTCTAGAATTTGCAGCTTTGCAAAAATATGGAAAAGGGATAACGATTGGTCTACATATAGGTACATTGTAACTCTACTCTGGGACCTCCTCCAACTCATCTTTTAGAGAGAAGGCCTACACCTGTCAAACGATAGGCCACTAATAACTGGATCATTGGTAATACAATTTTTCCCTGTCACTCCCAATGGTAGGTGGCAGTGTAACGGTGTTTGAGTACCAGAGGTTTTAAACGTCTATGTCAACATAGAAAGCCATTGCATTGTGTATGTGAAATGGTAATTGGTTGTTACGCTGACGCCTCAACAAAATGTTAAAGAATACCTTGTAGCCAAAAATTGCCAAGTGAAATTATACAAGTTTTAGTCGTCAAAATGTTAATACAAGTTGGTTTAATAAAATGATTGTTTACTTTTAATGTTGTTTTTTTTGTATTGGACAAAGGTTATCAATGCATAAAAGCGGGTGTAATTTCCCAACAACTGAGCAAAGTATGCCAACGTCATGTAGTATTTTAATCTTGGTATCTGTAAATTACAATGGCAACCATCATAGAAAGACACTCCCTTTCAATTTTAATCATATCATGCATATGTTTATATATTCTGAGTACTGACGTTGTTTATCATCTAAATAAAATGTTATACTATTCTTTTATTTGTCTGTATGCACATTACGCTTACTGTTTGGGCATTACGTGTGCTGGTCTGTGCGTCCGTTCGTCCGTTCGTTCGTCCAACCCGCTTTGGGTTAATTTTTTTGGACGAGGTAGTTTTAGATTAAGGTGAAGTCCAATCAACTTGAAACTTAGTAGACATGTGTCCAATAGTATGATCCTTCTAATTTTATTGCAACATACTTTAATATATAAAAAAGATGTTGTGTGTTTGCAATTGAGACAACTTTAGTCTAAATTCAACAAATAAAAGTAGTCGGTAAGACGTATTCGTTACATAGTGTGCTAGTGACCGATTACGATTAGTACTTGTCTGACCCGAGATATCATTTGTATAGTCACTTTGTACATAAAGCACGATTTTTTGTTTCAGATCATATCCGTATTTCAGCATAACCTGATTGATATGCAATATCTCAATTTCAAATAGGTTGATTTTTTTTCTGTTTTTTTCTGAAAGAGATATAAGTCAGTATAACTTATTAAATTAAGCTGGACGTGTTTTTTGTTCATGTCATATTTGAAATATTTATTGTGGATAACTTAACATGTAATGGTAATTCCAATACAAAATTTATAAGAAAGCAACGACTGTTATTTAGTTTTTAGTTATCTGCACACATATCATTGATACATTATAAATGAGATGATGACATATGATAAAGAATGGCGACGACATTGTAGAAAAATTAAGAATAAGTTATTTAGTCGAGTTCATGTGAAGATTGGATTTAGATAGTGTAATCCAGGTATAATGTTATTATAGATTAACGTGTAAAGTACTTCTTAGGGTCAAGTACCAGTCAACAGAGCCAAGTAAAATTAAGAGAGGCCCAACTCATTTATTTTTTCGGGAAAATGTTCGTAAAAATAATCTACTATAATAACTTCTGATTTCAGACTATCACTGTGGTGTATTTAAAGAAAAAAGGATACGTAAACAAATTTTAATCATAACCCCACATTCTTTAATTTTCATTTTGTCCACTACTGTTTGAACAACTCAAACATTTGACGTTTTTGTGTCGCAATATCATTTGTTTCGTTTGGCGAGAGGCCTGAAAGTAGAGTTTATTCTTTTGTTTTTGTTCGATATGTATATTTCGTTTTCAATATGACTAAGTACTTACAAAGCACATTTTCTATTATTGCAAGCCCTGAAAAAATATGAAAACAGATCGAAACAATCGTAAAAAGTGGTAATGTGTATTTACATTTCTTAAAAGCAGAGATGTTCATCATGTATATCGAACAGCAATTATAAATGGTAAATGATAAAACTAGCTTATTTTAAGTTGATATAAACAGCTTTTAATAAAAGAATAAAACGTTATTCTTCTAATGGCTGTTATGTGTTTCAAGATATTATACATTATCAGTCAAAAATCAAGTCTTAAGAACAAAAACATTATAGATTTACTCAGCACTTGTTATACGGTTCCATATAAAATTAAACAGAAAATGAGACAACATTTTAATGCTGTAATACAACAATTTATCAAGGCAATTATTGCAAATTGGGAATTACCGAATAATGAGATAAAAATAGCTAAATACATATTTTCCTGAAAATGAAATACATGTAGATATATTCGCTTACTATACAAGTTATGAACCTACAAAACAACTATTGTATCAGCGTCATCTGTTTTGTTGACGGCTTTGTTGAAATTATTTGTATTTTTTTAGTGTGTTTTTAGTTGTTTAAACCCGCTGCATATCCGAAGTCGGGAGACTTGGGATTCTGTTATTTTATATGTAATGTTTTAAATTTTAGTTTATTTATATATTTTTGACTTTAGTTTTTGGTAGGGTTGTTGTATCTTTTGATTCTTTCAATTTTATGTTTAAGATATAAACAATGTTTGCTGCTGGATAATAGTCACATCAATGAATCTCAATCATATTAAAATTGACCATTAAAATGTCTGTTTCTGTAGCTAATCAAAATCTGTCAATATAAGGGAGCTATTACATTAGAATTTTAGCTAGCTAAATTAAGTTTAATTAACTTCAATTAAGCTAGAAAATCAGGTTTAACTACAATTTTTATCAGATAAAAGACTCAGTGTTACATGAAAGAAGGTAGACATTAAATCAGGATTATGTTTTATCTAATGAACGTATACACTGATAGTCCTAATGTTTTAAACGTTAAATAATGTTGATTTCGGGGGGGGGGGGGGGGGGAGCGGAGTTGGAAGCCAAATTTACCAATTATCAATTTCTCTATTGAATGTCGCTCATAAAATATAAAAAAAAATGTATAGGTGTAAGGTTTATTGACTGGCAATTCCATATTACGCACTCATAATGAGACAATTGAAATGAACGAAAGTCGTGAGGAAACCGGGTTAAATATTTAACAAACCCAGTATAAATAGTAAAATACAGGAAAGTGAAGAATTTGATTCTTTCAAAATCCCGAATGAAGTCACAGATATTCAAGGTACTAATCACCTGCTTGTCTCATACAAGAAGGCATACATAAAGAAAAATGTGGTCTCATTTGGAGTTTCTGATGAAGGTCAATCCAGAAAAGCGCTTCGAACGTAAGAAATTATTAAACGTTTTGTTTTCAAATATTTTAAAGGCTGTTGTAGACAAATCTGGCGTCAGACGTGTATATTTGTATTTTCTGATATTGTAGATAAATGTGATTTAGAATCAAATTAGGCAACTTAATGAATAGATTGTTTATCAATGCACACAATTTCAAAACACTTCCCTTTCTGTGAACACAGTTATACTAGTAATTTTACTTTCAAATATTCGTATTGCAGTTTTGTGTACATTATACATGTAGTAACCTTGAATATTATTCAACACTAAAACACTTCCCATAATTGCAGTTTTAGAGCAGTAATTTGAAAATCTAATTGAGTAGTGCAATGCTAGTTTAATGGAAATATTTTAAATGTATCTATATTGAATTGCAAAAGTAACATTATATGATCTGTTTGAAATATAATAAATGAGATAAATATACGTATATTGTTGAGTCCATTGTTATATATTTATATGCAGTATGTGCTCCTTTTTTTCATGTATATGATGCCGAGTTTTTCACGTACTGCAATTCCATGTATAGTTATATAACTGGATTATTAAGGTTGAACACTGAAATAATTATAATACAAAACTATGTGTGTCGTCAACATGATATTGATATTGCAATAACAAAACTAACTTTCATCTGACTAATGGCTTTGTTCTCATAAACAAATGATTGAAGATGCATTTTTGTACATATGCAGCTCTTGGTAACACATGATTGTGATACGATACAGGCAAATATTTGTTACTTACATGTCTAAACCCTGATCCCTAAAATATGTGATAAGACAAATTATAGCTAAGAAAATATATTAAAACAATTTGAAATGTGTATTATTACGGACTAATAATCTTATTTTAATACTACAAATTGAAAAGTTTTTGCTCAAACAAAAGACACACAAAATATGCGAGCTTGATAATCGGATTTTAGCAAATGTTGCATACAAATAATGCTGTCCATAACTCACATGATTCAAGTGCAAGTTTAAATTTTTGAGAATCTTAATCTGTCCCAATATACGAAAAAAATGGCGAATATTGAGGAATTATTAGACGAATTGAAAACAACTGCCATATTCTTGACTTGGTACTTTCTTATGTAGAAAATTATGGATTAAAACTGGTTTTAAAGGCGCATACAAGTTAAAAGATGTTAAAAACAAGATGACACTACATATCATTAATATGCAAAGTCACCACATCAACATAACTAATGTGTATTTTGCGTACTTTGATTCCAACTGTAAGCAAATCGTTTTATGATAAAATCAAAAATACTTTGATTTTCAAAAGTAAACTAAATTGCGTTAGTTATTTCTTATCAATAGTCGTCTTTGGATCGCCATTTTGGCGATCTTAGCAGTCATCATGTTTCTTACTTCCTCGTTCAAAATTTACTTAATAGTATTAATGTTTTGCATATGCATTGCTTATGTATATATTATAAACGAAGAGCATTACTATAATTTGACACGTGTTATTTGTGTACGAAAGACAAACATTGAATGATATAGAAATACTAGTTTTGGTGCTTCATTATTCCGTAGATATAGCTTACATAGTACATGTAGTGGTTCATTACAGAAGACACATTGGCTCTATTCATTAAAAACACATCGGCGTTCTTAAAAAATGAAGGAAAAAGTAAATAATATAAAAAAGAAGATGTGGTATGATTGTCAAAGACATTTTATCTATTGGTTATATTTTACACATTGCGACTTGGATAGCAAATTGTCTCCTTGGTACTTATATGCGATATTCTTATTTCTGTATACACATGTATATGTCATTTAATTCAGATATATTTTCGATCTACATGTATCATTTCTTTTAAAATAATAAAAGTTTATGAGACTCGCTCACTATGTCTCTATTTATCTACTAAAGTTTCACCAGTATGGGGTTTTCATAATAATGAACTTAATTACATGGCCACTAAGCATTAGTATTTTAACACTTCAAATATCAATCCAACATAAAAGTACAAACATCCTCGTAGTGTTCAAACAATTAGGAGAAATAATAATTTCAATACATACCTGTCAAATATTTGAGGCTCTATACTGCAAAAACACACAAAACAATGCTATTTTGTTATAATTATATTGAAGTTTTAGGAATTAGTCTATGTTGTCTGTTCTATGGTCGGGTTGTTGTCTCTTTGACACATTCCCCATTTCCATTCTCAATTTTATGTTTTTACTTTTGGCACGTTAGAACCTCGCGCATCCCCAGTTTCTCAGCTTCATCTAAAACAGTTTATATTATGCTGACATTGACTTAATATTGTACATTTATATGTTCACACGTGGGAGCTGTCCTGAATTATATGTACCCTTTTAAGTGATATTGATAGGTATGTTAAAGAGTTGTTTTAACTTGTGTATGTTCACAAACGTTAAATTACACGATTATTAGCAGGTTTACATCATTTGCGTTCAACTTTGAAATTGCAAATTAAGATGTTACATAGTACATGTAGTAAAGTATACATCATGGTTTTTTACCATGTTGACCGACGAAAACAAAATGGCCATATTTACTCACCGACGTCGGTATCGTCCTAGATAACAGGTTTTATATCTGTGTAGTTACAAGAAGGTGTCAATGTACAATGCTTACTCCATGACCAGTGAAAAGTTTTATATACGAACAAAATGAAATAATTCTAATGTGTTAGCCTTTTTTTATATATTTGTGTATAATTACTTTCTACATAATATATGAAGCACGTATGATTGAACAAAACAAAGTATTATTTGACAATAATTTTGTATTTTGTCAATATCTATATCTACATAAAAATGACCACTGCCCTATCCTTGATCTTGATACCTATATCATTAACGGGAAACTCAATACCAAGAATTTTGATCAACATGATAAAAGAGATGATTGATCATTTCCTATCGTTGATTATCCATTTTAAGATGTTGACGTTCGTTTGTCATCATCTTATGATGTCTACATATATCAACTTGCAAGATTCGCTCGTGTATATAACAACGTAATATATTTTAGCAAAAGAAATTTGTGCAATATCGAAAAAATATTAAATCTGGGTTTCGATATCACAAACTTGTCAAAATATGTACTAAATTTCATCATCGGTACAAGGACATCATTCGTAAATATAATTCAACATGCTAATCAAATACGTGTAGGTAATTCACATCTACTATGGTAATATTCTTTACAAAGCACAAAAATTTCACATCAAAGCTAATAAAACCTTTAAACAGACTTAGTATGGGTCCATTATCACTCAACTAGTAAATATTGATTTTCAGGTGCCAGCTGGAGTACGCCTTCGTGTTCGGGACTTTCTAGCTTTATTAAATAACTGTTGGTCTTCGGCTGCTGTTTGCTCATTGGTCGGGTTGTTGTCTCTTTGACACATTTCCCATTTCCATTATCATATTTAGATTAAATTTCGATGGTATGGTGACAATAAAAAACGAAATGAATTGTTTTAATTGGTGTAAAAAAAAACTGATGTCATATGCTTGATAAGACATTTCGGTAAATGTTTAACATTGAAAAGTAATAACAGGATTTTTATTTACAATATTCGTGCTCCCAATTTAGCTGGTGACAGAAAATTATATTTTGAAACATATATACTTATTGATAACAATGATAAAAATATCGTTCTTGGGGATTTTTACGGTGCTCTTACAAACAAATTAGATAAAAACCGGTGTCTTTTCGAGACAACATAGGATCGCATGAATTGAAAAAAATATATTGTCGGGCATTTGGAGGTTATAGACATATTGAGAAAGCGAAACCCTTAAAACAAACAATTTACTTTTTGCTGGGGTAACCGAAGGTCACAGTTTGATTGTATTGTTATAATCGAAGAAAGCTTCCATATGCATCGTAAAAGGAAAAATAGTTATTTTCCGTTCAGTGACCACGACGGTGTACTCATGAACTGAAAAGTTAATGAACCAGAACGCAGTCCTTGAACGTGGAAAATGATCTCAGCTTTTTTCCACTATAGGCTGTTCCTGCGTATAAACAATGGTTATCAAAGGTACCAGTATTATAATTTAGTACGCCAAACGCGCGTTTCGTCTACATAAGACTCATCAGTGACGCTCATATCAAAATATTTATAAAGCCAAACAAGTACAAAGTTGAAGAGCATTGAGGATCAAAAATTCCAAAACGTTGTGCCAAATACGGCTAAGGTAATCTATGACTGGGATAAAAAATTCCTTAGTTTTTTGAAAAAAATCAAAGTTTTGTTAACAGGAAATTTCTAAAAATGACCAGATTATTGATATTCATGTCAACACCGACGTATTGACTACTGGGCTGGTGATATTTTCGAGGACGAAACCTCCACCATCAGTGTCATCGACCCAGTGGTGTAAATAGTTATCAAAGGTACTAGGATTATAATTTAGTACGCCAGACGCGAGTTTCGTCAACATAAGACTCATCAGGGACGCTCATATCAAAATATTTAGAAAGCCAAACAAGTACAAAGTTGGAGAGCATTGAGGATCCAAAATTCCAAAACGTTGTGCCAAATAAGGCTAAGGTAATCTATGCCTTTGATAAGAAATTCCTTGGTTTTTCAAAAATTTAAAGTTTTGTTAACAGGAAAATTTTGAAAATGACCACATTATTAATATTCATGTCAACACCGAAGTGTTAACTACTGGGCTGGTGACACCCTCGGGGACGAAACGTCCACCAGCAGTGGCATCGACCCAGTGGTGTAACAAACCTGAAGATAATCAGCGTCATTTTCTGAAAATTAAATATATGAGCAGATGTATCGATTTTATCAACTTATCTAGAATATGTAATTACTCCGCATTTTGATAACAGAGAACACACTATTATTTCATACACATACCAAAAAAAAAACACCAGCAGAAGTTTTATTTCTAAATATACGTCGGTAACATCAGACGTCACTGTAGACAATAATACTCCTTTAACTTTCACTGTGAATCGTCGAAGCTTGTATATTTTTCCGATGGCCATGTTATTACGGGGGACCTTAATATCATCCAGGACAGAAAGGTTATAAACTTTTTGAGAAAAGGACCAAGTTTTCGTGATCCATCTCAAATAGATTTGAAACATTATTTATTGAAACAAATGAATGACTGTTGTAGATAATAGAATATCACATTTCAAAAAAAAAGTTAGAAGTATACAATAGAGTACACACTACGCCTTTTTCAGATTAAGAAATCAACTTCAAGAACTTCCTAAGCGATTTGTGTTTTTACCGGACGACAAAGCAGCTTACATGTGGTGGTGTTATAGCATAATCATAACACGGACGTTCTTAAAAATGAATTTTTAAATTCATCTACATTCAAGTCCATGCACTACACAGAGGGTCATATAGTTAACAAACATATCATATCCACATCGTACAGCTTGAGGCTTCTTCTGAACATTTGAAGTTACTTTCTATGTATTAGTTACCTAAACTACAAAAAAATCCCAGTAAAATATCGTTTCATTACCATTGATTACGGCATCTAATAAGTGTTCTACAACTAATATTTCTGTGCTTTTAACATTATCCTCCATTGCTATCAAAGAGCTTGTCTAAACTATTGTAATAAAATATATGAAAATAGTGAAATCAACTATTTTTGGATTGTAAAAAAATCTTTGGATGTTTTAGATAAATAATGTGTTTTTGATGGTACTTTGATTCTGTTGAAAGTTTTGACTTTTTTACTCTTTACACTACAATTCCAAACAAAAGTTTTCCTATTTGTCTAAATGGTCGATTGGTAAATCTGAATGCGAATATATTTCTTGCAACTCATTTAAAGCTTTCTTCCCTGATGAGAAAGGTAAATATGCTAGATATACTTACTTGAGGTGTGATGAGATGATTGAGACTGTTATTTTTTTCCCTCGATAATATTTATGTATGTTTCAGCCACACAGTGTATGGACAGGTTGTAGGTGTTCCTATGTGCACTTATTGTGCCCCTTCAATAGCAGACTTGTTTTTTTTGTACTGTCATGAATCACAGTTTATGACCAAACTCAGTATAGGCATGTCTAAATTGCATTTAATTGATAAATTCAACAGCATTTAACGTTATATCAATAATATTTTTCGTTAAATAATCAAGAATCTTCTCAATATACTGCCGACATTTACCCAAACGAATCTACTTTATATTATTCAACATTAGAACTAGGCCGTACGTTTTCTCGTTTGAATTGTTTTACATTGTCATGTCAGGGTCTTTAAAAGATGACTATGCGCTATGGGCATTGCTCATTGTTGAAGGCAGAACGTTGACCTATAGTGTTAATTTCTGTGTCATTTGGTCTGTAGTGGAGTGCTGTTTCATTGGAAATTACACCACCTCTTTTTTAATAGTACGTTCGGGAACTGGAAATAAAACAAAATCAGTTCGAAAATAATTTGGAACGGTGAGAGGAAACTAAGATTAAAATAAAAAGTACTACTAAAGAAGTTATAAAGCACTAAACAGTTAATGAAAAACAAATGAATGAGTTGGGAAATTTTTGAATAATATTATTTGAGAGCTAAAATTAAAAGATTGTTATGACAAATAAGCCGAAGTAGCAATATTTAGGTCTAAGATTTATTAATACGAGAAAGACGCAAAATCTAAAAGGTTTTTCTTTAAACTAATTTTTTTAAGTAGAATAAAGTGTTCAGATGGAAGGTATACAGATCATAATCTGTCTACAAGAACAAGTATCTTATCTTAAAAAAAATCACTATCGAAGGTTGGGATACTGCATAAAACCGATTTCATCACCTATAACATGAACTAAGTGAGAGAAAAAAATATATGTGTGAATCGGAAATAATTTTTTGTGAAATTAGTAAAGCCGTTTCAATGTAGAAACGTGACAAATCCCCTAGGAAAGATCCTATTGTGAATAAAATTTATAAATAGTTTTGGTATTTGATAAGCAACTACTAAGTTTGTGAATCTCAATAAAGAGGTTTGATAATACTTATGTTTAAACTGGAAACATAGAGGACATAAGAAATTGACGTCATATAATACTTTTGAACACAAAAATTGATTTGGTTTAAAACAAAATTGGCAAATCGCAGAACAGAGGGCCTCAATGGCCATGTGGTCGAAGTTGGTATAATACTTTATTCACCACTTTAGCAACACTGTGATTTCGAATTCCTCTCGTTCGGGTGCACTCAACTCCAATCTTAATTGACTAGGATTATCAGTTTGTTTTTCTATTAAAGATCAGTGTTTTTGTTTCCGGGCACCCCGGCTTACTCCATCAATAAAATTGACCCCCACGATACAGCCCTCGGATGGTGTAACACGGGTATGGTGTATGGCATATGGCATATGGGGCAATCAAAGAGGTTGTAATATGCTATGGTGTAAGAGTAATGGTATAATGGAGTAACGTGCAATCGGGAATGGTGTATATAAATGGTGTATTAGATTGAAAACTTAGCAAAATATTGATAAGAATTGATTCTTAATTATACATGTCATATACATTAACTAACAATATTGTGATAAAAACTCGTTTTTTTTTCTCTCACATTAATAGAATTTGAAATTAAATTGCATCATGGTGTAATGTGTAAGATGTATGGTGCAAAGATGTACCCTGTATGGTGTAATGCTGTATTGTGTATTTTCAAAGGCAATAGATAACAACTGCAAGATACAATAGATTTCTGTAAATAAGAAATTGAGAAAGAGGTGCGATCTTATTCTTGGACCAACAAAAAGCGAATGGATAGATTTTTGTTTTTTTTTTACATTTAGGTTTAGGGAAAAAGTTATGAGTTGGGTAAACATTTTATTCATTAAGTATAAGATGTGTACTCATATTATACTAATTTCTAACTTCTAGGTTTGTAAGCGTAGCTTGTTGAATTCACCAAGGATGCACGAACATTCCCATGTTCTGCAAGCAGAACAACTTGCAGCGTCAGCTACTTACTAGAACCCGGATATAATGGCACAAGTTAAATATGTTTGCTGACGATATTCAACTCTTTAATAAAAATAAAGGGTCTATCGAAGAAATATTTAGAACTTAAATCTGTAAAAGTACGCGTATGGGGCTTAAATGAATATGAACAAGACTGTGGGTATGTATTTAGTGATCATAGATTTATTCTTACGAGATAGCACCAAACATGTTTGGATGATGCTCTGAGCGAGCCTTTTTAGTAGACTCTTCTCAGCGTAATAAAAAAATATATATGGGTTGCTGTATGCAATATTCTCATTTTTAAATGAAAATAAAATAAATGTTGAACCATCCGCAAACTGTAATTGACACTTACACATAATTCGTTAAATAAGAACATGTCTACATAGAAGTTACACAGAAACTTACGTTTTTCCGTGCCGATATAAGTTAATCTTTAAAAAGCTAATGTTTTTGTTTTCTATAATTTGTCATTCATTAATATATAAATATATATCTATATGCTTACTTTAAAACCTGTTCTGTCCTGTAACAAAACACCGATAAAATTATCAAATTACAATATAATACAGCATGCAATATAATACAGCATACTAGTCTAATAGGATAAATACGTAAATAGAAAAAAACACACAAGGATAAGTATGCCGGTTGTGTGGTTGTTTTATTGATTTTCATCCTGTTAAATAAAGCTTTATATTTCTATTTTATAAAATAACTGGTACCAAAAAAATATAATAGAATTTCGCGGAGTTCAATTCAATTTTTATTTAGTCCTTTTTTCCCGAGCTATATGTATTATTTTAAACATTATGCACCTGCTTGAGACTAAAGGTTCTGTCGATTTAATTTTTTTGCAAATATTTAAAAAAAAAATGACATTGGAAAACGATACATTTGAATCTACCTGGAAAGTAAATTGTAACAGTTATTAACAGTACATCTCTGGGTCGTCTTTTAAAATTAGAAAAAAACTAAACTACACTTGCAATGTGTTGATTGTTTGTACTTACCCGCAAAAACAGCAAAGGTATCTGTACCCTTTGTCCATTGCTTGTAGCCTGAAATATGATTGTTTACACTGCAATCTTTTTTGTAATATTTATTCAATGTATGTGTAACGAAATTATATACATTGTATATGTTTTGCTATCCTATGTAATTTTCCTTTGTTCTTACTGAAGGAGAATTTCCTTGCTCATAACACTAGAGTAATAATAAAAAAAATGATAGCTAGACAGAAAGAACGCCGTACCTGTTCTCACTGAAATTAACAACGTCGTCATAGATTAGATAGCGATAAACAGATTACCATTGGTCATCTTAATTTGATTGCTCTTCGAACCGGTACAAGCAAGAAAATCAATCTAATGGAGATGATCAACGATAATATATAAATATATAAACAATGATAAACATGTTATCGATAAAGACAAAACATACGAATTACAGATGGGTGTGGTCATAACTTGTACAAGTGTTAACTTGGAGCAGACTTGTTGACTGCGTTCTAAGAAAACTTGAGAAATTTTAATCAGACAATCAAGTTAAATTCGTCGTTGGTAGACCAGACGTACGGTTATCCTTTTTAGAACTGTTGCAACCTTTTGACATGTCTGCTCTTGACCAGACTTGTGGACAAGTCTTCTTTTGACCAAGTCCTGAGGACGGGTTTACACTAGACCTGACTTGTGAACAGGTCTACGCCTGACCAGACCTGTGTACAGGTCTGCTATTGGTTAGACAATTCAGATAAATAAGATTCAGCTTATCTGTAACAATTTCATGTTCATGCCTTATATTTATTGTACTCTTATATGCTTGTACGACGCTAGATTGAAACTGCAGAGCAAAAGGTTACAGCTTTTTTTAAAGAGCCTAAGTGGTCGAGTAGTCTAGCGCGTCGGTCACAGTGCAGTGTGATTTGGAGCCACGATATTAAATAGCATGAGTTCTAATCCCGGTGAGATAAGATAAATTTTTTTGGCTAACGCAAATTTACAGCATTTAACATTGATTGACTGATAGTTAGACAAATCATATATATACAGAATGTATTCTCAGTCTTGTATCATCATCACTGCTGGCGATCAAATGGATCAAATCTGTTGTAGAGTCGTCACTTGTTCAGACATAATTATATATAGATATATCCAATGATTTCTATTCAATTTATCTTGTTCTTCGAATGTACAGAAACAACAGAAGAATACCGTAAAGAACCAAAAAGAAAATTTATAAACGTGTTTAACGCCAAGCTTAGTGCTTAGTAGTTACATGAACAATAACGGTGCGTCATACTACTAATATGTTACGAACAATGACGTTACGTCATAATACTAATGTGTTTCCCATAACAACGTTCATAGTCTTGAAAAGTCCCAAGATGGATGAAAGCGCTAGACAATGCTGCTTTTAAAACTCTTTCTGTGTATTTAATTTTTAATATATATTCTTATTTTCATTAAACAATGGCTATAAAATCTCATACAGCTATCAACAAATAATTGATTGTGTTTTTTAAATAAGAAGGCGGATAGAAAGGTTATCCAACGCATCTGAACAATATCATTATATCATAAGATATCAACATCATTGTTGACGTTGCTTTGTATCCAGTTTTCCTAAAATTTACTTTATGCTTACATTGATATTTCACCGTAATTCATCTTGTTTGTGATTCGATTTTCGACAGAATAATCTTACCATAATTGTTCCGTTTTCGGAAACACAATGTGTTGTTTAATAATTAACAATCTCGTCAATTTCGTCAATTTGTCTTTGTCGATTATCAATTAGAATGGGACGTCTTAGAAATATACTCGTTGTGCACATGCATGAAATATTTGCCACTTGAAATTTGGTTACAAATAAGATCAATCAAGGCATGCCATCATTAAACCGACTTAACAGTATCAAAAGGGAAACTCATATAATTTTCAGTATAAAGTACAAATAATATCATACCCTTCACAACATCCGGAACTACTTACTTAGTGACATGCTGACAATCTAAATTAATGCATAAAAAGTTTTGCGTCCATTGTTTGCCAATATCATAAATATTGCATTCGTTTGCATTATACACTCCATCCTGACGTAAAAAAAATATGTCTGATTTATAAAATATGGTCAGTTTTGGTTGGTACGGTCAAAAATTTTGCTATACCAGTCAGTCTGAGGCACAAAAACTACTGAAATGTTGTTATGTATCAATATTTTGAACAAAAGGAGGACATGCTGGCACTCTAAATTTATATTGACACATTTTGTACTCAATGTGTTAAGATATGGCTGTCAATTTGTAATATACATGCTATACATTCTATCCTGACATGAAAATATTGCTGAGTTTTTCTGTGGATGTATAGATTCACATGCTTCAGTTCGGGTTGATGCCATCAGATAATTTTGACGAACAAATCAGCATGAGGTATCAAACCTACTGAAAGTTGTTACATAACAATATATTGGACAAAATGAGGACATGTTGTCACTCTTAAATCTATTCGGACAAAATTTTGTAGTATTTTTTTCATATATTGTTGTCATTTGTCTTATACATTTAATTCTGACATAACATTTTATTGAATTATTATGCCAATATATAGGTTTTACACAATTAAGTGCAAACATGATCAGTTTAGGTCGATGCGGTCAAATAATTGTGTTGTTCTTGTCAGCATGAGGTATCAAAACTGTTGTTGTCTCTTTGACAAATTCCATAACTTCCATTTTCATTTTTTTCTAACCTTGATATTGACTGTGGCACTAGTTAACTCCGTACCCATAAAAAGTAAAGGCGTCTATTTATTTAGCAGCAGCGCTTTAGAAATTTTAATCTTAGGTTTTTACGATGATATTTCAATGTACTTATTCAGTCAAACAATTATTACCTGTCACTTTGTGGATTGTCAGTGTGTCTAATTAAGACTGTATCTCTGAAAAAATAGAATTTTATGTATACAGAATATGTTTAATTGATTGTGAAATTTTTTTTATAAGTATAATGCAAAACCTATTAAAAGAGTTTAAGGGTATATAGATCATAATAAACTATATTTTAATACGCAAGACTCGCGTTTCGTCACCGTCTTTATTTCATATAAATCTCAAATTATTTCACCTCGCAATATTTTAAAGGAAGCCCAACATGTCCAAACTGTTTCAAAAATCTAGGTTTTTGTTTTATCGGCTTAAAAATTAACAGATCATCCATTTTAAAGTGACATTTTTTTTATAGAAAATTAAACTAATGTTTAAATTTGGTAAACGATTTAAGAATGGAAAGATAAGTGAATAAGTAAATACGTTCAATTTTTACCACGTCATAAACGTTCTGTAATATATATTGTAAGCTTCAATACGATTGAATCACTAAGTCTATAGATTCATTTATACTACTTTCACAGGTGATATTTAAAGAATTAAACATATCAAATCTTAACATGTGAAAACAAAGAATATATTAGTTCTTATAGATCAAAACCGGAACCTACTACAAATATGTATATACACATCTTCAAAAGAAAGATGAAAGATACCAAAGGGACAGTCAAATTCATAGATCGAAAACAAACTTATAACGCCACGGCTAAAAAAAAAGAGAAGACAAACAGACAAATGATTGTACCCTAGGCATAACATATAATTGACCTAATTAACGTTTTCTAATTATTTATGAACGGGTCAATACATTATTTAGAAATAGTATTTGATATCTTGAAGTTGGCTAAAAAATTATTACTCAGGGTAAAATTCCATCTTAAAATTAATTTTCGCAAACATTGGTATCGATTAAGTGTAACTACAAACATGACACCTTCAAACGTTGATGTTTTGAAACTGTTTTATGGGATACTTTTATCAGAACAGATGGAACAACTCAAACAAATCCATGGGTGAATTAGTAATTGGGTTTGTTAAAAGCCATACGAAAAGAAAGGACAAACAATGAACATACACCAAATTAATCGAAAGTCATTATATACTCATCATCGTTTTTAAAAGTAAACCTACCGATATTGCAACTCTCCAAAAAGGTTGCTTATTTCTGTGTCTGAATGCTTTTTGTTTTGGTATGACGTAGAAGGCACATCAGGAATCCTATGTAATACTAATTGGTCAATTTCAGTTTTAAGTTTTTTCAGCTTTTGTAACATTGGTCCGTCTGCAGTATTCTCCATTTCCCTGATATTCTGTTGCCATGTTTTACATTTTTCTACAACTCCCTTATGTTCGTTACTATTTGCAGTCATATGTTGTTTATCTACTTTTTCCGTATCCTGTACTTCCTTAATCAAAGATTCTACTTTCTCATCAATTAATTGTTTTAAGTTATTACCATCGTCAGTAAGAGACTTAATGACAGCTTTGACTTCCTCATGATAGGTGTTTGTGTTTTCCTGAAATCTGCTCAGGTTTAAGTTGGAGGTGTCTAATTTTGATTCAATGTTGTTAACCAGTTCAGTTTTGAGTTTCAACGTTGATTCAGTAAGGTTTGTCATCATGTGTTTTTCTTTGTGTTCTGTGCAAAGCCAGTTTTCTACGTTGTTGATTTTCTCTCCGCTTAACAACGTGTGGTTTTTACTTATCGTTGCACGTTTAGGAGATAATTTACAGCTTTCACAAAAAAACTGATCACAATCATGGCAATAATGTACACCCGGTCCCGCAGTACATATTTCACAAGTCGATGCAGCAGCTTGGGCCATTTTTAATGTTCTTAGTGACCACTAACAGTTACCTATTAGTTTATTTCGTTATCTGCAAGTGTAGTTCGGAAAAGATATTCCTGTTGTAAAATACAAAAATATAAAATATTTATGTAATAAACAAGGAGAAGAAAAATGAGAGTCTTAAGTAATTAATGCTATCGGTCATTCTAAAAATGAATATTTTCTTATTGTGCTTAATATCTGTTTTAAAACATTCCTTCAATATAGAACATACAGTAGAACATACAAGATAGGATAAAAATTGGTTTGTATTAAAGTGTTTATACTTACAGTAGTTGACGATTTGTAATGTTAAATCTGTTTCTAATATAAATCTCTTATTCATCTTAATTAGTCAATTATTAATTGTAAATAATTTCCTAATATCATCAGAATATTTTATCATTAACAATCAAATGTAGATCAAACAACTAATTGACTGTATTTACCTTTGTACCTCCAATGAATAGATGAAAGATACGTTTTAAATTGTAGTTTACGCATTGATGTGTTTAAATACCATTGTACTTAGTATACATTTGTATATACATTTAAATATGACTTCCAATACAATACATCAATGTATAACACACTACAAGTATAATAGACTTTGTTTAATGCAACAAACCTAACATTTATCAGAGACAATGATTTATATTATAATAACATAAAATATCTACATCAAGTATGGGTTCACCTTACGTATATTTCTTTTTAAATGTTGCATGCAATGACGATAAAAACGTGTAGACTTCCAATCGCAGATAACATTTCTCAATATAGCATTATTAATTGTGCATATCTATTTTTACCGTTATTTGCGGTATAATTTTAAGCATTGTAGATCGTCGTTGTAGGTACTGTAAAATTAATAAAAGTCCATACCCTGTCCGAGTAATATATTTTACGAACCATTCATTATGTCTGATATTGTTTCAATAATTTGCGTATCCATTTATTTTTTCAAATATTATTTTAAACGTTTATGTTGAGGAAAACTATATAACTGATGTTAAATGTGTACGGTTTTTGACGTTTTATTTGTGAAACAAAAAAAAAAACCCATTCCAACTACTTTTTTAATATAATCGTGTATGTTTAATTCAATGTAATTTAAAAAATCGGCGTTCTGTTAAAACAAATGTTCATCTATAAAAAAAGTACTTAATATGTATTGATTATAGCCTTGATATCTGGTCGATTGAGGTAATACGACTCTCGAGAAGCATACCGGCTGAGGTCGATACAACCTCGTATTGACCTCAAACAAAGGCATGCGCATTCTTTTTTTTTTCAGAAAGTATATCTTTCAAATGTTCTTACTGCAAAAGAGCATTATAACCTTTTTGTATGTTTGCGCCTGTCCTAAGTCAGGAGACTGGCCTTCTTTAGTCAAGTAGATTGTTTTTAATTCTAGTTGTATCTGTTTGAAAGTGTAGTGTGATGTCTATTCGAATTGCACAAGTACAAATGTTGGTTTAGGGGCCAGCTTAAGTCCACCTCCGTGTGCGGGATTTTCTTGCTGTTAAAGACCCGTTGTGGCCTACGGTTGTTTTCTGCTCTTTGATCGGGTTGTTGTCTCTTTGAAACATTTCCAGTTTCCATTATTTTTACCTAATGTAACAACAGAATTATCAATGTGTATAGACCTTTTCCGATTTAATTGTAACAATATATAGCACTAAACAGACTAGAGAAATATTTTTTTGTCAATACAATTATTCCACAAAGCCACTTACACTACATTATTTCAGAGATAACCGTACACTATTTGTATATGAAGCTGTTCCTTTGCAGGTTTGTTATCATATTGGTGCTGAGGTGAACATTGTAATGCATATTAACCGTTACATTGCACCAGTTAATTAAAAGTGTGATTTTTATATCTGGATGCAATACTTTTAAGAATTAAAGATTTTCTCTCAAATTCTCTGGTTCAATTATATTTAAATTTTTCTTTGACGCACTATTATCAATTTCTGTCAGAATTTCATCAAATTAAACAAACCACATATGCATTCTTTGAATAAGATGAAAGCTGATACACCATATTTGCATCTTCCAAGTCAACAGGAACATTTTCCTCTTCTTCAACTGTAACGATCCTTTGTGACAACAACAGTTGTATTTTATGTATTATTGATTGTCTGTTAGTCTTTTTTCCATAAATTTAATCATGACGTTGTCAGTTTATGTTCGACTTATGTGCTGAGATCTCCATTTCGCCCCTTATACAAAAAAGAAGATGTGGTATTATTGCCAATGAGACAACTATCCACAAAAGACCAAAATGACACAAACATTTACAACTATAGGTCACCGTACGGCCTTTAACAATGAGCAAAGCCCATACCGCATAGTCAGCTATAAAAGGCCCCGATAAGACAATGTAAAACAATTCAAACGAGAAAACTAATGGCATTATTTATGTAAAAAAATGAACGAAAAAAAAATATGTAACACATGAACAAACGACAACCACTGAATTACAGGCTCCTTACTAGGGACAGGCACATACATATATAATGTGGCGAGGTTAAACATGTTAGCGGGATCCCAACCCTCCCCTAACTTGGGACAGTGGTATAACAGTACAACATAAGAAAGAACTATAAAAATCAGTTGAAAAAGTCTAAACTCATCAGAGGGTATTCTTGAAAAATAACAGTGGTTTGCAGCAAAACAAAGTATTTTAATTATGCCATGGAGACTACAATGAATCTTTACTGTTATTAGTAGGTTTGCCCATTCATAGTTTCAACATATGCAATGTACATGGTATTTACCAACTAAACATATCACATTTTCCTATTAATGTCCGGTTGTAACATATGCAAATTACAAACAAAAACATGTATGGTGTAATGGTGTATTACATATGGTGAAATGGTAGAAGATGTAGGGTGCTATGGTTTATGGTGTAACGGGGAATGATGTAACGGTGTATGATGAATGATGTGATTGTGTAACGTGTATATAAAGTGTTGTTATCAAAGTTAAAAAATTGCCCAATATTTAATAAAAAACTGATTTTTATTTTAATACCTAAATTTACAATATTGTGATCAAAATAAGTTTTTTTATAACATTTAAATAATTTTATTGTCAAAGGAACGTCCAAGTACTGGTTGCCTAAGAGTAACATCATTACGTCTGGATCCCTACATCTTACGACAACATTTGCAGAAACGGTTCCTCTGCGTAAATCATACTGCTCGTCAGACAATAGGCATACACCAGAGACCAATTAGTGATGAAAAAGCCCGGAGTAAATTAAATTATCTTGACTTAAGTTGTCGTCGTCCTGTCAGAGGTCATATTCTCAAATCATATCATCGCCGTGAACGACTACAGAGTGCCACCCATCGACAAAATTGGCGAAATAAGCAGTGGATGATGGCTTTCTTTTCAGACGATGACCGTTACTACATTTCAAATTCATATGACATGACACGAATCTGGAAAAGATAGGACAAAAGGTATCCAAATAAATACAGGATAGAAAGATATTCATTGTGAGTTCCAATAGGTACATGTATGGGGCAGAATAAGCTTAAATGGAAAATGAGGGCCTGTTGTCTATCAGTATCTTGGATCAGGAAGAAAAAAATGTTTCAATTCAAACCCGGCTAATTTTACGACCAAATGATGTGCCGCATTGTGTACGCCAAAACCCTTGGTTTGTGTAAACTTTCCCCCAAAACGTGTATGGTGTAATGGTGTATGGCAAATCGTCGCTGGGCTTCTAAAATGTCGTATATGACTTTTTTGGCTAAAAATACTTTTTTACATTAATGGTCTGGGCGAGAGGAAATCTTTGGTATTACAAAATAGCATGCAGTTAGACCAATCAAAATGTGACATATTACAAAATTGCCAATGTCAGTTGTTTGTAAAGATTGCTTCCAAAATATTGTATGAAAACATGAAAATCGTTGTAGAATGGCTTTGGGAAAAAAATAATTGTACATTTCTTTATTTCTGTGAAAATAATTTAAGTTCTTGGATAATCCAGAAATGTCAAAATTTTTATTTCACTGCTATTTATAAAAATGTTCAAGTTCACATACGACATTTTGGAAGCATGCATTTTGCCAAAATTTTCAAAGCCTGTTTTTGAGATATTTTTTTCTTGAAAAATTTGTAATTTACAACATTTTAGAAGCCCAGCGACGATATGGTGCATTGGTAGAAGATGTATGGTGCTATGGTGCATGGTGTAAGGGGAATGGTAAATGGTGTATGAGGAATGGTGTGATTATGTAATTTGTATATAAAATGTGGTTGTCAGAGATTAAAAATTTGCAAAATATTGATAAAGAACTGAATTTTAATTTTATACCTTAATTTACAATAGTGTGATCAAAATTAGCTTTTTCAAACAAATAAATAATTTTGTAGTCACACGCCTACTTTGAAATTAAATTGCATTATGGGTGATTTCGGATGGTGTAGATAGAATGTGTTAGGTGTATGGTGCAAAGGTGTAACATGTTTAGTGTAATGGTGTAATGGGGTATGTTGTTAGTGGGAAGATTACAACATCCAAGGACTGTATCAACACTTTCCATTATGACAATGCACGTTTGCATACTGCAAGAACTTCAAGGGACTTTCTACAGCAAACCAACAGTACTTTAATGCCTTGTCCCGCTCTTAATCTGGATAACCCGATAGAAAATCTATAGGACGAGTTTCAGAGAAAACTGAATGACAAGGATTCCTATGCACTTTAACAACCGTCTTATTCATTCCATGTACATTATATGCCAGGCCGTACTCATCGATAATGGAGGACACACACGCTACTGAAAAGTGACCTGTATTAATTAGTCCTGTGATATGGTGTTGCAAAACTTTATTAATGAACAGTAAATTAGCCGAAATGACACAGTTTGTCAGGAATACGACAGTTGTTATACATTTTTTTTTATGTGTTTGAGATATTGATTTTGCCATTTCACATTGGACTTTCCGTTTAGAATATTCCTCGAAGTTCGTTTTGTTTTTATTTTTATATGGAACCCAATTAGTGGGAGATATTATGGACATAATTGTGCAAATCGTGATACAAGCATGAAATTTGGTATATGGGTGGATTAAATGATATTTAAAAAAATCAGCTGCTGGCCATAAAAAAAATCATTTTTTCAAGATGGCCACCGCTCATTTTGCAAATGGCGTCATTTCCAATTGGTAACATTTCGTAAATCTTTTGAAAGCTGTTTAATAGGTATAATCCAATGTAAGTTTTGATAAAACTTCAATTACAAATCCTAAAGTACGAACAAATAATACCTACATGAATAAAAAAGTGACTTCCGGTCCCAAAATGGCGGCAAAACGTTGAAAATTTCAATTTTATCATGCCTATCAACTTAACAAGAGATATCACTGACTTTGTTTAGTTAAAATGCATATATAGTTTGTTTAGAAAGACAGGTTGCTTATCTAATAATTTTCTGACAGTTACCAATACACAAACATGTACACGGAAGGCCAGAACGGTAGCATTTACAGTTAACAACACAGCTGAATTTCTTGCATCCGCATTTTAAAAATCCTGACACGAAAATTAGTGGCAACCAAAAAAGTCTACTTTGGTTTTCAATTGTCATTTTATTAACCGAACTCTTGTGTCCATGACTTGGTATATGAACCTGTCGAATGCATAAATCTGGACGAGCCAAAACATGTCCAACTTGATATGCTTCTCTTTTGATGTACCCCAGAAAGATAAAATCGTTTGCAAGGAGGCAGAGGCCATATGATGGTGTTCAACCTACCACAGTTAATGATAATTATTTTGTGGTAGGCGGAATAGCATCATAAGGCCGCTGCTTCCTTGCAAACGATTTTAATCGTGCCTCCTTATTAGGAAACGGTGATGTTTTCGTGCATGATACAAATAAATACGTCTATGATGTCCATGTCTGTGTCTTCATACAAAATTGGGCAAAAACGTCCGTGACATCTGAGAATACTTCCAATTTCTGCCAAGCTGACCTTTTCACTTTTCGATGAAGTGCCGACACAGTGTCACACCCACTAAATGCACGGAAGAAGGAAAAGCTGCTACACGAGGACCAATCCCATTTGATATGACTTGTACAGAAAGTCTTTATTCCTTCAAAAACCTACCCACAATTTGTCCACACATAATCTTGCAAGTACTGCAATTCCTAATACTACTACATCTATGTCAGTACTACTTAAAAATACTTTTTACAACCATTTTCAGCAGAATGTTTATCATGGACAATCATTCATTCTGCTTTTGTATGATTACAAGGGGATAACTGGGAGGTATCCGTATTGAAATTACAAAGAATATGTACACCTTGAGTAGCATAAGCATTTTCATTAGTCTCTAAAGAAGCAATTATGTCGTAATTCATAATTGAACGCCAGAAATTAAACTGTGGTCGATATGACTCTATTACCTTACACCCGTTGATCACATACTTCAACGTCACTGAGCCATGAACTATATTTTCTGTGTTTACGTCATTCTACAACAGATGATCATTCCAACGCTTTCATTACGACTACCATTATCAATTTAAGCAAACCACATGAAGTTATGTGATGCGCGTTTCCATTCCTAATTACATTTGAACATACTTGAAAAGCATCTGCCATTCAAGGTGTTTCAATATCGGTTTCAGTGAAGGCACTTGTCCATCCACTATCGCGATATATTTCACTCAGAATTTGAAAACAAGCCATGGACAATCCACCAAACATGTCGATAAACTTTTATTCTCCCTACAAATCTTGCCATTCCAACTGAAATTGCTTAGCCAATACCAAAGGGTTTATTTGCAGCTATAATTGATGTTTGCCCGATATTTAGAAACTTAACCATCTTTTTCACCTTATCCATCGAATGCTTGATCATTGCAACTGAAATTGCGTGTTTTCAAACAGTGGCGTCAAAGAAGTAACATTTTATATTCGAACAGAAGAGCCTCGATGCTTGGAGGAATGAATGACGACCAAGATATGTTTAAGAAATTCAAATCCTCATCTGTTAGAAGAACTACGATTTCCATCATTGTACCCATGTAGTGCGTGTAACTCGTTCTTTATTTATAAATAGTTTGCGCATGCCCGAAATTGTTTAACGCATGTGTATCATAACCTAAAAAAAGTCATAAAACAAATGCATAACATCATTAAAAACTCAAAAGCGCTAAACATGTAATAAATTGTTCAAATGTTTGTGTGAGAAGTTTGTAACATTTTCACGCATGCTCAAACCAAAACATGTCAAATATTTATTTTTAGTATAATTGTCACATGTAAAGAAGGTATCCATCAAACCTGATAATATTTTTTACTTAAAGAAGGTCAGAGAAAATGTTTTCCAGAAAAATAAGTATTTCAATCTTGAAAAAACAGCCATTTTGGAAAAGGTGGTGGCCATCTTGAAAAAATGAAAGTTTCTTATGGCCAGCAGTTTTTTTTCTTAAAATGTATATAATAATGATGCTTCGTGCTAATTTGCATGCTTGTGTCATCATTTGCACAATTCCCTTGATTTTGCTTGCTAATATCTTCCACTAAAAGTCTGCATACATTCCTCTACAAAATTTGTAATTCGTTGGACAATTGAATTTGTGGTTTTCGGATCACCACGAAATCCACGAAAATTGTTATCTAACGAATAATAATAGATTTATAGTATATGGATCCCTGACAACTTTGAGGCTGTATGCTTTTTATGTACTTTGACTTGTTCTTCTTCGAATATTTTTGCATTAGAAAACAAAATTATGATTCACAGTTACCAAATGACTTATTGCAGGGCATACAAAGACTACAAGGTTTTATAAAGATCAGATTTACTTAATATTTGATTTTCATCAATGATGAGGTGAATGTATTAAAGGAGTAGGTTCAGTAAGACCCCTTTTTGGCCCCAAAATATAGCAGTTTTACAAAATTGTTAAAATGTAAACCTTAAGTTATTTATTGGACAGTAGAATGCTTCTGCTACATAAATATCGGCTGTTTTTGACAATACAATGCACATATATCAGGTACTAGCACCATTAAGTCAGGCTAAATTACTGAAATCCTCATAATTTTAGCATTTTAGTAAAATTTTAGACGGTTTTCGTGTAAAACGAAAGTGGCCGCATTCGTGTTCATCCTTAATATTGTAAGTTGTATTTTATGATAACACATAACATATATAAAGGGATAAACCATGGATGAGTAACGAGGTTAGGCGAGCGATTCGCAAGCGTGATCGTTGCTTCAAAAAATATCAACGGACTCGAAGAGACGAAGACAAGTTATATCACATAGTTGCTAGGAGAGAGGTCAATCGCTTAAAACGAGACGCAAAGCAAAGATATGAAATTAATATCATTCGCTCATTTTCTAGAGAAAACCTTAATCCTAGGAAATTTTGGTCCCTTAGTAAATCTGTGTTAGGTTACAATTCAGATAGAACTATCCCCCCTTTAAAAGATAACATGAATCTGATATCTGATGATCTTGAGAAAGCAGAACTCCTTAATTGTTATTTTTCTGCTCAGATGCACTTGGGTCAACATGAAAATGACTTGCCCGCTCTACCGCCATTATCTTTTCTTACAGTAGAGCGTCTTCAGGAGATAGTAGCTGTCGGAGAAGATGTTCTTAAATATTTACGCCAATCTAACCCCCATAAGTCATGCGGCCCAGATGGCATATCAAACCATATCCTAAAGTACTGTGCTCATTCTCTGTATAAACCACTCACTAAACTCTTTAATTTCTCACTCCATTCTGGAGTATATCCATCTCTCTGGAAAGTATCTAATGTGTGCCCAGTGTACAAAAATAAAGGCGATAAAAATATCATGTCTAATTATCGACCAATTGCTCTACTATCATCTGTGTCCAAGATCCTTGAAAAAGTCATCTACAAGGCTATCTATGAGTTCTGTGAATTTAATGACTTACTCATCAGTGAAAATTCGGGCTTTAAGAAAAACGATTCAACAGTGAATCAACTACTTACTATTACTCATGAAATTTACAAGTCATTAGATAGCGGTAAAGATGTATGTACAATCTTTTTAGATGTTTCAAAGGCCTTTGATAAGGTTTGGCACAAAGGCCTGATTTTCAAACTTAAACAATTTGGCATTTGTGCCTCCCTTTTGTCTCTTGTAGAGAATTACCTCTCAGGTCGTACTCAAAGAGTCGTTATTAATGGTCAGACATCATCGAGTCAAAACACCTATGCTGGTGTACCCCAGGGCTCTATACTCGGTCCTTTGCTTTTTCTTATATATGTGAATGATATTAAAGATGGAATTGTCAGCAATATCAAACTGTTTGCTGATGATACGTTCCTTGTCAAACAAATTGATGACATCTCTGATTGTTTCCAAACTCTGAACAGTGACCTCGTCACGTTGAACACATAGGCCCAGCAATGGTGTGTAACATTCAATGCAGAAAAAAAAGGAGTATCTTATTATTTCTAAGAAGAAGCAAATACCACACTACCCTCCATTGATCTTAAATAATGTGAATATAAAGAGAGTTACATGCCATACACATTTAGGTCTTATCTTGAATGATAAACTTTCTTGGACCGATCATATTGCTGATATTTGTAAGAAATGTCATAATAAACTGAACACTATCTTGAGGATGCGACATATATTACCTAGATTATGCATTGAAAAATTATATAAAACATTTGTTCGTTCATTGCTAGATTATGCAGATGTCATCTATGATAACTGCACTAGCGCCGATTCTGCAAACATTGAACATTTACAGAGACGTGCCTGCATTATATCTGTAGGACTCGGAACCGCGATGGTACTCCGAACCGCGATGGTCACGCTGAAGTGCGATGGTCCACGCTGAAGTGCGTTGGTTAATACGCTGAAGTGCGATGGTGACATTGTGACGTTAACTAGTTGATAACTATACGCCGAAGTGCGATGATGGTTACGCTGAAGTACGATGGTCTTCCTGTGACATTGGAAAAAAAGCAAAATGTATATACAAGCTGGTTAAATGAAATAATATCATAACGATTTGAGAAAATGTATAGCCTTTAGCCTAGAATTATGAAGATTTTAATTTTCTGTTTATGTCAAACAAAACTTAAGGCTTTAAATTTTGATTTTTTTAATCTAATTTTAAAATATGCTAATTCTCCGATTAGCACGCAGTAGTTGAGAGTAAAATAATATGCCGTTCAAGACGAAAAAAAAAAGATACAGCGTGTAGGTCTGTATAATAGTACCTAGAAGGGTCCATCTCATTTTATTATATATTACGACAAAACTTAGAAATTGCTCACAACAATTATTCATCCATTTATATATACCCGATTGCTCACGGAGTAAAAAAACACTTTGTGCATTTATGTATGACAAATAGCGATCCTTGTTGATTATTCCACGAAAAAATTAGGTGATGACAAATTGGGAAGTACATGTAGGGATCAGTTACATTGTAGGTCAATTTTGGCCTAACATGTTGTAAAACATCAACACTGCAACCACTATAAAAAAAAGAGACTAGAATGACAGTGTTCTTACAAATCAGGATTCATCATCATAGCAACTTGATATAGCAAAAAACATTACTAGTACAATAGTACATTTTTTTTCTATTAAATTGTCGATATAGAATCACGAGACTTTTACTTAAAGGTAAATCCAAATTAATATTTAGATCAATATGCTTTATTTATTTGTTTTTGGTTTGTGGCATAATTCCTAACACTGGTTTTCCGATATGCAGACCAAGTTCATCCATCAGCTGCTTTGCTCTCAATGATTTGTTGCACGACTAGTTTGTAACCTCAACACTTATAATGCTCAAAACTCTTCGGAACTTGAATAGTTCGGTACTTTCTTTTCCCCTTCGTTTCCTTTGTTAACATGAAACCTTCATCTACACAACCCTATCGTCCTGCCTGCGAATCTATGTTGTATTTTACTAAGGCGAAACGTCACAATATGCTAACGTCAGACCAAACCATCGCACCTCAGCAAAAGGACCATCGTACTTCGGCGTGGACCATCGCACTTCAGCGTGACCATCGCAATTCAGCGTCCCCATCGCACCTCCGAGTCCTACATATCTACTGGGGCAATCAGGGTCACAAAACATGTCACTTTATTGAAAGAGGTTGGTCTTGAGCTTCTCAAAACACGCCGTCAAGTTCATAGACTTACATACTTGTACAAAATTAAAAATCATCTTGTCCCAGATTATCTTTGTAATTTTCATCCATTGTTCCATCATAATACTGAAAACTATAACTTAAGATGACATGCTAACCTGATACCCATCAGGTCAAGAACAGTAGCATACTATAACTCTTTTCTTCTAGCTACGATTAGAGACTGGAATAGTTTGTCAGCTGAACTAATTACAGCAACATCTTTGGCGAGTTTCAAAAGGTTGTTAAAGAAGAATCTCAATTTGTGTAGTAAAGTAGTAAAAAAATATATTCACGAGGACATGGTTACGAGAAAAAGATTCATACTAGATTACGCTTAGGGCTAAGTGCTCTTAATGACCACTTGTATAAATATAATCTAACATTAAATAGGTTTTGCGATTTCTGCCCAGGTAACTGCATTGAAAACACTGAGCACTATTTAATTCATTGCGCCCGTTACACGAACTATCGGATTACTCTTCTACTTGGAATTAAGAATCTGCTTTGTCCAGATATAAATATAGCAATGTTGCGGGATCTATGTCCCAACTATCTGAGCAAAATATTAATAGAAGGTAGTGATGATTTGTCTGATGATACTAATTTAGAGTTGTTTGAGTGTGTGTTTCGATTTATTAAATCTTCGAACAGATTTTCTCGATAGCTTAAAAACTTTTTTTGACCTGATTGTGCTCAAAATTGTCTTTCCATAATCACTATTTTATATTACTGAATCATACATGTTTGTTAATTCGTGTGCATGTGAGTAAGAATGAGCGAGTGATTGGATGGGTGTGTTGTATTTGTATGTTTTGTCCTGTACATATTGTCTTGTCTTGTGTTTAACATGTTTGTATTCAAAACTTTGATAATTGTGAATCTGTATATATCTATGTTGAGGAGATCCACGCGTAGCCTCTGGCTGTTGGCAATCCTCTTTAAATAAATAAAGAATTAAATTAAATTATATAAAGGTTGAGGATGAACACGGATGCGGCCACTTTCATTTTTACCAAAAACCATCTGAAAAGTGACATTTTCCGGCATATTTGGTAGATTTTTCATATTTGAGCTTGAATCGGATCGTTTTTAATGACTAAATCTGTTCAAATCTTTCACATAAACTAATTAATTCAAATAAAATAGACACTTGAGTGTTTCAAAAGTGGTCAAAATCTTTCGTCAGATGAACCTGAAATTTGCGGCCAAAATCGATCCTTACCGGACCTACTCCAAAAAAAATTTGAAAACACATTGATATGACCTCAGGAAACGCTTGCTTCATGGTCTGTGTTCTTTTCCCGTTATGATTCTTAGAGGAAAGTTGTAGCTGTAAACTCTATTTAAAAGATATTTTTTTACCGAGCCCATGTATATCCGTTCGTATATTAGGCATTTGTGGTGAATGCTTTTGTATACATGGAATTAAGGAAAATATTCATTAAAGTTCATTACGGGTTCTAAAATCTAATACATTGCAGTACAATATTTCCATAAAACAATAGTTTTTAAATCATTTTCGAATGAAGGAAGGGGTAGTATGGAATTTTAGTATAAGTTTAAACTCAAAAGTTTGAGGCACATATACATATATTGAAAATATGCATCACAGTCCTGTTTGTAAGTTTGATCTTTGAAACACAAAACAACAAGTAATGCATATGAACTGTCGAATCTAGAACCTATGATTCAAATTGTCACGAAACTTAATAGCAACGAAGGAACAGTTTTAATCGTAAAGAGAGTTCCGTTTAAACATTGCATTGTCAATAGTTACAGAAGTGCAACCTATATTTTTATTAATAAGTTTCCGTTCAAAAAAGGTAAGGTGAATGGATGTCGGGAAAGCAGTCGTAGTTTGATACAAAAATAGAATACTTGATCAGCTAGGACTAAAGTATTAAATATAAAAAAGAGAAAGAAAAAAGCTAAACTAGATTGTAATGATAATGGTTATATTATTAAGTAGGACAAAAGAATTACTACACGTAGTCTATTTACACGTGTGTTGTTCACCTGAATAGTTTACCCCATATAGTTAACGAGGATAGTATATAGTCTCTCTAATGAAGAATATTGTATGTAAGTCATATCAAAACTTCAAATTAAAAACAAAGATGCATATGTTTCGTTTTTATAACTTGTTGGATAGTTTCTATTATAAAACGTATGAATATATTCTTTTTCCTGAAACACATCCTTTTTTTAATTGTTGGCTTCCAGACGTTTATTCGCCAACATGTTTTTGTCTGTAGTAACCTTGGCATGTAGTGCGGTGACTGAAGGCAGGTTTTTTTGAATTTAATCTCCCCACCGAACACACACCTACATAATATATCATTGGAAAGAGGAAATCGTGTACTATAATAATATGCCTGTCGTCAGGACTTGATATGGTCACATTTTTTTTAAAATTGATGTCAAAGGTCATATGTAAAAATCTGTAAAAATTTAGGAGGGTTTCAATTTTGACATTTTTTTCTATTTCTAAACTCTACCTAAATACAAATAATACTGTTTTGTCTTTAGTAATGTTTGTTATTATACATAAACCTTAATCATTGAGATTTTTTTATCAAAAAAATTCCTAAAACGACGTTTTATAAATAAAACTTCAGAAATCAAGTTTTCAACCTATAAAATGTTTAGAGCACCTTAACCTTATGAAAATTATCAATTTCAGGTAAAAATCAAGTGTCATGTAGGTCAATACTTTAAAATTATTTTTTAAACTGTCATAGTGTGTGAGGTATCAAACAAAAGCCATTGAACACTACAGTCAAATATGACCTCATATTGAATTTGCGAATACTTCAGGTTTTTTTATAGACTACTCGTTGCTTTTGGGTTTTTTTTCACAATTATTACTGCTACCACAGTATTATCTTTTGTAATTGTGTATTTAACTCTGGTTAATATATATTACATTATAGGTCTTGTAACTATATCCCCCCTGTTTTCCCTTGCAACGTACTACAAACTTCAAAAGTATTCCATATAAAAAAAAGAAGATGTAATATGATTGCAAATGAGACAACTCTCCAAATGAGACCATATGAGACATAAAACAATTATAGGTCCCGTACGGGCTTCAACAATGTGTAAAATTCATACTGCATAGTCTTTAATTCCCGAAATGAATAATGTAAAACAAACAAAAATCTAACGGCCTAATTAACATGATTAATGTACAAAATAAATAAGAAAGAAACAAATATAGTATAGAGAAACAAACGGCAAACACTGCAGTACCGTCTCGTGACTTGAAACAGACACATACAGAAGGTGGCGGGGTTTAACTTTTTTAATGGCACGTCAACACTCCCCTAACCTCGGGGCTTGAACCATGTGTACCAGTGCAACCAGCTTTATACCAAATCAACCGTTATCTCCATCATCTTCATTTTCATCAACCGTCACAAGACGTGTTTTAATATTTCTACACATTTCACTCATGGCAACAGGTCTGCAAATGAATGGTTCTGCTTAAAGCGAACACGTTATTTTGGGTTTTTCTTTACAAGTACAGACAAGATATTGTAGGAAGTCCAAAGACATTTGTTCCTAAAAAATACCAGCTTCAAAACCATCCCTAGGCTATCAATTCATCCGAGATTTAACAGAGATCTAAAAGGGGGGTTAGGAAGGTGTGATGACATCCATATGCTTGTCTACAAAGATGTTGGGGAAACATACGAGACGTACACACTATCTTGAATTCGCTCAATTTCATGGTTGGCAACACATTAGATATCGTCGCACTTTACTTTAAGAAGCATAAAATGCTTTGGCACTCAATGTTTCAACAAGGTGTTCTGAACCAAACTCATGGTACATTTGTAAAACCAATCCTAAATTAAAAGGAGTAAAACAAAAACGATTGCCTCAACAATTGCATTTCCACAATTTCTCTGGTGCCATTTCCTGAGAAAAATCTTGGCTGTATGCAGTTTCATTGAGTAACCATAGAATGAATTGCAATAACTACGAAGGCATTGACTGAATTAAGAAGGAAGAGACAATTCATCCGAAGTTGGGTAGTCTCTTTAGAGTTTCGATGTCTTTTCTAAGTAAACTTGCAGCGAAATGAAATTAATATCTGTCCGTTATTTGTATCTATTACAGTTGACATTGAGATTTTGAGGTCAGTTTTCAATTGACTAGAAGCTTTATGGCATCATAAATAGTTATTTTGCTACTAAATATTACGTTATATTTGCCTTGAACTTGTTAAAGTTGTTTGACAACTGAATTTCTATAGAAATGAATGAGTTTAGACTGCATTTTACATGTAGAATATTTTAAATTAGAATCAGCGGTAAGAAATGATCTATATTTATCAAGTAACGGTGTCATGAGGAATGACCAATAAATCGTTGTCAATAGCCAAAATAAAATTAGTAAAAGTAGTTTCGTGTTCTGAGATATCTGCTTCCACGGGTTTGGATTTTTTTTATTTCGTTTTTAGCAAATAATTTGTAATACAACCAAAGTGACAGAGTGTTTGAAGTTTAAAAGATGGACGGGAAACTATTTCAACTTTAACTTTATCTGACACGGATGAAACATTTTTAATACGCTCATCTGATTCAAACTTGAATATTTTTTTTATCTTTCTAAAATGTTTTGTTGCAACAAAATATACATGCGCTCCGGTTGAACGACTGCATTCTAGAACGTGTACAAATACTCGAAACTGAGGGACAATTAACAGTCAGATAATTGTATGTGGTCATTAAATAATAGACTAGAAGCTTCTAAAAGGGGGAACACATATGTTTACTTGTTTAAGTTTTGTAATATGAACGATGATAAACTGCCTGCACGGAGTTCTTCAAATTAATAGATATGGCATAAAACATCTTTATGTTCACCTCATACAATCTTTTATGCAATGCAGATACACAAATCGACTTCCCTAAACTGGTAAATTGACTCAAAATTTCAATCGAGTTTTTTTTGGGGCATATTATGCACTTCATAAAATTTAAAGACTTTTGTCTTTTCTTTGGACTTAATGGAGCAAGTTGCAAAGGACTTGGTATATCACGGAATATTCACTGAAACTATCCGTCAATTATTTTGATTTTACAATAAGACTTTTCTGACAAAGTATATTTGATGTTTTATAACGAAAAAACATAGAATATAAACATATACAAACAAATTATGTGGCATATATCATTGCACTTTAATTGAAAATATGTGTATATAATAGCGAAAAAGGTAGTTATTTCATATAGCATTTGAGAGCAAATTATTGACTAATACACAAAATGTGACGGAAGGCAAGTGATTGAGTTCCGTGTTGAAATTGAAGATTTTTACTCCATTCTTTTTCCATTGATTTCTTAAGGTTTTTTTCATATTTTGGTTCCGAAATTTTTATCACTTATTAGTTTTATTAAATACTGTATGCTTAGAATATTATGGGATATTTTGTATTAATACTATGAAGAAGAAACTAAAGTTTGAGTCTGAATTTGCAATTAAAATTACCTCAATTTTAAATAGTCTAAACTTCGCAAATTTTATTGATTAGAAGGAAATAAAATACCGAATAGAATATTTTGACATATAAGAATAGCTTCAGGAAAAACTATTTCAATTAAATGAAAGCAAACATACACATTTTTTCATTTTGAAAAAGGGGGGTTGAAACTCTCCAATATACTACCAGTCATAAAAACGACTTTTTAGAAAAATGTGACCGTACAAAATTCTGACGACAGGGCAAAAACTAAAGAAGACATATTTGTCTTTAAGTTAAGATCATTTTTAGCCGTGTGTTATTTGGGGAGATTAAACTCGCGATCTAGACGACTTTTTACACTTCTGTCACCGCACTAATGACCTTTCTCGTAACAATTCGGTGATCGGAATTACGCATGTACGAAGAGGAAACTATCACCATTTACGTTTGCTTATGTAAAAGACTATTGATGGATAGCACATTGTTAATACCAATCGGAATACTAGTCTATACACAACATTCCATCTAACGCTATTAAAATACTCTACTATATTCTTTCTACATTTCGTACATATATTCAACCCATTAAATTCATCGATTGTGTCTCGGTTAAACTATTTTATTATAAGTTTGTGAGCTATTGTACTATCTTTTTATTTAAATCTATACATATCCATAATTTATCGCCCAGTGGGTTTTAATTGAAGAATATTTATTATGTATTACAAATACCAAATTTAATTATTGTGCTCTTTTATATACATAGCTATACAATGTATAATATAATAGTATAATGTTCTATTCTATATTTTGTTTACTGAGATTTAAATACTCATTCAACCAAAATATGTTTTGTAATTCATTCAGTAAAAAGTCTTGCATCGTATACTATTTGGATATTTGAAAAAAATTAAATAAAATGCCCATGTAAAAGAAGGAGATGTGGTAAGATTGTTAATGACAAAACTATCAACTAAGTTTAGATAAAGTGGATGTATGAAATAAAAGACAACCATACATTCTTGAACAATGAGAAAAACTAAAATGCACCGTCATGAATAATATAAAACAATTCAATTGAGAAGTCTAATTTATAACAAAGCAAATTACCAAAAGCAAATATGACAGACATCTACCAATGTATGTTTAAAATAAAATTTATGAAGATTAAACAGTGTTTGTACTCGTTTGGTTATTTTATGACTTTGAGCTCTTTTTACCAAGGGATATTTCTTCCTGACCCAACTCAATTCTTCAATATTTCCAGAACAATAACATACTTTCATATATCTGTGACCGTTTAAATGACAAAAAACAATGACATAATCAGCAGTTAAATAGGAAAGTGCGGTATACATCAATGTTAAAAGACAAAACGATGTATTTCATTACTACACCTTCAAAACTTGAATCACTCAAGCATTAACCGTAATTTTACTACCTTTCTTCAAGGATCGATGATATAGATTTTTGTCATAACTACCTGTAAACAACAACGAACATGGGTACGGCTGCTTCTAAAACTTGTGATATATGTGTGAATGGTTCAGGCATTAATTACTGTGAGCAATGCGAAGTCTTCTTTTGTTATAAATGTGAGGAATCACATTTAAGGAAGCCGGAAAACAGTGACCATCAATGTATAAGGGGACCGAACATTAACGCAGAAGTGAGACAAAACTGTGGTGAAAACAAGATAGAAAATTATGTGAAAACAAAGATAGATTCCCTTCAGTACATACTAAAAGAAATTGATACTGCAGAGCACAATTACCAGTCAGAGGTTAAGCAAATAATCCAAGCAATCAAAAATGAAGGAAGACGATTCAAAGAGCTAATTGATGAACAAGTTAAAAGCTTAATTGAACATCTGAAGATGGAGGAAGTGAATAAACTTCATCATTTTCAATTGATGATTAATGAGTACCAAACTGCTTTGTCTAGGGCACGCAACATGCAGAAAATGTATAAAGATACACAAACTATAACAGAAACCGCAAATTTGCATCAAAAACTTAAACAATTGATGTCAATTATAAATGCAACAGAAGATCATCATCTTCCAGAAATTCCATCAGTACAATATACTGCAAAGAATGTCACACAGAGTGAAATAGAGGATATGTTTGGAAAACTAACTTTAGAGTAAGTTTTTTTTACTATTAGCATCTGATGTAGTTCTTTTATTAGGTCTTTCCACTTTTCTGTGGAAAGACCTATTGTTTTTCTTATGATTATTTTTGTTTTCTTCCACCTAATTTTGTTCTTGCGATAAATATTTGTTTCGCAATATGTCGCTTAGATATTTGGTATATGATATCGAACAGTTTATGCGCTTTAGAAATTTACCCTGCGTAACCGAATACTTTTCTTTGTAGGAGTTATCTCCCCAAACACTGTTTTCCTTGTGTCCACGACTCCTTCGCAACCTTAAAAAATTATGACAAATTTATTTTATAAAATTGCTCGTTATATCCTTCGCATGATTTGTCCAATTTCGACCGAAGCAATATGGACACTCCATATGAGAGTTTTTTCCCCTTTTGTATTTGAAATTTTGAGATGTATTTCAAACTGGAACACCATAAGTGATAGAGACGTAGGATCTTTTGATTTGAGGTCCTTGGTCCAAAAAAAATGAAAATTAGGTCAATGTCAAAGGTCAAGGTCATATTCTAATTTTTGAATTAGGCTTATTTCCACTCATTTCCAGAAACCGTATACAAATTATTGCATATTCAATGTGCGCAATGAATATACAACTGCAGAATTGTTTTGTTTCATTCTTTCGCAAGAAAAATATAAACAATTAAAAACCAATTGTTCAGAGAACAATTGAAAGTCTTTCCACACCAAAGAAATTTTGATAAGATAGTTTCTTCATACTGATGCGATAAATAATGGTTTAATTATATTAATGAGTGATGTAAGGGAGATAATAAGCTACTTCCGGTGAAATGAATATCACTTCCGGTCTCATATGATAGCTTCTTTGACACTGATTCCAAAAATATATAGTTTCTATATACTTTAATATGTAGAATGGCAGATAATTGGCCACTTCCGGTTTGTTGGAAGTCATTGTTAGTCTTCAGTAATCAGTTTATGTATCTATATGACAAAATATATGGATTCTGAGTACTTTTATATGAAAAAATTGCAAAAAAGGCTACTTCCGGTTTTCTCAAGGTCACTTCCGGTAGTCATTTTTCAAGGTCATTTGTCACCTTACCTTTTGTACAAGGTCAAATGCCTTTATAATGAACTTAGTTGAAGTTATAATCAAATAACTTCATATCAAGACATATTAGGGGCACCAACTCCTATAAGATGCCATTAAATTGTATCAAACTTAATGTATCATATCTTCATAACAATAAAGCAGACATTTTGCAATTGTTTTTCTTTATGTATCTTTCAAAGCGTCAGAGAAAATGCAAAAACAAGCAAAAGTCACAAATTAGAACTTGACCTTGACCTTTGACCTTGACCTCATTTTCTAAGTTAGGACATAGGGGACTCAAATAAAAACATTCCAGGGTTATACGGTTAACTGTTATTGAGTTAAAAAAACATAACGACAAATTTATTTTGTAAAGGTAGATAACTACTATAAAATTTCAGCGAATCGCTTCGACCCAAATGAGCCAAAAATTCCTGAGGATGTAACGAACAATTTGTAAAAAGAATTTTGTCGATATCTTTTTTTGTTACGAAGAAGATGCACACAGATGATAAACAGTGAATAGGGAGATAACTCTTACAAAGAAAATGGTTCGGCTTAGTAGGGTGAAATTTAAAAGCGCATAAACTATACGATACCATATGAGAAATATCTAAGCGACATATTGCGAAACAAACATTTATCGCAAGAACAAAATTTGGCGGAAAAAAAAAAATAATAATAATAATCAGAAGAAATACAATAAGTCTTTTCACAAAAAAGTGAAAAGACTTAATTAACAAACAATTGAAATTTGAAATTTGGCTGATTATTTGTCATGGCATTTATTCACAATATAAACCAACAAACAACCAACATCAACAAACTGGCCAACAAGTTAAAACTTGATGACAATTGGTCACTTAAGGGAAACCAACAGTAAATGCATAATAATTTCTAGCTGCTGGGCAGATCCATAACAGCTTAATGAACGATATTTGAATAAATCACTGCCAGTTGAATCATGTTGATGATGACATCCAACGCACTTTCCATATTGAACGGAATGCCATGACGATAGACACTTTTTTTTTATCATTCTTGCAAATTCCTTGAATATTCAGGTTTCATTGGATCTTCCGATGAATATTGAAACGTCTGACACTGTTGATGATACATGACAATCTAATAGGAACATTCAACACATTTGGACCTGTTCACCATGTAATCTGAAAAAAACTAACTAAAACAGCAGCAATTTTGTTTATTAAAGGGAGGGAGGGTGGGTTGTGCAATATTGTTGATAAATATTCGTGGAATGAAAATTTAGCGGGAGCACGTGTTTTTATATGACCAAAGTCCACGAGGCGCTTCAAAGCATAGTCTTTCGTATGTTTAAATATATGGTAATAATTATTTAAATGGCAAAACGTAAATAATGGACTAACGTACATTTCAAACACAATAAACAACTTAATGTAATTTTAATGCAATAAATCAATTTAATTATTAGATCATTAAATTTTATTATTTTGACTAAATTGTAAGTTGCAACATGTCGTAACTTAACAATTTTACTTGAAGGGGTGCGTAGACAATGAATGGGAGTTTTTTTTCCCTATCATATCTAAAATTATGTGTAAAGTGATATAACTTATTAACCATACATATTAGAGACCTAGGGTCTTTTGATTTGAGATCCTCAGTTTGTTACCTTGAAATTGAGGTCAAGGTCATAGGTTAATTTGACGTTCTAGATTTTGACCTTTGTTTTGAATTCATATCTATACCTCATAAAGCCATATGAACTGACATTTTAGACTGATTTTTAATATTTTAATATCAAATAGATATTAACTGGTAGAAAGACCTTCAATTTTCTTTGAACAATTGGTTTTTAATAATATCCATCAATTGTTTAGATTCTCAAATTTGATAACAAGAATACGACAACAATATGTATACCAATCGGGATGATATATTTATAACACATTAAATATCAACACAAAAATGACAACACAGTTTTTTGGATTGACATCTATGTCATTACTCTAGTAGTGGTCTGTTTTGTCGTCCTTTGGAATTTCAACCAAAGATGAAGAACTGGATCTTTTCTATAGAACTTTGTTCACAAGGACGCTTTCATAACAAGAGTTGTAATTCGTGAATTAAAATCATTCCTTCGTTGATCTCATTGTCTGATCTTGACGAAAATAAATTGTTACCATCTAAAAATTGAATTATCATAAGTTGTTATTCTTTGAAACATTTGCTAATCTATCATTGCTTTAATTTCAGGACGTGGAAACTACATGAGTAAGTTCATTTACCTGTTCTCGAGACTGTTTAAGTGCATAAAAACAAAAATTTACCTGGGGTTTCGTGATCAAATTATATTCAATCAAAAGTCAAAAGATAGTTTTAAGGTAGATTCATGGTATACCGCCATCTTGGATTGCACAATCGCAGTACAAAATCGGTATAATTATTTGCCTAAATCTGCAAATTTGGAGACAAATTTGCAATTCAATGGTTAGACTGTTTTTTCTATATGAAGACAAATTGTTAATTAATCGTATTATTCAAAATATTTTAACAAATATCAATTTTTTTGGTATAAATTTTTTTTTTTTCAAATGAGCCATTTAAGGGGAAATAACTCTTTTAGTACAAAATTTATACTGGGCTAATAGGGAAATTTTTTATTTTTACTTGTAGCAAGAAAACAAGTTCGGTGACACCATGTTTTCTTTTTATTTTCTTAAAACATATAATGAAACCTTTCTTCTCACAATTTATTTCAAAATTCTATCTCATAGAATTCTTTTTATGCACACTAATGTGTTTTTTCATGAACAAACTAACCAAATTTTGGCAATTTTCAACGACCCATAGCTTGAAAAATAGCACGGTGACCCATACTTTTTATTAAATTTTTGAAAAGAGTAAATAAAATCTTCATTTTGGCAAATTATGAAAAAATTCTGTCTCAAAAAATATATACTTGTGATCTACCTTAAATTTATAACTTCATATCTGAATTTACTGCAATATTTAGGTCTATAAATCGACTGCAAAGAGTAAATAAAACTAATTTCTATTTTTTTGTGAGAGCCGTATTGATAACATATGACCATTTCAGTACAACATTGTTTTTTTTAAGAGATATGTTGTGATAAATTGTCGGACTGATGAGCCGTGAAGACGTGTCTGTTGTAATTCTTTTAGAAGTATTAAAACACTGACGGACTGATGAATGGGTAAGAAGTTGTTCCGAAATTAATAATGTCCATCAATTGTGTTGATTCTCAAATTTCGCAGCGAATTAAGGCAATTTCGATAAAATTTTGTCAGGGGCAGATAACCACGAAAGGACCTCATTATGCATTCATATATTCATTGATCGCGGAATCTGCGTAAGCTGCGTCTATCGATGAAACGGTATAAAATGGAATTACAAACATGTCTGTTAACTAGCAACGGGTATTCATATGATGTAATGTGATAATCGAAACTCGAATATTGTATGTTTGTGCTTTAATTATCATGGCAAACGGTTGCAATAACTGTTTTTCTTGACGAGATTGTCGGTTTGTGGACCCTGCCTCCTTTTGCGGATTAACCATTGAGTAGACGATCGCCGTGGAACAGATGTTTGCAGTTTGCAGAATAGAAGAACCTTGGAGAGAAAAGTATTCTCACTTCTACCTGAACATCTATCTAGAAAAGTAAGTGTAAGCCACCAAATTTGTATTATTTATGAAACAAACGTTGCATGTTTTGTTAATCATTTCCCTTTAATCAGCAATATATAACAGATACATTGTATCACAAATACTTGAAAGAAACTCATGTTTATTTGGAACTCTGCCTAAGAATCAATTTCATGAAACTTAGGTGATTTAGTTGAATTTATACAAAAGTTACCTTTCCATTCTATAAGATATATTTATTATCTGGTTTTTGAATATAGGGAATTTATTCATAATAAAGGGTGGAAGTTATCACTTTTTTTTGCGAACAGTGACTCAAACACACTAAAACAAATATTCATGAATAGTTGCTATAATGTACCATAAGTTCCCTTGTCCGTCCAATGAATTTTCGTCGCATCTTTCAGGAACATTACAAGGATGCCTGAAATTTGGTTTCGCCAGTTCACCTTATACTTTTAAGGGTATGGAAGGGGGGTTTCAGTAGTGACAGTAGCTCACTCATTCACTTGTTTGTTTGAGATACACACACACAGTGGGTGGTTGGGGAGGAAGATGACTATTTTGAGAAGTGCTGTCAGCATTTCTAGTTATTTCTAGTTAATCATAAAAATTGATTTAAAACATATCAATGAGCTAAAACGACAACATGTGTTCAATGTGTCCATGGCACAGCTCTTTATTTTGCATAAGATGAAGCAATTATAAAAATTCGAGGAAAAATAGGCATAATATTTAAGATGCAAATCATAATATCAAATAAGGGTTGTGTGGCTGACGTTATTTCTTTATTTTAGAAAAAAACTAGAACACACCCGCGAAATTGTTGGCATTTAAACGGGTTGTTGAAAGTATGTAAACTGTTTTAGGATGATTTTCTGTAAAAGATTTTATGGAGTAATTCAGGAAAGGTGACAAAAGTACTTGGTGACAAGACAATTTTGTAAGCCCTCCACTTTTTTCCGTTAATTTTTGTTTTTAATTTTTCTTTATACTATAAACACTCATGTACTATAAATAAAGTGTATTTTCTATTTACTATCAATTCCAAGTTTACTATCCAGGTGATATAGTCATAATAGAAACTGTATATATCCTATTTTGATCTGAGCGTCACTGATGAGTCTCATGTAGACGAAACGCGCGTATGGCTTATTAAATTATAATCCTGGTACCTTTGATAACTATATCAGTGACAGTCGCGGAAGGAAAGCATTGAAATGATCATAAATAGCAAACACATTAAATTGATAGTATATGGTATGATCATAGTATACCGAAAAACACGAAAATAATGTCCAAAAATACAATTTTATTAGTCCTCCCCGTATGGCATTCCACAATGAGCAAAGCCTTTCCAGCAAAGTTCGTTTTAAAAGGCCCCAAAAACACAATGTAAAATTTTTCAAAGGAGATACTGAAGCGGCCTAATTTATGTAAAAAAAAATGAAAACTAATTATGTAACACAGCAACAAACGACAACCACTGAATTACAGCCTCCTGACTTAGGACAGGCACTAAAGACACAATGTGGCGGGATTTAACATCTTAGCGGGATTTAACATCTTAGCGGGATCCCAACCCTCGCCTAACCTGGGACAGTGGTATAACAGTATAACATAAGAACGTTAGTCCATTCTTCAAAAATTATAATATTAAATGTCCCAATAATCATGATAGTTTCTGAATATAATGAAATATCTGTACCAGCAATAATATGTATTTTAAAACACAGACATGACAGATATTATTAATTCAATATACTGAAAGATAGTTATTATTTTTTACATTGTAGCTGCGGATTACTGATATCGATATTGAAGTATTTCTGTCATACATGTCATAGTATACATTTAGTAAAAGAGATACAAAACAATGTAGTTAAACATATTACTTTCATTTTAATAATTTTGTCATAATACATCTTATAGGCATATCTAGGTTTTTCATTTAATTCTAAAGTTTTATTATAGTAGTGCATCTTATTACATGTATAATATGAGCTGCATCGGATAGAAACCGACCTTATGCAAGTGTACGCATGTTTATATACGTATAAGACTTTGTATAATTTTGGAACATTTAAAAAACGATTCAAAGATAAATTTTGGTCTGATATATAGGGTTTTCATATCAACAAAGTTATCTTATATCAACAGTTATATATACTGATTGTTCATAGCGATTTTTTCAATCCGACAAAAGGTTAAAAGATGTATTGATATTCATTTGCTAATTTGCATAAGGTCGATTTCTATGTTATTTAAATGTGTGTGGAAAATTTAATTCTTGATCAAATGTTAAATGAAGACATGATGAAATAATGTCAGCGGAATTTTGTTTGTTAGCATTTTACAGTAACTTTTTGAAGAAGCATTTTTGCACTTACTTTTTGCATGTTGAACATTTCATTTAATATATATTAAATTTACATTGTCATATTTCAAGGATGATAACCTGCAGTGAGACAGCAGTAGAAAGTTACTTATAACTCATCATGGCCATTACGGAAGATCTGATTAACATTTATTTAGAAAGCCACCAGTTATGTCCACGAAAAGCAATGAAAGTAGAAAAAAACTGCAATTCTACATAATGTGCTGAACAGAAGCATTGACTGTTTCAAGACCAAATGATTTGGAATTAAGTGTTTTGATGCTGAAAGACAGAAGAATATTAGCTGGACATTTGTGCCTTTTTTCAGCATCATCATGTATCATTGAAGTTGATGTTTACTATCTGAGAGAGCTTTTAGCTCATTTAAAATGAATTCTAAATATAGGAAGATTATGATTTGTGAATTTTCTTACAATTGAAGTTTCAAAAAAAGATTTCATTAAAAAAAATGCATTTCGTGGATGTAATTTGTCGTCTCTTCAATGATATATTTGAAAAGTCTGATATATAACCAAGTTATTTGATTTAAAAATCAATCCTTCCTACAGATATACAGGCAATATATATAATATATATATGATATATAATACATGTTATTATCTTTCATGCTAAAATGTCGCCGCGGTTGACTATGTTTTATCGGGGTAGAAATCTGCTCTATCGCCCTCTCAGCTATGTGTTATTTATATATAGGCATTTACTGATGCACCACAAATGTTGTTACATGTAATATCAAACTAAGAATATAACATATAAGGACCAATGAAACAACTCTCCATCAGAGAACATTTAGTCATATATTGTCCACCAACAACAAAATCATATTTTATCATGATATATATATTTCAATTTCATAACACAGAATACAGGTATACAAAAAGTTCTATAGCTTATAAAGTGTTTTTCAATATTGGTACTGAGCAAGACCTCTGTAACAACCACAGAATACTTGAACAAAATAATTATGGGTATTTTCTTTGCTTCATTTATATCAGGTAGTAAATATGCACTTTTATTGCATAGCAATATAATATTTCCCACAAAAAGTAACCAAAAGTTATCGTGCGATAAATTCTAATATTGCACTAGTGCAATAAATCATCAAAATTTATGACGTCATCAACAACAAAATCTTAGTTTAAACCAATTTATACTTTCAAATATTATATTACTATACAATAAAAGGGTTATTGCATGAATATTGGGGAATATTGTCCCTCGTAGAACATATATTGCACTCGCAAGCTCGTGCAATATAAAATTCTACTCGGGACAATATTCCCCAATATTCATGCAATAACCCTATATTACTACATGACTACCTAGTTTGTCCTTACTTGGAAATAAAAAAAAATTGCAATGTTTTTACTTTTTGTTTCAAATAAAATTGGTTATACAATCGATACATTTTGCCAAAATTATAACAAAGGACACGACACGATTAGACCTGTTTTGCCCCCCCCCCCCCCTATTTTCTCACCTCACCCATTTTCTGAAATTAATTATTTTTCCAAACAAACTTCAAACCTTAGTGAATATTTTAACGTGATAAGTAGCTTTCCAAAACAAAATTTGAACAATGAGAAAATAGGGGGGGGGGGGGGGTTCAAAAACGGACCTTATCGTACCATGTCCGTTATTTTAACATGTTAAGTAATTCCATTATTTGTATACAGCATTTTCTGAAACTGCATTAATTAATCTCACATTTTTATACGCTAGTTTACGGAATGAATAATGATTAACAGTTGTTCGTCCGTCTGTCTGTCCGTCCGTCGGTTTATGAATTTGTACTGGTATTGTTTAATAGCTAATAATCTTGGGATTAAATTTACTAAAACATTTCTGAGTCTTTTTGAAGTATATATGTAAACCTCAGATCTGTGTACGACCTCAAATCGGTGTCCGTTTCTCAAATCTATGCCCCATCGTGACGTCAATCGCTAATCGTAAAATAGATTCGGCCTCAAATCTGTGTGCGATTTTCAATCGTGACGTCATTCGCAAATCTGTGTCCGTTAAAAAGATAAGGCCTCAAATCTGTGTAATGTTTTTTCCAATTTGTTTCGCCATGCGCAACTTTATGCCCGTCTATTAAGTTCGGCCTTATAGTTTTTTTTTCTTTTTATTTTATTAAGTAATTTCCCATAATTCAATATTAAGTTGGTGTGTGTTCTCCATGTATGTGCAAGAGCTGAAGTTTAGTATGCGTTTAAGAAAATCCGGCTAAATCATTTAGGGGGTATTTATAATATTGTTTCAAGTACGGTCTTATATGCTTTTTGTGTTATAAGTCATTTTTCCATGTGTGTGATTAAAATCTTTACATGCGTGGGTTATTATTGTATGCCGTCTTTAAGAATGAAACTACACATATTTATTTTACTAAAAGACAGCAAAGAATGAACATGTGTTTGCAACTTCGACGTACTTCGTTTTGTCTTATGAATTTGTTCATATCGCTGTTTCATTGACATTTATACCACTTTATCTATGTTTCTCCTTGAATACTAGTATAAAAAGATCATTCTACATTGATAAAAAAATAAAACGTTCTTTATATTTGAAATATTTGTGAATCACAATAGAACATATATCAATTGTTCGTTCTTAGCTGATATCTATTTAGTTCAAATGTAAAACTTGTAATAATGTCTTTAATAACGAAAATATTTCGCCGAAAAGAATCATTCTTTATGTTTTGGCACATTCCTTTTTTCAAGAAACCAGATGTAAACACTGTAGTCCCTTTGTTCATGGCTGGATTTGTTTTGGATTATAAATATTCCCCAATAGTAGTAGTAAGTAAAGATATCCCGATAATTGTCAGAAAACATTTCAAGAGGATAAATCTCTAGTTGACGTTTTTAAAAATATTCCATCAGTCCACTTTTCATAACAGATTTTCCTCCAGTTTAAAAAACAAAACATGTGTAATAATAGATAAAATGTTAACCTTGCTTTTGTCATATAAACCACTTCTTCAATGTTTGTTCGGTGTGAGTTAATGCTCCATGTTAAAGGGCGTACTTACACCTGTTAACTTTTCATTGTTTACTTGATGACGTTTTGTTATGTTTTACGTCAATGAAAGGACATAGATTTGGGTCAAAAATGGACATAGATTTGAGTAAATAAAGGACATAAATGTGAGACAATACAGGACATAGAGTTGGAACGTCTATGACGCAATATTAAAAAGGACATAGATTTAAGGAAAGGACATATATTTGAGGCCGGACATAGATTTTAGGCTTACATATATAAACTTGCTAACTTGTGAATGAATATTTTCACAGTGTTAGATTTTTTTATATTCTGTATACATGTTATAACTGTATCTAGTATGTTAAACAAACATGTTAGGTAGACATGCACAGAAAGGAGACTGCATCCTCAACACAGACAGAAATTGCTATCTTCTTATTTTGAAATTGCATACATATTTTTGTTGTACAGATATAATTTGATACAAGAATGAGATGATATCATATGGTATAATTGCCAATAAAGTTTTGACTAACAATTAAATCGTTTTAGCTTTTGTGATTGTGTCAGGGAAGGATTAACCACTGATTATACTCTGTCAATGATATTTATTAGGCAGTAGTTCTATGAGCATTAACATATCATTTTAATTTCCATGCTGAATAGTTTGTCCTGTCCCCTAATATGCCTATACGTGTGTGTCGTGATTCATTTACCTGAAACATTTGGATTGTGTACATGTATATGTAAAAGTTGTGATTAAGTTAATAGTCATTCCTGTACATTCATACATAATAAATATATAGTACTGATATCTATAATTCCTTTTATTCTGACAGAAAAGAAAAACCATTCATTTCCCTCCTATCTCAGCTGGTGACGGAGAAACAAGTTTCCTGATTTTAGCATGTTTAAGCATGTTAAGATTAACCTTCAAATATTATGGCACTTGATAATAAAATTGATTGGTTGTGCTGAATGTCACTTACGAACTTTTCGCTATTTCTTGGCTGTCCATTTGTATTGGCAGATTGGTGGACACTTTCGTAGGCAGGAATTTAATGTGAAATGAGCCGCAGAAAAAAAAGTTCACTATTACCAATTTCATGGTACAGATGTATACTATAACCTAACGGGAGGTATTGTGCCTGATGTTCATATGACGAAGACATAATCTTTCAATCAGTTTAATTGAGGTCTGGAGCTGGCATGTTAGTTAACTGCTTGTAGTCTGTTGTTATTAATGTATCATTGTCATTTTGTTTATTTTCTTTTGATACATCTTCTAACATCAGACTCGGACTTCTGTTGAGCTGAATTGTAATGTGCGTATTGTAATGCTTTTACTTTTCTACATTGAATAGAGGTATAGGTGGAGGGTTGAGATCATCTCATAAACATGTTTAACTCCGCCCAATTTTTGCGCCTGTCCGAAGTCAGGAGCTTCTGGCCTTTGCTATTTTTAATTTTAGTTTCTTGTGTATAATTTGGAATTTAGTATGGGGTACATTATCACTCAACTAGTATATATATTTGTTCATGGGCCAGCTGAAGGATGCTTCCGGGTGCGAGAATTTCTCGCTGCATTGAAGACCTGTTGGTGTCCCTCTGTTGCTGTCTGTTCTATGGTCGGGTTGTTGTCTCAAAGAAAACAAGAAATTAAGATGATATATATGACAAGGTTTCTAATTAAATCATAGGAAAATGTATCTGAAACTAATCGGATGTGGATTTTTTCACAGATGAGCTTTCAATTAGTTGTATATGCATCCGATATTTGTCAAACTGATTATCACTTTAGGGTATAGAGTAAGCATAAATATTGGGAACTCAATGCCATAGCTTCAAATCATTTTCAAATTTTATAACTAACTCATTCAAAGGACACCGAATTGAATCCCCAATGTCACTGCTGGTGTGTGCTTTGGAAAATCTCAAACTAAATTAAATAAGTAAAAGGAGGGCAGAACAGTGTTAATATTTAACTAATTAGAATGTTAGAATAAGTGAAATATTGCTTCAAATGGGGTGAAATGGAATATTGTAACAACATGCAGGAAATCACCAGGACATAATTTAAAGAAGCAAGCCATACAAAATAATGGCCTGGCAACGGGTAAAATTTATTTTCATTCGGACGCAATTACAAATCACCATGCCTTCACCAGAAAGAATTAAAAAAAAACAAAAAAAAAACCTCCCAAATATGAGTTACAAATTAATACCAGTCACACTTGAGAAACAGAAGAAATTCAACTAGTGAAATCTAAATATTTATATGCAGGTGGGAGTTCATATTTATAATTTTAACATCAACGTCACAGAGCAAACAAACAAATCTTGATTTTTGGTATAAATTAAGTTCTTTGTTAAAATGCAACTTTTTTCATTAAAATATTAATGTTTTCCAGAACACAAGCAAGCACTATAAAAACCTAGTACGCTATTATTTTCTTACAATGAATTTGAACTCGCAAAATAAGTACTGCACTAGGACCCCAGATGCGGATTCCGGATTTGGATAAAAAGTAGGGGGGCGTGTCCCAACACTAAACAAGTATTGAGTGCGAAAAAAAGTGTAAGTCTGTATTAACCAAAAATTGTTTGATAAACCAATCTGAATCCACCTATGAGCCCATCTGTATTCGCCTCTGCCATTTGCGGTAAATATACACAAGAGGTGGAATGCAAATTCTTAACAGAAGATGAAAGTACTCTATTTTATGAGTCCAGCCTGTCACAATTAAAGTTGTATGGTGTGAAAAAAAAATCATTTTTGAATTGGAACCTTCAATACATTCAGCAAACAATAAGAAAATATGTGTTTATTTGCTCCAACATGTCCTTAATTAAGGTAACGCTAGCGCTTCACTGTGAGTACAAACAAAATACACTTATCTTTTCCGACAGCCGATTTTACTACTACGGGGTCTTTCAAACGTTTTTCTTTCGCATTTCAAGGCGTTTATGCTACTTCATGTTAAATTAACTGGAAAGGGGAGTTGCAAGAGCTATACCAACACACTGGTAGAAATGGGCACATTTTGCAAAAAATGATGTGCCTATTTATATAGCGTTCTGTAAAAGAAATTTCCCAACCTGAAGTGCCAAAAACTCAATAAATCGGAAAAAAATCTCCTGGTTCTGTTGGTTTTTTATTTACAAATCCTCTTTTAAAAACTAGCAACATCATTTTTCTAGTGAAGTAAGTTATCTTAACTACAGGGAGTTCAAAACCAGGAAGATCCGATCTCACCTTGCACCTGCCCTTTTGACTTTTTTAGAAAATGTCCTTACTTTCAGTTTGAAGTCACGTGACACTAGTGTATTTATATTTTTTTATAAATAAAAGTTTGAAATATTTTTCAGAATAGACCCTTTTCCCTCTGGTTACGCTTTTGACGTGCATTTTGGCCTTTAGACAGAGGAAACTAACTTTGAGTTCAATATGATTTTTCCTGTGTATAAAAAATGGAAATTTCTTGAAACGCCCTTAACGTCCCTACGTTGATAACAACAATACCAAAACAATATGTATACCAATCGGCATGATATATTTATAACACAAAAATGACAACTCAGTTAACTCTAGTAGCGGTCAGTTTTGTCGTTCTTTGGAATTTCAACCAAAGATGAAGAACTGGATCTTTTCTATAGAACTTCGTTCACATGGACGCTTTTATAACAAGAGTTGTAATTAGTGAATTAAAATAATTCCTTCGTTAATCTCATTGTCTTATCTTGACGAAAAACAAATGTTCCTATTTCAAACTTGTATTATTATAAGTGGTTATACTTTAAAACATTTGCTGATCTACCCTTGGTTTAATTTCAGGATGAATGAACCACCCGAAAACCTGTAAGTTCATTTACTTGTAATCGAGACTGTTTTAGTGCATTTAAACTACAATACAAATAACCTGGTGATTTGTGATCAAATTATAATCAATCAAAACCCAAAAGATTGCTTTACATTAGTTTAAAATTAATTGTTTCGTTTTTGAATTTACTTCAATGTGCAAAAATCGACTGCAAAAACTGAATAAAACTAAATTATATTTTTCGTTAGAGCCGTGTTGATGAAATTAGACCATTTCAGTACAACAAGAATAGTGATTAAACGGTGATGATTTTTCGAAAATGCTCATGAAATTTAAATGAAATGATAATTTAATGCAGATTCGGTGTAGTATTTAAAAAAAAATTAAGTATTTTCGTACTTATCTTAAAATATTTGTATCGTGATTGATTTAGCATTACTTATTACAAATTACATTGCTGGAACCTTTATAGAAAAAAGATATATTTGAAATTTGTTTAAAAAAAAAGACATGCCTTTATGCTATGCAAATAACATTTCAGCATATTTCCTGTATTTTTTTTGTGAAAAATAACCTATTATGAAGCAAATTAGATAAAAAAAAATTGAAGGGTCAATAATTTCAAGTAAAGTAAAGATGTGATTGTATTTTTATTAAACAAAATCACAAGTTTATGCATATGTATCTTTTAATTATTAACATTTTATCAAAATTATTTATCTACATGTAAAGGCGTTCTCAATTACTTTTTGAAACTGGCATTGCATTACTTTTAATATAAAAATGTAGTGTTTGCATTTTCAATATCACAGGAAACGATTTTTAACTTTTGATTTTTTTTATTAGATATAAATTTATTAGTTTTATGCGAAATACATAAGAATTATTGTCAAAATCCGCATAGGGTCCATAGAAAAACCCTCCGAAAGTTCTATCAGTATCGGTTGTGCTCATTACTTACATCCCTTGAATTTAATCTTTTATCTACGCCATACGTGCCAAAGCTCTGGTTACAGCCGTTCAGCACCCTTATTATACAACCGATCGTTAAAAATTGTTATGTATGTCTAGTTCCGATGCAAGTGATATGAACGAATTACAAGAATTAGAAACAAAAGGTTCGTCTGTGTAACCGTATGAGTATGAACAAACAATTATACATAAGTGTCCTCACAAACAACGTTATATTGCTGGGTCTTTCAAGTGCTCCACGAAACTTCTTTCTAAATTATTAAAATCCATTTTATCAGCAATTCAAGACGGGCTTCAACATTATTATGAAACTGCCTATTCTAGAGGTGGCGTGAATCAGATGTGGATACTTAAAATTTCCAAAGATCTTTTAGAGTAAATACAATCTAACTCTCTTTCATCTTGTAATAGTATTAAAACATTTGACTTTTCTACACTTTACACAAGTATTCCACATTCCAAACTAAAAGACAAATTGAAAGAGTTGGTATTGCTTTGTTTCATAAAAAAGAATGACCAACGTAGATACAAATATCTTGTCTTATGGTGGAATAAATCCTACTTCGTAATGGATCACTCTGATTCAAAGAAAAATAATCTCTAAAATTGACATTATCAAGATGCTTGATTACTTGATTGACAACATATGTGTTACGTTCGTTCGGAGGACGTATTTTTCAACATACTGTCGGCATTCCAATTGGAACAAACTGTGCCCCTCTTCTTGCCGACTTGTTTCTTTATTATTATGAAGCTGACTTCATTCAGGAACTTTTAAGGAAAAACAATAAGAAGTTAGCAATATCCTTTAACTCTGCTATCCGCTATATAGATGATGTTCTTTCATTAAATAATTGAAAATTTGATGACTATGTTGAACGCATCTATCCCATCGAACTAGAGATAAAGGATACTACAGATACAGATGACTGTCCCTTTGGTATCTTTCGTCCCTCTTTTATGACTTTTGTATCTTCATGTAGTGTTTTCTGTGTAACCAGACTCATTTTGACTACATCAGAGGCGGTCAACATATAAAATAGTTCAGAAAAAATATTATGTTGTCAAATTATCGGCATCGAATGTCAATAGTTTCAGCATATACTGATGCGTTTGATATGTTACTTTTATATGTTTGTTTTGTATTTATATTGTATAAATGCAACTGTTTCTTTATCAACAGGTATTACAATGATTACAGTATGGGTACAAGCGTAGATCATGCAAAACTGATGGGTCTTAACAGCTTTATGATTCCTAGTACAACACATAATAAATGGTCTGATGATTTATTCGACAAATTTAAAAAAGATGATCCAGACAAAACATTTGAACATAAACAGTCAAACTTTTGAAAAAAGCTGTGTATCTTGTTTGTTTAATTTGTTTAGGAAAATTTAAGTGTTATTTCTAGATATAAGGGGATTTGATTGCATAGTGGTCTAAATACAAATTGGGTGCAGACCGAGCATTTCAGGTAAACGGACAGAAAAAAGTTAACGCGGGTTTTACTTGCGTCCAATTTATGTTAACACCGCGTTAACTATGCGTTAGCTCCAAAATTTTAGTAAACATAAAGGCTAGCGGCATTTGCTTTCACGTTTACCACTGCGTTAACGCGAATAAGGTGTGTCTTCTATTATTTAAAAAAAAAACCAGCGTTTACTATTTGTAGTAAATACATGTTAATGCAGATTGTAATCGTTTTCTGACATATCACATGATATTCTCCGTAAAATGTCTAACTGCACATTGTCAACAAATATATAGACAAATAAGTACAATGTATGATACATGTGATGTGAAACTTTTTAATTTTTTTGAAAATAATATGCCTTTTAGAAACGTAAAACCTTTTTTTATTTATTGTTTGTCAATGAAAATGGATTTTAAATTATTAAGTAATCCGAAAGCATAATTTGTCTTGAAGCCTGATCATGATCAATTTGCCTAACGGAATGGTAGCAACAATTGACCACTTACTCCTGATCATATCCTGGAACGTTATGCGTTAGTTTAACAGGTAAAATGCTATCTTAAATATTATTTTAACATGTTTGCACCATATGTATTTATTTTTGGCTTATGCTTTTTTTTTTTACAAAATTGCGTAAAGTGATAGCCATTCATCTATTATTTGTGATTTACACATTTGCAATTAAAGACAAAACCTTTTTTTTTATATGCTTGAACAGACGTTTATACCTCGGAATGGATTGTTAGACATAAACGTGGAGGAAATAAAGTTGTGGCATTACCAATAGGAGCCAATATTTTCCATATAAAATATTATACAACACCATTAAAATTTGTTCTTATGATCCTGACCAATGAATATCTACACTTATTCAGAACTCTTACGGTCTACGATAACTTACTTAATATGTCGATTACAATAAAGATTGACAATATTTCTATATTTCATTATTGTTTAACATAACAGGGAAGAAACCAATATCTTAAAAACCAAATTGTTTCATCAACAAAAGTTCGGTACCCTAATGATGAATAGTTTCACACAAGTTGAGAGTTTTTTTTAAGTCTGCGGTTATTAATATTTATGTCACTAACAATCACAAATGCCAATAATTCGCGTTTTATATACATAATATTTTACTGGTTTCATAATTTACTTTTTTATACTTTAGGATGAATTGTTAGATAATAAATTGGGCACCTTCAAGTTTAATTTGGCATAATGTGTTGTTGCATCAACAAAAAGTGCCAATATTTTTCATTTGATTAGAATAAAATGCAAGGTCTTTAATTTTTTCTTTTTGTCCTTAATGATGAATAGTTTAACACAAGTCAAGAGCGCTCTAAGTCTGCAGTTCCTAATATCTATGTCACTAACAATCCAAAGTGCAAATATTTTTTTTTAATCAATATTATTGTGATGGTTTGATCATTGAATATCTTTTATACCTCAGGATAGATTGTTCGACATAAAAGTGGGAATTGTTTTTTATGTTTGCATAATGTGTTGTCGTCTCATCAAAACAAGGTGCAAACATATTCCATTCTGTTATAATATAATACAAAAGCATTAAACTTCTTTTCTTTTTGTCCCTAAGGATGAACAGTTTTACACAAATCCAGAGCTCTTTCAGTCTTTACGGTGCGAGGGACTTCATATGTATAAGGAGATACGCTGCAATGGGTCACCTGTTTTAGGTTAAAAAATATGTGAATAGGTAGGGAAGTCTATCCTAAATATATGATCGAGCTGGTCAATAAGTTTCTCATTACTTGTTATATGAAAAGCCCTGTATTTTTGGCTTAGTTTTTCAACAGCCGAAAGTACCACCGTTGAGCTCGCCGTAGGTAAATATAATAAATCTTACCGTCAACTTTAAGCATCGCTCCGAGCCACACTTCAAGAATAGGCGATATTTTAACATGTTTTAAACGGCTACTAATAATTGCACACTTTGGAGTTAACAAATGAAAGACGAGAAACGCGTTTTTCGTCCTGTTATATTTGGTTTGCACCCAACTGTATTCTAAATATTGTATCGGTATTCTAAGGTCGAGTGTTTAAAATACTTATTTCCTATCAATATACTGTTTGATCGCTGTAAACGATTGGAGTTCAATCAAGTTAATAATATGCAAACTTGCCTTGAAAATGCTCACCAAGTGTTTTTGTAATCACTAGATTGGATAGTTTGCCAAGAAAATTGCATAGTGTCATCGGTAGTAAAATTGTTATCACATAGTCGCTTACGCATCAAACAAACCAAGCTTTACAAAGTTATTAACTACTGCTCTTGTTTTATATTATCGTTATTGCGTATTCTAATCTTAGTCTTTATGCGCGGGCGGGAAACGAAAAATCCTATTAAATTTCTGTTTGTATGTCGCGGTACAAAAATGTGTAGTTTAACATTGTGTTTTTTCAATGTGATAACAAAAGTAACAACTGTTCGATAATAACGGATTAGTTTGTTTGTTTTTTAGAAAACCCCATCTTTAATCACTACAGTTAAGATAATTTGCTAGTATAAAAAAAGGTTGTGTATCATAAACCGAGCATGTTCGATATAAATATAAAAAAAAAATGAAAACATTGACAGCATTGCCGTTATTCTGAAGCAGGGCACGTTGCTGCATTGTTCGATTGCTTTTTTCTACAAACATATGTAAGGGTGTACACCTCAGAGGTTCCAAAACACTATAGAATTAACCATTTTTGCTTAGCATGATTTAAGTTTTTGGTTTATTTGACAGTAAAAATGTATTTGGTTAACCAAAATCAAATTGTGGAACACTTCGGCTTTGCTACTGCTATTTTTGCTACATATCTTTATTCAGAACACAAAACATATTATTTACACTGCATGGCTATTACTGTGTAAAAATCTAATAAATTTGAAAAGCATCATTTCTTGTACCAATTTTCTCAATATTTTGGCTAAAAAAACTTGCTTGATAAGTACTAATATTTGAAAATATTAAAAAGCACAAAGTACCTATTGTTAATACAATTTTTTGTTCACAGGTTAGGTTTAATTATTTTAGTTTTTAAATTCGTTCATATTTTCAACCTGTATAAAATGATTTCCAAAAAAATATTCGGAACGATATTTCGACAAGAAGAACTTAAATATGACCTTACCCGAATGAGTATGGCAATCAATATCTTTTCCTACAAAATGAAGGAATTTTGAAGAAAAAACAAGTTGTATATCAAACGTAAAAGTCAGTTTTGTGTTAAATGCAGAAGTCATACTATCCATATATGTTGAATGAATATTTTTTTTCAGCAGAAAATCCCCCCTTTCACTGCAAATACAATGTTCATTTTGAACAATTTACATGTGCAAACGAAATCATACTGTTTACATGTTTTACTGAGTAGAGCAAGCTTTCAGTTTTTGACATATATAACTATATGTATATATAACATGTATAAATATATACTAGGTAAAAACTTAGTTCATAATATTAATATAAGCATTTCATTTAATATATGTAACTCTATTAATTATTCATAATAAAATAGATGTATTTATTATCAAGTTTAGTGTACACTTAACCAACACAAGGCCGTCGCTTACTAATGAATGCATGTGGTCAAAATCTAATGTAAACCGCATGTGAACAATGATTTTATTCAATGTGAAGTGAAAACATATACAAATGTATATATGAATAGGCAAATGTGGTGTGATTGCCAATAAGACAATCTCGGAGTACGTCTACCTAAGCGGACCCTATAAAAAATATGGAAAACTGTAGTAAATCTTAGTATATAGAGATTGGTCGCGCCAAAAATTTAAAAGCAAAAATAGCCCGAAAACAATAAAACAAAGTCAAAATCAAATTCCCCAGGTGAAGTTTTGTTTAAAAAAAACTGTTGTTTAAAACAGTTGTTTTAAATCAGAATTTCAAAATCTAGCAGAAATACGTCTTGGTAAGTGTAAAAAATGTCCACGCTTCCGTTACTTAGGTAGGTTTATCACGTGATAAAAATTCCATTATCTGTGACCTCTACGTCATGAATATTCATGAAATAAGTGACGTCATAGTCAACCGTAACGTAAAATCAGCTGTGTTTACGAACAGTACAAAGTACAAACGGAAATTCCGATGAAGTTGAAAGATTTGTTTAGTATTTGTATAAGTGTTAAGAAGATATTTCAGTGGTGTATATTTATTAGGACTACTTCTGGAGTTATCTGGAGAGGAATGTAAAAGGTGTAGCCATAGACATTTAGGATTAAGAAAAGACATTCCCGTTTTAAATGACATTGTTATTGGAAGTGCAGCAACACAAAATGCAGTTCAAAAGTTTCTATCAGAAACGGATCCCGGTTTCAATGACATAATCTAAGTTTGGAAAAAATATTATTTGTTATATATTTCTGGATTTATTAATTATAGCAAGAATTTGTTAAGCATGAACTTTCCATTGTAACCAAACAATCGTAGATTGGTACAATTATTGCCGTGAAGTCTGTAAAGAAATTTTGGAAATAGACAGTGAAAAAATAGGAGATGATAGCGTAATTGTTGAAATAGATGAAAGTAAATTTGGAAAAAGAAAATACCACAAAGGGCGTCGAGTTGAAGGTCAGTGAAGGTTTGGTGGTATCGAAAGAGACAGGGAAAAAAGTTGTTTTGCCACAGTGTCAAAAAGTTCAAAAGAAACTTTACTCAAATTAATTAAAGACAATATAAAACCAGGAACAACAATAAAAAATGACTGTTTGAAGACATACGATTGTCTAGGATCTGAAGGATTTGGGCACTTAAAGGCCAACCATTCTGTGAATTTTGAAGACCCAGAAACCGGAGTACATACAAATACAATTGAAAGTACCTGGCGTGTACTGAAAAAATCACTACTAAAATACGGCACAGTAAAATCATTATACGATACTTATTTCAGTCAACACTTTATACGAAAGAAATATATTATCGGCTCTGAAGACCCTTTCTTATCATGTGTAAACCTCATTTAAAGGTATATAATCCAGAAAAATAAAAAAATAAACATTGATTACGACAGAAATTATCAGCATCAGTAAACCTCGTCCTGTAACTAAAAAACCCAGAGTACAACAACAAATAACAAACTCATTTAATACTAGTCTGGATGAATTTCAAGCTTAAATTGGTAAGTGCTTTAGATTTTTTTTTTAATTGTTTAGTTACACTTGTTAAAATCAATCTTTAATTATAATTTGCATCGTTTCTTTTGAAGCGGTGAACAAAAATGGCCGCTGTTTAAGTTCTAGCATAGGAACGTAAATTATGGTTATCGGTCATGCGCATAAATGATCCGTTTTTCATCACAGATGCTTAAACGTGAGGAGCAGGATCTGCTTACCGTTCGGAAGAACATGTGATCACCATCAGTTTTTGAAGGGATTTGTATTGCTTAGTCTTTACTTATCTATGATGTGTCTTGTGTACTATTGCTGGTCTATTGGTCTTTTCTTCTTTAGCTTTTATGTTTTCGACTTTTTGTACATCTATGCGTTTAAGTTTCCCTATGGTGTTTTTTCCCCTTCTTTTATAAACAGCTAGTTAATTGCGATATAACATATTATTATAGTAACATATTTGTTCTAAAGGTGAAAGTGTATCAACAGAAGTTGCAATGATGACAACTCTTGTTTCATGGCAACCAATTGTTGCAGTTTTGCATTTTCTTAAAAGTAGTGAAAATAACGTTTTTTTTTAGCCATTCAGCTTCCTTTTTAAGAACAGGGTCTTATGAATAACTCTTTGTTTTCATTTGTTCATTATGCATTTGTTCATAACAGATTACAAATAATTGTCTTGAGCCTTTTAGAATTTCTAGTGAACATTTTACATACAAAAAAGAAGATGTGGTATGATTGCCAATGAGACAACTCTCCACAAGAGACCAAAATGACACAGACATTAACAACTATAGGTCACCGAAGATTTTTTTTAACGTGTATATTTGTCTATAGGGACAGTGGTCAGTAATGGCTTATTTTCCTTAGCGTTATAATATATTAGAAATTCTAAAATATCGAAAAAACGAACAAAATGTGTTTATTATATCTGTGTTTTCCATGGAAACTGGTAGTTTGATTTGAGAATAAAGATAAATAAGTATTTTTTATATCTTAAATTTTTTAGGTATAATGAAAGTTAAAAAGACATAATCAAATAAAGTGAAAATATAACTGTAATGACTGTAAAAATAAATTATTAGCAAACAAAACTCCCCAACATTTTTTGAAAAAAAAATCAATTTTCAATTGTTTTAGTTTTCGTAGCAATTGTACATCTGCTATTGTTTGCATTTATGTGATGTTCTGTTGCAATTTTTGACAGTTTTAAACTGTACGATATACTGTTGTCATTGTCATTAATGCTTTCTGTTCTTATCCTGCACTCGCTTAACAAACTATCTATTTTTTTATCATTCATTGTCTTCCATTAATGGTTTTGAAGACTGCTTCGACTTCCCCACGGTAAGCGTTTGTATCTTTTCATTATATTTTGTTAACGTTTTGTCATAAGGTTTCTATCTTCGATTCGATATAATGATTGTGATATCCTGTGTGAGTAGAATTAGTACCGTAGAGACACACAGCCACAATTTAATGACACACTTTACTAAATGTACTGAAAAACTTAAATTTGAAGTGTACAAAATGACATTAAAACGTCTGATATAGCATTCCGTATATCTACTATTCCAAAGATAAACAAAAAATGAAAATTTTGAATTTACTATTTAGAACCATATTAAAAATAGACTTATAAACATTTTGCAAGTCCCAATATAGTGCGGTGACCGAAGGCAGATTTGTTTTTTAATTTAATCTTCCCACCGAACACACACCTAAACAATATATCATTGGAAAGAGAAAACCTTGTACAACAACAATATGCCTGTCGTCAGGACTTGATACGGTCACAATTTTTTTAATTGAGGTCAAAGGTCATATGTAAAAATTTGTTTTAATTTAGGAGGGTGTCAATTTTGACATTTTTTTCTATTTCTAAACTCTACCTAAATACAAACGATACTGTTTTGGCTTTAGTAATGTTTGTTATTATACATAAACCTTAATTATTAAGATTTATTTATCAAAAATATTCCTAAAATGAGACTACTCTCCAAATGAGACCAACTGAGACATAAATGAACAATTAAAGGTCCCGTACGGGCTCCAACAGTGAGTAAAGTTCATACTGAAAATCTTAAATTCCCGAAATGAAAAATGTTAAATAAACGAAAAATCTAAGGGCCTGATTACTGTACAAAATAAATAAGAAACAAAAAAATATAGTATTTTGTAACAAACGACAACCACTGCATTACAGTCTTGTGACTTGAGACATACACATATAGAGTGTGGCGGGGTTTAACTTTTTTAAAGGCGCACTTACCCTCCCCTAACCTGGGACAGTGTGTACCAGTGCAACAATCTATATATAAAATGAAGCGTTATCTCCATCATCTTCATTTTCATCAAACATCACAAGATATCTTTTAATATTTTTACACATTTCACTCAATTCATCCAAGATTTAACGGAGATCTAAATGGGGGTTTAGGAAGGTGTGACGATATCCATATGCTTGTCTACAAAAATGCTGGGGAAACATTATACGAGACGTACACACTATCTTGAAATCGGTCAATTTCATTGTTGGCAACACTTATCACGGTACTTGTCTATCCCAAATTTATGTATTTGGTTTTGATGTTATATTTGTTATTCTCGTGGGATTTTGTCTGATGCTTGGTCCGTTTCTGTGTGTGTTACATTGTAGTGTTGTGTCGTTGTTCTCCTCTTATATTTCATGCGTTTCCCTAATGTTTAGTTTGTTACCCCGATTTTGTTTTTTGTCCATGGATTTATGAGTTTGAACAGCGGTATACTACTGTTGCCTTTATTTATTAGATAGCGTCGCACTTTACTTTATTTTACTTTAAGAAGCACAAAATCCATTGGCATTCAATGTTTCAACAAGGTGTATCGAACCAAACTCATTGTTTGAATCATGTTGAATCGCTGTCAATAGCCAAAATAAAATTAGTAAAAGCAGTATCGTGATTTCTGCTTCCACAGGTTTGGAGATTTTGTTGTTGTTTTTTTCGTTTTTAAACAAATATTTTGTAATGCAATCAGAATGACAGAGTGCTTGAAGATTAAAAGATGGACGAGAAACTATTTCAACTTTAACTTTATGTGACACGGATAACACTTCTTAATACGCTCATCTGATTTAAACTTTCGTAGTTTTTGATCTCTCTCAAATCTTTTGTTGCAACAATATACAAGCGCTCCAGTTGAACGACTGCATTCTAGAACGCGTACAAACACCCGAAACTGAGGGACAACAATCCGATAATTGTATGTCGTCATTAAATACCAGATTAGACGCTTCCTCGATCTTAAAGGGGGAACAAGCATGTTAACTTGCGTAATTTTTGTAGCATGAACGATGATAAACTGCCTGCACGGAGTTCTTTAACTTCACAGCTACGGCATGATACATCTTGATGTTCACCTCATCCAATCTTTTATTCAATGCAGATACAAAAGTCGACTTCCCTTTACTGGTAAATAGATTCAAAATTTCAGTTGAGTTTTTTTGGCATAAGAAGCACTGCATAAAATGTAACGACTTTTGTCTTTTCTTTGGACTCAAAGGGACTTGATATGTCACGGAATATTTACTGAAACTATCCTAAGACTTTTCTAAAATAGTATATTTGATGTTTTATAACAAAAAACATAGAATATAAACATATACAAACAAAGTATGTGCCATATAGTAGTGTACTACAATTGAAAATATTTGTATATCATAGCGAAAAAAGTAGTAATTTCATATATCAAATTATTGACTAATAATCAAAATGTGACGGAAGGCAAGTGATTAAGTTCCGTGCTGAAATTGACGGTTTTTACTTCATTCTTTTTCCATTGATTTTGTAAGGTTTTTTTTTCATATTTAGGTTCCGAAATTTTTATCAGTTATTAGTTTTATGAAATACTATATGCTTAAAATATTATGGGATAAATTTTATTACTACTATAAAGAAGAAACTAAAGTTTGTGTCTGAATTTGCAATTAAAATAACCTCAAGTTTAAACAGTCCAAACTTAGCAAATTTTATAGATTAGAAGAAAAGAAAATACTGAATGGGATATTTTGACACATGAAAATAGCTTCAGAAAAAAACTATCTCAATTAAATGTAATAAAAAATACACATTTACATTTTGAAAAAGGGGGGTTGAAACTCTCCAATATACTACTAGTCATTAAAACGGCTTTTTAGAAAAATGTGACCATACGAAACTCTGACGACAGGGCAAAAAATAAAGAAGACATATTTGTCTATAAGTTAAGACAATTTTTAGCCGTGTGTTATTTGGGGAGATTAAACTCGCGATCTAGACGACTTTTTAAACTTCTGTCACCACACTAATATAGCTTCTTCTTCATATCAATTTGATAATATTATATTGTTCTGGTTTGTAGGTCGACTGCTGATTCGAAATTGCGAATTTCATATTATCAGACTCCTTAAAAATAAACAATCGAACATGGCCAATGACACCTGATTTAATATATATTTACCTGTAATGACTAGATTAAAGACAAGTTTTACATGTCTGGTTACACGCGATTGTTTTATGTGTCAATGTCGTTTTACTTCACACAAAAATTTATATTGATCCATCTAGATACTTTGTTATTTTTCTTTAAAGGCTCCTTGGATTTCTTCATCTTTCATTCCTTTCAGTTCCTACACTGGTGATCATGATCAAAAGTAGGAGAATTCATATTGTATTGACTTTTCAAACCATTTCAAAGATGTTTTGCTGTAGACGGAAACAATAGCGAGTAAAAAAAAAACAAACGAGAAGCCAATACAGAATAGCAGATACGAATTAGAGAAAGAGGTTCAAGTTCTAGTGATAGGTACGTTTAAACTTTAAATTCAAATCAAGATAGCACTTTTAGTAGCTGGTAATAAATAGCAATAAATAAGGATCATACAAATTAATCCTAACACACGATTATTCAAAACCTTACCCATCGATTATTCATAACTTATCTAAAATTTATCGAACGTTCATAGTCGGTAAGGTGAAGGGCAATCGATATAGGTAAACATTCGTAGTTTGATAAGGAATAGAACAATTGATCAGCCAGGACTCAACTACTAGTGTTGACAAAAGTGAAAAAAATATAATCATAATGTAATGTTATTAGTTTTTTTTTTAAATGTAAATCCAAGATTGTAAATACAGTATTTTAGAAACAAAAATAAATAAGGCCAACTTAGCTTTACATTTAGTTCAAACCACTTTGCCTATATATGGACTAGTTATAAAGCTGATATATTCTAGGCCGTTTTGTCATATAGTAACAACACACCTTGATAGTTTGTTGAAATGATTTATCTAAACATTAACATTTCGGGGTCTTTTATAGCTGACTATGCGGAATGCATGTTGCTCATTGTTAGAGTCAATATGGTGACCTTTAGGTATTAATCTCAGGGTCATTTGGTTCTTAAAATTACAAGATATAAACAATTGGGTATTCAAACGTAATGGTTCCTTATTTTTGCGAAGTGAATGTATGCTGGACTCACAGACAAATGGCTTTAATACATGTTATAGATAAATATTTATGCTATTTACTTTTTAGGGGTCGTATTACTATCATGTTTTAATGAGATAAACAACAGTAAACTGCAAGAAAGAAGGAAAGTTAGTTTTATAGTACCCGTTCATTATTCTATATAAAAAAGGGATGAGTTGGCCATTATTGTATAAAACTTGAATCAGTTTGATTTAAGAATAAAAACACTTAAAATGTTCAAATCGAAACAATAAAAATGATAAAGGAACTCTAGTAAACTAATATTTGTCGGATGAATTTAATCGTCATACATATAGGTCTAAACACGACATAGAGTGGAACCAATAAACCGAAGACCCGAACTGAACACTTGACCTACTGTGAACAATCCATGAAACATGTATCTTCAAAAAACTGTTTTCAAAACAAAAGTTATCTGGGAAATAACTTTTTCAATATGTGAATTAAAACTGCCATAAAGGAGTTATTGGGCGAAATTATTTATACTAAAGGAACACACCCGAGTGGTAAAAGCACACTTGTACGGATGTTGAAATTGTCCATGCCAACGGTTACTCTGACGATGAGATGAAAAGCTACATATATACAATCAGATAGTAAATGCAATTCAGGAATTAGTCTTTGGAATGGATTTTCAAGACCCCTGCAAATGAGGTAAAATCTCAAAAAATTAGTTACAAATAAAAATAAATAGTTGTATGATTTCTTTCTCTTTATATCGTTGTTCTTTTTTTTCTATTTAAACCAATCTTATTGTTATTGAATTGTATTGAGGGAGAAAAACATGATCAATCTTAAAAATCTTAATTTTTAAAATTGACTTGATTACTTAAACCTTTAAACAGTTGACAGTTCGTTGAAAGGAAGAACAACTTGTTAATTGCAATTATTACTCTGTTAAATAATGTGTGTTATATAATTTTAATTGGCCATGTTAAATGTATTTTGTTGATGTTGGAAAATGCCAGAAAGATAATACAGAAGAATTATACGTGCAACCAAACAAGTGACCGGGACGATATGGATATACTAAAGAGTTTATGGGCAGATATAGGCATGCTCACATACGAGAAAGTTAAAGAATACCGGCTTACAGATGCACAACAATAACCAGAAATACTGTGCTATGTCCAGTTATTTAAGCATTCGATTGTTTCAAATAATATTCGATTTCTGTTGGCCTTAAAACTTTCGGATTTAGACATCACATACAATTCATTTAAATATATAAAAATTAAATAAAAATATTTGCTTGTTTTGATATTTTTTTAAGTGTTTTATTGTCATTTTATCAAATCGTTTGAAAGAAGCATTTTTAAGTCCGGAATATGTCAATTTTTATATAATAGTTTGTTTCTATGAATGTTGCATTATTGTTTGTTTTTGTTGCACTTATATATTTTGTTATAACGTTCTTTACCTCTTGCAGTTTGTGTATTTCCCTCGTTTTGAGTTTGTAACCCGGATTTGTTTGCTCTCGATTGATTTAAGATTATTAAACAGTGGTATTTTACTGTTGCCTTTATTTCATATGATTTCAGCTTTATTGGTCATATATTGAAAACAAGAATACAATTTTAAAAAACAAGAACAGATACAAAAAGGTAAATTGAATCAAATAAATGGAAATAAATGAAAATAACATGAGGTCGACAACTTCTGGCATAACTGCTAGAGACAAAACTGTGCATTGCTTTCATTCCTTTTAAAATCAAATCAGATGCAATGACAATTTGATGTTATTTTTAATACAAAGAGGTGACAAATAACAAACATATTAACTAAAATGATTATATTATATACATATCTCGGGAAAACCAACATAGATTTATCATATTTTTTATCTTTTTAATTTTTACAGATTTATTGATGTAAGCGGCAAAAGGACAGAGAGATGTAAACATGGTACATAGAGTCATTATCTTGAAAATATTTCAGTCCTAATTTTTATCGTAGCTATCAGTGATTATGACAAATGCGAAGATAATGAAGTAGGTATTTTATTTTAATTTTTTTTTCGAAAAAACAGGAAAATATATGCTTGTAAAGTGCAGACATACAGTGCTGTTTTATTCCTTTACAACCTTGTTTTAATTACAAGATGAATGATGTTATTGGTTGTCAGTCGTTGTTTTCTTTGTTGCGTATTGGTATTTTGATAAAAAAAATCACCGTATACGTTATTAATGTTAATCGCTGCTCTCAGTGATTATCATCTTTGACAATATTCCAGCACTGATCTTTATTACTGCTCTCAATGGTTAAATTCAAATGGAAATTGATAACACAGTAAGTGTAGCAATTTGTTAACCCTGAAAAGCATTATCATATTAAGATACCATACATTTAATAATTACCCCCATTCACCAATAATTACTCCCACCCATTCACCATTGATTACCCATATTCACCAATAAATACGCTCACCTACTCACCAATAACTATCCCACCCATTCACCAATAATTACCTCCACCCATTCACCAATCATTACCCTCATTTACCAATAATTACCCCCAATCACCAAAAATTACCCCCAACAGTTCACCAATAAGTACCCCATTCACCAATATTTACCCCTATTCACCAATAATTATCCCATTCATTTCCCAATAATTACCCCAATTCATTCACTAATAATTACCCACACCCATTCACCAATAATTACACACGCCAATTCACCAATAATTACCCCAACTCATTAACCAATAATTACTCCCATTCACCAATAATTACCCCAACCCATTCACCAACTTTCACCAGAATTACTGCAGGTGTCGTCTTGTTGTAAAATTATAGGATATTTTTCCGGAAAAATGCGTGTTAAGTGTTTGTTATTGTAATGAAAATACAAATTGTGGTTGGTCTCATCTTTTCCTTTGTTTGTCAAGTTTATAGCCTGAATACAAATGTTTTATAATTTGTTATCCGCATTTACAGGTATCAGGATTACCTATGTTTTTTTAATTCAAACGAAGCTTTATTATTTTTTAATTGCTAAATTCTCAATTTATCTTATAAATATGATCATTTAAGAATTGTTTTGAATTAGTTACCTCCTATAATTTCACTTGCAAATATTGATGTGCAATCACTTCGTACAATGCGTAACAAGCTTGTTATACACAAGAAATGCGTTTTTAAAGGAAAAGGCAATGTTTAATGAAAACGTGAAACTTTTATAACTTTACATTACAAAATGTTACTTATATTTTTTTTAAACTCATACGGGACTGCTACATTCAACTACAAGACACCCTTTACTTGTAACTAAGTCATAATTATATATCTGTCTTCCTTGTTAAAATACATAGATAAAGGTACAGCAAATTATTCAATCAATTTTCTTTATACTAAGTTGTTCCTCGTGCAAACCTGACCAAAACACTGTTATTTGGTGAGTTTGAGACATCATTTTGACTAGGCTATTCGCTTTATAGTATCTGATCCACAAATGATCACAAACACATTATTGTGTAAGGCATACTATCGAGTTCAATAGTCGTAAATAATTACTTTCAAGTGTCAAATAGGAAACAATTCATTATAGAACAAGATATCTGCCATTTAGGATCAATTGTTGCCAGTTTGGTAAGAATTATGTTCATCAATTTTGATAAATTATGTATTGGTTTAAATATGATGACGTTTGTACTTAAAGTAATGGAATGTTGTTGCTATCCTTGGTTCTTCTCAAAGGGTTATTTCATGATTTAGAACATACGAAGTGAAAAGTCAAACCCGTTGTATTGCCCACATTTTGCTAAATATATTAGGTCAATGCAATGGTATTGCAGGCCATTACTCGAATTACAAACATCATAATTAAACCAATACAATACTATTGTATTGACCACATATGCATGTACCGAGCAAAATGTTACCATGAATATAAAATATGATTCTGTGCATATTTCAGAACTGTATGGATTTAGCTAAAATCTTGTTTAAGACATATCTTAAAAATAAATGGTTCACGGGCTGTGGAATAGTGCTGCTTTTAAATAAAAAAATCGTTTTAAAAGAACAAATCCTTGTGTCCAATCTTGTAGATTACTTCCCTGAATTTAAAGGTGAGTGCCCAATGATTGCATATAACTGTAAAGAGTTATCGTCAACGTTTATCGACAGGTAAACATATTTAATGATGTAACTAAGACTGAATGTTTAAATGACCATAATGTTGTAATAGATGAAGATATATGTATGCTATAAGAGTTTGTGCATCGAAACAAACCAACTGTTAGTGCAGAGACAGGTTCCAACTATTCTTGCAAAGCAAGAAAGCAACTACCATAGCCGTGAACATGCCATATATAGTGTCCGGCTAGGATCATGGTTTTTCGAGTGATTTGATCTGGCTTTTTCGAGTAAGACCACTGTTTTCGAGTGAATATGAACAAAATTGTAAACAAACAGTCTTCTTTTCTAATAAGTCGTGATATAGGCGATTGAGATTAATATACTAAGTTAAATTATGTATTGTAGTATTTGATATAGAAAGATATTACTATTCTTACATTATTTATCTTTAAAAAAAGTTAAAATAAGCCTTGAAATGCGTTAATTCCAAAATAGAGAATAAAGTCATTTTTGTTCACATAACACTGATAATGTTGAAGGAATTGCATACATGTAATCTATATATCCTTTGAAATACATACACTTTACAAACATTTTTGTTTTGGCATTAAAAACGTCATTTGAGACTAAATTCATTTTTTAATGTTCAGGTTTTTTCGAGAGCAGTCCGGGCTTTTTCGAGTGTGTACGATTTATACAAATTTCCCATAGCTTAAAATGCTATGTGTCAGTGTATTTACTTTGAATTACAATACACAAGGGTTCAAATTAAGACCTTTGCCAGGCATGAACCAATGCATCCGTCAGTTCGATAATGGTGTTCTAATACTAACATGTTATAAACATTCGTCCATTTGTATATATATTGTTGTTTGTCATACCTTATAACTTACATGTAGAGTAAATACTCTCGATGTAAACAGTAGTATGTAGCCATAGATAATTTGGATTGAGACGAACATATAGATAGTTTGTATTCCTAATGAGCTATATTCATTTCATTGTTAAATCAAATGTATGTGTCAATTAGAATGTAAATGGGGCGGAAATAGTGTGTCTGTTTGGTTTTTGTTGGGGTTTTTTCATTTTTTCTTCATGGATCTTTTGTCTTGCAGGCCTCCTTTAGTAGAATGTATTTTATTAAATAGCATTTTTCTGATTCTTCTTTGCTGTACAGTACTTAGGTTTCTTACTCTGTTTTAAAAAAAAAACAGTTGCGTCTTGTTCGCATGATACACATGCCACGTGTTCAAAGTTCAGTTTACTAATGCATGGTTGTGTATTATTATCTATTTCTTGCATGAATAGAAATTTCTCGTATTACCCTACAAGGAGTGTGATAGGAAAAAGTGATACGAAAATCTGCGTTTATTTGATCTGCTTATACATCATCATAAGACGATATTACGGCATTTCCACTGGGTATTCGTGAGGTCATTTCGTGTTCAAAATACTAGACCAACGATTCGCGGGAGAGTGTTAACCATTAAGACAACTAGGTTTAATAACTTGTGAGAATGGGATATCGCTTGCAATCAACCCTCGTTATTTAACTCAAACACAAATAATAAACTCAACAAAGGCTCGTTAATTATCGTTTTGAAATATACATTTAGCTCAACTGGTCCAAAAAGTGAGATTTTCTAATCACTCAAGTGTTCGTCGCTATCTGTCGTCGTCCACTAATTTAAAAAAAATCTTATCGTCTGAAACTACTGGAGCAAGTTCATTGATAGATAGAGACAACTGTACACTGCAAGAGTTTTCAGTAAAGTAAGATCTACAAACAAGTTACCATCACCAAAACAGAGAATTGTGTCACAAATTGTATGCTTGTCTCTAATTTATAAGCGTGTCCTAGCTTTTTTTAAATGCACTGCAGCAAATAGACCAAGGTGAATGACACGCTCTTTTATAGTAATAGATACTCTAGATTGTTTATAAAATTAGAAAGGACTAGGATACCTCAAAAGATATAAGCAATGCTCCCAAATTTCATGTATATCGATAACAGCGTTTTTAGTTTTGAGTTTTTATCCGACATGTTGACAATGGACGGATGGACAACGGGGTACCATAATACGTCCCGTATAAAAACTCTATGGTTCAACACGAAGACTTTTCTTTACTTTGACAACAAAAGTACCATGAAATGAAGTTGGAAAAATTATGATTCCCGTTACCTATGTTCTACAGACCTTTTCAAAAATCCAATAATATTTATTTAATACTGGAAAGTTGTGGTAGAACGTTTTCCGAACAAAAAATTTGCATTGAATTAAAAAAAGGTTAATTTTGATCAATGTAGTAATATTTTTTTGTTATTTATTGAGAATATATGGTATTTAAAATCACTAAATTACAGGTATAAACTAGAAAAGTCATTGTTTAAAGCCTAGAACTCCTTTTTCTTATTCAAATTTTCTGTAAAAAAACACGGACCATTTGTCTAAATACCCGGACGATTTCACAGTTGCTCTCAGAAAAAGATTGGACAAACACTGAGTTTTGGTTAAATACAAGGAAATTGTGCTTCTTTCTTGATCAAAACATATTTTTTTTCATTACAGACACAGATAATGTGAGATGCATCCTTGAAATTGTTAAAGATTCGATATTACAGCGAAATTTGAAGACATACCACAGAGATTCATAAGTCATGTCGTTGCGGTTGAATTACCGAGAGATAAATATTTGAAGAACACTTAAGTCAAATAAAAATCAATAATGAAAACGTTCTAGCGCACTTGCAAAGTCAATTTTCGTAAAAAAAAACTTGTAAGACGATGCTTTCCATTTCTAAGTAGCAACATTCCAGCAGCACCTGCATACGGGGTATATATCTCCCAATTGATACGATATTCCCGTGCTTGCATTTCCTATCATGATTTTCTTGATAGAGGGTTGCTGCTCACAAGGAAGCTATTAAACCAAGAGTTCCAAATGGTGAAGTTGAAATCATCTCTTCGTAAATTTTACGGACGCCATCACGAGTTGGTTGACCGTTATGAAATAACCGTATCACAAATGATATCGGATATGTTCCTTACGTCGTAACTACATGAACTACAATCCCCTTCCCTTTCCTGAATGTGACCTACCGAATTAGACTATTTAACGGATTTGTTATCACATAAGCAACACGACGGGTGCCGCATGTGGAGCAGGATCTGCTTACCCTTCCGGAGCACCTGAGATCACCCCTAGTTTTTGGTGGGGTTCGTGTTGTTTATTTTTTAGTTTTCTATGTTGTGTCATGTGTACTATTGTTTTTCTGTTTGTCTTTTTCATTTTTAGCCATGGCGTTGTCAGTTTGTTTTAGATTTATGAGTTTGACTGTCCCTTTGGTATCTTTCGTTCCTCTTTTATCTAATCTAAGACATTGAGAAAGCACACTAAAACAGAGGAACCGAACGGAAAGGATAAATTTTTCCTCCAATGTCATAGAGCTACCATGGAGAAACGGACACATTCTATATAATTACTTTTAGGAAACTTTTACGTATATCTTAAAAAATTAAGACCCCTATTCATTATGGTGACCTGTAAAACTGTTTTAGTGTCGATTTTTTGTTGTTTTTCCTGAGACATTGTTGATGCAACTTGTGTGTATACGGCACATTCCACTTACCAAAACTCGTAAAGTATGTGCATTAATTTACGTTTACTGATTGAGTTAAGCCTGCCAATTGATATTTATAGCGTGTGTTTTTCTATGTTGCGATGTTATGCTATTGTTTCAGAAAAAGGGAGAAAGTTTGGTACTATTAAAACGTTTAATCCCGTTGCAAATGTTTGCACCTGTCCTAAGTCAGGAATCTTATGTACAGTAGTTTATGTAAATTATACGTGTTTCTAGTTTCTCGTTTTTTTATATAGATTAAAGCTGTCACGTTGGTGCATTTGTTAAAGCTTGAATGAGGCGTGAACGAACAAACAGAACACATTCTGAATGAATATAAAAAAAGATGAGGAATGACATAGAAATATAAAGCTTGTATAAAATGCGCCAATGGCATAACACATTTTAATCACGTGACGCCTAATTAAAGACAGGTTGTCACTTTGGTTCATTTGTTAAAGCTTGAATGAGACGTGCACAAACAAATTAATCATCTTCTGAATAATGTTTGTTTAAAGTCAACCAATGCCATTAAACAATTGAACTACGTCAACGCTTAATTATAGACAGGTTGTTACTTTGGTTCATTTGTTAGCTTGAGTTAGACATGCTATAAAGCTGTGTATCAGTTTAAATAAAAATCAGTAAATTTCTCGTTACAAAAGTTTCTTGAAAAACTAAGGATTTTCTTATCCCAGGAATAGATTAACTTAGCTGTATTTGGCACAACGTTTTTGGAATTTAGGTCCTCAATTTTGTTCAACTTTGTACTTGTTTTGCTTTATTTCTATTTTGATCGGAGCGTTACTGATGAATCTTATGTTGACAAAACGCGCGTCTGGCGTATTTAATTATAATCCTGGTACCTTTGATAACTATTCAAATTATTAAGAACGAAGTTAATATGTAGGACGACGCGAACGAATGTACATCACACTTTCTGTATAAAGCTTACATAGATTTTGATTGAAAAAAATACAATGTAGTGTCGACAGTTCAAAAAATCTATCATTGTTGTGGAGTTCACTGCTACATAGTGGTTCTATAATGGGTGAGTTGCGTTTACATATTCGAAGGCTATGCTCGTGTGCATCGAAAAGCCAAGATGGCGATCGAGAGAGTTTCATACTTGCGAATTTAACAGTTCAAAAGGAATATGCACGAACGAATGCATATATAAAACTATCTCGTAGATTCCATACACATATTCCATAATTTTATCTGTATAAAAGCCCAAAAAGCTAAGAAAGTTTTTAAAATCCCATAATCAAAATAATGTTAACAAAACCTATCGATTTGTATAAGCAAGAATGTGATATAAAATACATAGTGTAGAAACTGACCAATGGTTATCCAGCCAAAATATTGTAATGTAGGGGTTCCCCAAAGAGTTAAGAAAAATTATATAGATTCAGAAATCTCACAAAATTTTAAATAAAAAGCTTGTGTATTTGAAAGGGGATGGAGGGTTGGAAAGTTTATAAAATCACACAATTATTTTTTTTTTACAAATATCGATCTGTGGATCAGTAAGAATAGTGTCGATACTCACTAATGATCAGACAAGTATTGGTTGATATTTCTGAAAATCAATTTGGCGACGGTCACAGGCAGTCATTGCCTTTGACGATGACACATTCAATGATAAGAGGAAACCAGGGTTTTCGTGCATTCCACATTATTTGAACATTAAAACTGACGTTATCAATTCAACTTTTGAAACGCGCTTTTTTTAGACAATGAAAAAATGAATGTAAGTTTTGTTTATTAAAACAAAACCTGCATATTTAAAATAGGAAACTAAAAAGAATTATCTAGTGTTTCGTTTCTTACGTCATTCAGTATACACCTTTGCATTCCTTATACTTGTTTTTTTTTGTATAGGTTTTTTGTAAGTACTGCTGAAACACCTGTATAACTAATCTAAACAAAATCATACATAAACATAAGCACATATATATACACGAATATTCAATCATAAAGTTAGAATTGTAAATGTATCATTGGCATGAGAATATTTGAGAACGGTTGTCTCTTATACCTGTTATATAATATATCTTTATGTGTAAATAACAAAATTATTGAACAAAGATATAAAGCTGAAACTTAATGTCTTTCCTAAGAATAAATAGAAAAAAAATGAATGTAAATATTTTGTCTCTAAAATGTTAAACGGTTCAAATGATGACCTTCATTGTTGTTTTTTAATAGACATCTTTTAGTCCTTGGGTCGAGATTTTGCTCTATGAATCACATATCATATTATGCCAACTTGGCTTCCTTGAGCTATTTTGAAATATAGCAAACATATGTTAACATATTGAAACATTAACATTTAGAACATGTATTTACAAATATCAACAGTAAAGAATATCTAATGCTTGTATTTTAGCTGATTTTTTACTGGACAAAAGTATATAAAACAGCCGAAGGCCACCAATGGGCCTTCAAACGCTGAAACTAATGTAAAAACATACAGAAATAATTATCTCAAAGCTTAACAAAAGTTGATGTAAATTATATACGGACATGTCATTTAAAACCACATTTTAATGAATGACAAAATTCCTTGAAAGATATGCGTTATATAATATGATGAAGCCTTAGTTAATACATCGGTGTTGACATGAGTATCAATTATATGGTCATTTTTATAAATTTCCTGTTAACAAAATTTTTAAATTTTTCGAAAAACTATTTTGCATAACTTTCTGGAATTTCGGGTCATGAGTGCTCTTCAACTTTGTACCTGTTTGCCTTCTTTACTTTTTTGATCTGAGCGTCACGAAACGCGGGTCTTGCGTATAATATTACAATCCTAGTACATTTGATACAGTTACTATTTATAACACACTATTATGCATACAATACAAAAAAAAATTAGAAATAGTCTAACATCGGCATTGTACGTACTCGAACGCACTGATCTTTTTCACACATTCTAACTTGAGCGTCAATTAACGCAATTTGACTCGACTGACGACTTATTCATATTGAACAGTTTTTTTATTATCTCACTTTTACGTGACAAGTTCTTAGATATTTATCTCTCCACTCAAATATCAATGTTAACAATTAGAGGTCAAAGTACGGCCTTCGAAAAGGAGCGGTGGCGAATACAGAACGGCATGTTCAGTTTGATTCAGACTCGAATTAAGTAAGAACCATACTATGGAAATTTGAAAATACATAACCGAAACAAAGACAAATAGACTATTACATAGTTGAATTTATGTACACATTCAAAATTAATGATATATGATCATCTTGTGAAATACTTTTGGTTATTATTGATTATGATTCAGACACTAAAAAAGAGCATAGTTGGTCAAATCATGGGTTGACCACAAGTCTAAATTGTTTGAAACTGTATGATCTTCATGGGCATGGTTAAGTGTTAATTTATAATGTTAAGTATGCTCTAGATAAGGATCGATTACAAGGCGGTCATTTGCATAGGGAACATATTGTCAGAATTATTTTAACTATCAAACGAAAATACGAAAATAACAAAATTATATAGAATGTTCGAGTACAAATAGTACCATTTTCAGACTGTCACTGGGTGCCACTGAAATGAATAAGGTCTCGATTTAAAAAACAACAACAGCAAAATCATTTTAACGCCACACTACTTAGTTTTCATTTTGACATGTTCACCACAAATATAACTTCTTATACATCTGACATGTGTGTGTATGTGTGTGTGTGTGTGTGTGTATCAATGTCATTTGCATTGTTTGCTTTTATTGGTGAGTCGACTAGAAGTATAATTTAGTTTAGATAGACCGGATTTCGGTTTTCGTTTTACAGTGAAATGAGCAAATACTTACCCGCGACATGTACTTTTTTTGCACACCCTTAAAAAAGATAAATAAAATTAACCATAAAAAAGATTACGAATATACTATACTATATAAAAAACACTAAATTAAAAACAGTCATCAGAAACACTTTTCTGATTTCAACATGCATCAGGTGCGCAGAAACCCATTAAATTGAATAAAGGGGTGTATTTATATAAAGAACGGTTAGGAGCTTCAAATGTATCTTATCAAACATGGAAAAAGTATTTAAAAAAGAATAACAAAATTCGTATAAGGTCAACTGTGCCTGATAAAGTTGGAACCTATGTCTCTGATTTTGTGTATTTATCTACTGGGAATTCGGGAAAGTTATGTAATATAAATTTCAAGTGTCCGCAGCACTTTTCTAATTTGATTGATTTGTAGGATACATGCCATAAATAGGAAACTGCATATGCATTCTTATCATTTGTAGTGTAAGCTACGTTATTGCGTTTATCTCAGTACATTTTTCACACACATCAAACTACTAATTTATATATCGTTATTACCTGATAATTTACGCTGTACGCTAGGATAATAGAAAAACTAAAGTAATCTTCAACACGACATATTTCAATATCTTATGACATTATTATTGTCTTTAGTCTCAAGGACAACTAATTGATGTGAGATATAAGTTTCTTGTTTCATCCATTAACACCTCAAAGAACGAATGACTGTGATATGAATAAGGTAAATATGTGTTACTTACATCATCAAACCTGGACTGTAAAGATAATGAAATAACAAAAGTGTAAGCTTATCAAATATTTTTAAACAATACTGTGTCTAGTATAACTATTAACCTTTGATGATCATTATCACATACTGTAAACAAAAAATGTTTATAAGACACAAAATATAATGATAATTGGACATACGTCAGTGGTGTATTAGATAATGCTTTCACAATTTAAAGTGCTAATTATCTTTTTGTCAGAATCTTAATCTGTCGCGATATACACAACAATAAAAACATCATGGTAAATATTTCGGAATAAGCAGTACATGTATTTCAAAGTTAAAATAAATAAGCTGATGAAGAATCATACAAATGTGCAGATATGAGCGCAAACAAATGTTTTATTAATTAAAAAAATTGTTTAAATATTGTCGTTGGAGTAGCGATGTATCGTACGTAGCAATTATCGTGTAAACACCTTCTGAAATAAACAATAAACACGAAAACAATAAAAAAAACAACTCTCTACTTAAAGTGTCTAGGGCGTCGTGATTAAAATTGTTAGATTTTTTTGATAATTTGTCAAAATGAGATTTATGTCATTCTTTTTTCAAAAATTCAATGAACAGACAAGACTTATTTCACCTGGAAAATCAAACTGTATTTGATAAAAAGAAAACTACATGATATAATTTTAAGATATTTTGTGAGAAGATAGCTCTTATATCGTGCTTTCAGATAAGAATAAAATAAAAAAAATCGGATCAACGAATTTGTTTTCTTGCTTCATATTAAAATAGGTAAATTCACAACTCTTTCTTTTATAAAAAATACTTTATCTAAGTTATCAACACTTATTTGGCAAAATGGAAAAAAAATTACAAATAAGGTGTTTTGGAGAAATTACAGCCGTAATTCTGATAAAACACACAATTTTCTATATTTACATCAAAAGTCTTACACATTCTTTTATAAAAATTTGCACATTTCATGAAAGATCCACACCAACGTTATCTGCTACTTTAAAATCACAGATGGAGGAAGACCCCCAAACCAACTTAATCGAAATATACTCTAAAGTATGTACTATTAGCTATTGGTTCACTGAACTATAATCAATATACCATTATTTTCATATAAATTAATTTGAAGTAGACTGCAGTATTCGGCCAATGATAATTAAACACTTCAGCTATTTAAATTTTGTATGTTAAAAAGATCTTCACAATGTTTAACCAATTAACCGAATTATAACTTTAATACATACTGGTACTCCCATGGATCAGGTTGCTGTCTGCAAAATCATATATAGATTATACATGGAAAATCGAACTGTATGTGACAAAACAACCTAAATGATATAATTTTAAGATATATTGTTAGAAGATAGTTCTTAAACATGTTAAAACATGCTTACAGATAAGAAAAATAAAAAATAAAATGGGATCAACGAATTAGTTTTCTTGCTACATATTAAAATACGTAAATTCACAACTCTTTCTATTATAAAAAATACTTTATCTAAGTTATCAACACTTATTTGGCAAAATGGACAAAAAATTAATCAAACACAAATAAGGTGTTTTTGAGAGATTACAGCCGTAATTATGATAAAACACACAATTTTCTATATTTACATCAAAAGTCTTACACATACTATTATCAAAATTTGCACATTTCATGAAAGATCTACACCTACGGTATCTGCTACTTTAAAATCACAGATAGAGGAAGATACCCAAGCCAACTTAATCGAAATATGCTCTAAAGTATGTACTGTTAGCTATTGGTTCACTGAACTATAATCAATATACCATTATTTTCATATTAATAAAATTATTTGAAGTAGACCGCAGTATTCGGCCAATGATAATTAAACACTTCAGCTATTTAGTTCTGTATGTTAAAAAGATCAGTACAATGTTTAACCAATAAACCGAATTATAACTTTAATACATACTGGTATTATCATGGATCAGGATCGTTTCTGCAAAATCATATATAGATTATACATGGAAAATAAAACTGTATGTGACAAAAAGAAAACTACATGATATAATTTTAAGATATATTGTCAGAATATAGCTCTTGGAACATGCTTTCAGATAACAAAAAAAAAAGAAAAAATGGAATCAACGAATTTGTTTTCTTGCTACATATTAAAATAGGTAAATTCACAACTCCTTCTACTATATAAAAAATACTTTATCTAAGTTATCTACCCTTATTTGGCAAAATAGAAATTTAAAAAACATTTTATCAAACACAAAAGGTGTTTTAAAGAGATTACAGCCGTAATTACAATAAAACACACAATTTTCTATATTTACATCAAAAGTCTTACACATACTATTATCAAAATTTGCATATTTCATGAAAGGTCTACACCAACGTTATCTGCTACTTTAAAATCAAAGATGGAAGAAGACGCCCAAGCCGACTTTATCGAAATATGCTCTTAAGTATGTACTATTAGCTATTGGTTCACTGAACTATAATCAATATACCATTATTTTCATACAAATTAATTTTAAGTAGACTGCAGTATTCGGCCAATGATAATTAAACACTTCAGCTATTTAGTTCTGTATGTTAAAAAGATCTTTACAATGTTTAACCAATAAACCGAATTATAACTTTAATACATACTGGTATTCCCATGGATCAGGTTCCTTTCTACAAAATCAAATGACATGATTTTTCTGATTAAGTATTTTTTGAGAATTCGCACAGTTTAAACAATATATATGCTGTGTACAAGTTGTTATGTTGTACAAATTATAATTTGTACAAATTTTGTGTAAAAGTTATCAGTGATTTACGGACCACTTAACACAAAACGATGAGGCAAGCACACAGTCTTTTGTTTTACATATTGCTGTCATATTTCCACAACCACATGATTCAGTCTTACAATGAGCATTGACACAAAAACCTTATAAGAACACAAAACGATAAGGATATGAATTTGGTATAAGGAGAAAAATAAAATTAGAATTTAAACCATTCCGGTATTCTCATTTCCAGTTTCAGGACAAAAACAATAGCACTAAATGTTTGGTTGACATATATACAATTGAATTTAAAACATTAAACTGATACATTTTAGAAGATTAACTTTTATCACAAGCTATGTGTCAAAAAACTTATAACTTGAACAAAAATTATAATTTGTACAAACTTACATCTTGTACACAACATATAGAAAAGAAGCATGTTTGTACGATGCGTTTTTAACGGATATTACCGGAATAACGGTTCAATGCATTTTTAAAATAAAATATCACACCAAGATGTTTCTACATTTTCTGAAGTCAATCCTCCGACTTAATTTACAAAATATTTTTTTGAAACTCACCACTAAATTAATGCTCTCACAAAGTGTTGTGTCATTTCCAAATATCACTACCATTCCGACATAGGGGCAAATGATTATTTTCTGTTTACATATTCTATATAAATGACTTGTCGTTTTGATTGTGGTTGTGGTTTTTTTTCTTTTTTCTTAGACGTCTTATGTTTAATGTTCGACCTCTCTGATAACCTGATACCTTATCTTTCTAACGATAGTGTGCTTTTTGCGTTCTCTTTTTACATTTTAAAGTATTCTCAATTTTCAATACTTTATACTTTAAAATAATTGAAAGACAGAGAAAGGACCCGAAAAAACATAACACAGTATTAGTCTAAGCAGGCAAATATTATTTCTATCATTAATGACAAACGCACGTAAATCGATTAAATTGAAAGAGAAAACTTTTTATGGAAATATCATCACATATACTTAGAATTGATTGTAAACGAAACGTTAAAAGTAAAATCACAAAAATTGTGTGAACTCCGAGGAAAAATTCAAAAAGGAAAGTCCCTAATCAAATAGCAAAATTAAAAGCTCAAACACATCAAACGAATGAACAACAACTGTCATATTTCTGACTTGGTATAGGCATTTTATTAGAAAATAGTGGATTGTCCTTTTAGAGTAATTGGTTTCTTTTTACTAACATTTTGACTTCTTTCTCTGACCCAAATTATATGTGTATTATAAAAAATCAAATCCTATTTTTAAAATACAATTACTCCTCAAATTTTAGAAAATCATCTCTAATATTATATATATAATAGACATAACCTTCCTGGACAACTTTATCAAAATAAATGACATTAATATTAAAAGCGCTCACACATAACCATTCGAAATCCAGGAAATTTATAAAAAAAAGTGTAAATTTTAGAAACTACATGACAACAGGGGGACCTTCAAAGAATATCTTTGTTATAAGATAGTACCTACTATCTTATATAAGATATAAACGTTAATACTAGCTTCCGTTGGTTGCAAATCAAAATCATAGCAATGCATTGTGTACAAAAAATCACCTACTATTTGTCTATCTGTTTCGTTTATTTTAAGTAAAAAGTAAAATCACAAAAATGCTGAACTCCGAGGAAAATTCAAAATGGAAAGTTTCTAATCAAATGATAAAACACATCAAACGAATGGACAACAACTGTCATATCCCTGACTTTGTACAGGAATTTTCAAATGTAGAAAATGGTGGATTGAACCTGGTTTTATAGCGCTTAACCTCTCACTTGTATGACAGTCGGATCAAATTCTATTAAATTTACAACGATGCGTAAATAAAACAGACATAATAGGTAAACTTGTCAAAATAGGGGTGCACCAGTCATCAACGTGTCACAATCTCAATAAGAACAAACACACAAAAATATTTAACAAAGAAGCACAACAAAGCAGATATCAAAGGAGTAGGTCCGGTAAGGGCACATTTTGGCCTCAATTTTCAAGTTCATCTAACGAAACATTTAAGACACTTTTTAAACACTTAAGGTAGCACAATACAAAGATTTCTTCACTCCCTATCAGACAACTTTAAACTGAAGTAATTCATTTCATCCTTCTTTATAGGTTATAAATGAGGTACCAAAAGATTTCCAAAAAAACATCAATAGAACAAATTTTATACCCAATTGAATTTAGTGGTCTCTTATGAATGGATGTTGCAAACTTCATTGAAGATTTATGAGAGATTGAAATACAATAAAAAAATCTGAGACAGGTTTTTGGGGGTCAAACTGTGTTGTTCAAGAATCTATAAAATATTTTGGGATGCTATGAATAACAAAGAAACTAAATTCATTCAAGTATGGACATCACAATATGGCAACTAATTACATAACAATTAATTATGACATAATTATGTCATAATGAAATTATCACAATTTGAAAGATTAATCCTTCTTTATTCTTTTGGTACCTCATTTATAAAATTTAAAGTAAGATGAGCGGAATTACATCAGTTGAAAGATGTCTGATTGAGGGTAACAAATCTTTGTATTGTGCTACCTTTAGTGTCTATTTTAATTGATTCGATTAGTTTATGTGAAAGATTTTAACTAATTTAGTCATTAAAAAATGCTCCAATTCAATCTTAAATATGAAAAATCTATCAAATATGCCAAAACACGTCACTTTTCAAATGGTTTTAGTCACAAAAAAAAAAGTGGCCGCATCCGTGATCATCCTCAACCTTTATATATATTATGTATTATCATCAAATACAACTTACATTTCGATATTATAAATGAACACGAATGCGGTCACTTTCATTTCAGACGGAATATATGTGTATTGTATTGTCAAAAACAGCCAATATTTATCTAGCAGAAACATTATACTTTCCAATAAATAGTTTAAAGATTATATTTTCACTACTATGTAAAACTGCTATATTTTGGGGGCAAAAAGGGGTCTTACTGAACCTACTTCTTTAACAACCACGTTCATTGCTTACTTATATTTGTATTTTAAATCAACGCATAAAAGATTGAAATATTTGAAGTCATGTGACTGAATGACAAGGTTCACATCAACTCTGGTGTTGAATCGCGTGTTTGACGTCAGAATGTAAATTTGCTCGTGAATTTAGGTTTAAAGTTGAAATTTTGACTTCTCCTTTCATACACAAGAGAGTCGTCCGGTCAAGTTTTTGCCCGTTTTACGTAACTTATTTGTAATCTTTTTTTTATATCATATTATTTGTTATTAAATTGTCTTTAAGAATCATGCACACGATTTTGACCGGGCTTAAATTTTTTGTGAATTTTAGTTCAAAGTTGAAATTTTGACATCATAATTTATATTCAAGGGATGTGTCCGGTCAATATTTTGCCGTTTTTACGTAATGTGTTTCTTTTGTTTTATTTCATATTATTTGTCATTAAATTGCCATTAATAATCATTTTACAGATATTGACCGTGTTATTTGCTTTTTTCGTAAATTAAGTTTAAAGGTTCAAAAGTGGATGGCCAGAGTGTTGCTTCGCAAGGCTTCTGGTCAACTTTTCGGTTATGATGCATATCTAAAGAAATTTCTTTTTTATTTCATCATATACCTATTATCATGATTATGCAAGCTTTTAGAATCCGTTTTGATTATTAATTTATTTTTAGCTGTTCCACAGATATTAGTTATAATACACCAACTTTTTCATTTCAGCGTTTAAGGCCTTCACTAATGCAAACGTCTCACAGGAAGAGATAGGTAGAGATATAAAATAATGTTTCGTTCAAAGTATTTTCAAAATTATAATAAAACAAAACACATAATGGCGGGATGTCTACAAGTACAGAGTCACGTCATATGTACCAAAGAAACACAAAAAGTCACACGTACAAAGCACTCCAGCAAAAGTGAAAGATAATACAAACAACACCATGACGGGATGCATAAGTACCGAGCCACGGCAAATGGATATTACCAAAAACAGAGTAAACAGTAAAAGTAATACTATCAATAGAACAAAGACACATAAAAGAACAATATAGCACGTTAATAAGATGATAAAAAATGTCAGTACGCAGAATCTATACACCAAGACTATCATGTATTATTTGTGAAGTTGATACGGAATATTTTTCAACAAGGTCTTGGTACCAGGGATAGGCACGATTACTGACAAATATAATCGATTAATAATCGATTACATGAAGGATTTTTGTGCAATCGATTAATAATCGATTACTCAAATTTTAGTATGTAAAATCGATTACTTTATCAAAAGTAATTACATTACTTTTCGATTACTGTCAATTACATACTTCAACATTTCAACAAAGAATAACATTAGTAAAACACAATTATATTGCTCAACATTTGTATAGTGGAAATTAAGATCTTTACCAAATGCATCATTCAAAGCAATGTTTCTAAATTATAAGTTAATAGCTGTTTTTTTTTAGATCAAATCTCTTGATGAAGATTAGAAATATTTAAAAAATCTTGAAATTTTGACTTTCAACATAAACAATGATAAATGAAAGATGTCATCACATAAATATTGCAATAATCACTTATTCATAACTAATTGTTTTTCAAAAATTTAGCTTTCTAACTGACTTACGTTAGCTTTTTTGTTTTTACTCTTTAATTTTTTTTTTAGCATAGTTAATTATAATCAATGTTAAAATGTTGTCTTTATTAAGATTTGGTGTATTAAAACTAAATATGGAAACTGGTCGTTACATAAAACAACAAAGGGAGGATAGAATTTGTAAATGTTGTACTATGCAATGTATAGAGAACGAATATCATTTTATTATGGTTTGTCCAGCATATAGACAGTATAGACTTAAATACTTCTCAAAACATTATCATACATGGCCAAATATCAACAAACTTTATTCACTACTACAAGTTCAAATATTATTTACAATTTGATGTGTTTTTTTGCGTGAAAGTTGGAAACTCAGAACTTTCATATTAACGTAGTTATATATATGCATCTAATTGTCTTTTTCATTAACAAAATGTTCACAATGTTAATTCTGTTCTCTGCAGTTTTGTATACATATGTATTAATATAAATTTCATGTTGCTTACACATGATAATGTTGTAATCTAAATGTGCTATAGCATAATTGTGCTTATTGCAATAAACGTATTTATCTTATCTTATAATGTTTAAGGAAATATAAAAAAAAGTGGAATAATTAATTAGTTCAGCTAATTTTTAAGATCAAAATTTATTTTTATAATGACATGCTTGATTTAAACCTTTTGTTTGGATAACCACCCTAATTACAGATTATTTAACTGCCACTGGAGTAAAAATTATAACCTGGGGCTAAATATTGTAAATTTCCTTCTTAATTAGACATAAGATAATTGAAATAAAAACAAAGTATGTTCGTTATTGCATAGAAGACTTTGATCATCTCATTAGTAAAGGCAAGAATGTTGTTAAGATTTGTTAACTTCTTCAATCAAATTATATACAAAATATATTTATAGTGTCAAAGGGATACATGTATCTATTTCTAAAAAAGAATTGCTATGCATTGCCATTAGTTCATTGTTAAAAGGATTTTGTGTTCTTTTTTAATTTAATTTATATACATGTATATCATAACATTTAAGAAATCAACTGTTTATCTATTCTAAGCTTTAATTTCAACTCTGATTGAAAATGATGTTTTCAGGAAATTTAATACAAATAAGCTTACTACTTTTAAAAAATGTAATACAGAACTTAACGAAAGACAGACACATTTATTATTTAAGATCTATTTTATTATTTCAAATCTATTTTCTTATTTAAATATTAAAGCTCTTGAATTATTGACAAGCACATACATCCATTTGTTTCAAAAGCTAGATATACAGTAAATTTAGGTAGGGGATCTGGTTACTTATAATGCAGCTTGAGACAATAGATAGAAATAAGATAGTTGCTTAACTCTCAAGTATTGTTGATGCATAATATTTGATCTGTACTACAAAGTGATAACATACATATTTTCCTCTGAAATAGGTTATTTTTCATCAAACTATTTTACTAAAGTAATCGAAATGTAATCGAAAAGTAATCGATGTTTACATCCAAATTGTTTGCTGTAATCGATTAAATTACGATTACAGATTACTGTCGATTACTTGAAAAAATGTAATCAATTACAATCGATTTCGATTACAGATTACGATTACTTCTTCCCTGCTTGGTACCTTCTGATAAAATTTAAAAAAAAAGGACGATACGTTCTTTGACATACCCCTGGTTCATAAACTTTCTGCTCAGATACTATGATAATACTAGCTTACTTTGATTGCCGTTTAAAACATGTATTAAGTGCAAACACTTACAATTTTGTTTCAGCAAAACAGTTGAATTGCTGTCTCATTCATATAAATTTAGTAAATGATAAAGAATGATTTTTAATTAAAGTAAACTTTACTTAGCAGATATACACAATTCAATTAATTTTGTCATGAATGTATACACATAAATAAACATTTTCCGTCTCAAAATAAGTTAATCCAGACGAACTCTGTATATCTATTTTCTTAAATCGTTAATTTTAGTACAATAGACTTACGTTGAAACCTGCAAAGTCCTGTAACAAGAATCCAATAAACATATCAAATAACAATACAAGAGTTTGTTATTTTGTTGCAAATTCCAGATATAAGTATGTGTTAGCAATTCATATTAGGTTGAAATGAAAAGATTACACAATTTTTTTTACAAAAATGCCAATGCCCAAACCAGTGGAGTGTAAGCGGGACAAATGTGTATTCAGTTACGAAACATAAATACATTATTAATTTCAACATACACTTGATAATATTTTGAATATAATACACACATTGCTAATTAGCAAAAGGAAACATGTTTAACGCATTATCGAACACAGAAAGAATGTTCTTTATGTTTTGATGCATTTTAATGTGGTACCTGATTTGTATACACTAATACAATTGGAAAGTAACATCGTCTAAAATATTTGAACCTGCAACTTCATGTCACGTTAATTACATAATATATATAGACCCTGCTACAACGAAATTTGTTTTACATGAACACGTATAAAAATTGCGGTTTTTATTAAACGCAATCATAGGTTTAAACGTAATTTTCAATTTAGACTCGTTTATATATATATATATTTATGTCATATATATATAATTTAGGTCATTTGGCTAACAGCCATTATAACAAATTTTTAGACGATTTGTTATTGTGTTGTTTTAAAAATTAAAGTGTTTTGTTTGAGTTGAATACAATTCACATATTTATTCTGAACATATATAAATTGACTGTATTATCATCAATTTTGGAATGACAAGTTCTATTATTTTCATTTTTAATTTACTAAAATACTCGAAATTACTTATAAATATGTCAGCAAATACACTTCAGACAATTATAAAAAAACACCATTTTCAAAGTGGACAATTTTAACTTACCCACAATATTCACAGGTGTATTTGTACCTCTTTTGCGATTTTTGTGACCTGAAACATTATTATTTAGAATGTAATCCATATCTTTGAAATCAACATGTAGGTATTTGCAATTAGGAAGATATTTATATTTCACATCCGTTTTTTGTACCAAAAAAATGTAAAAGATTAACAGCGAATATATTTACATAGAGTCAAGTTCAAGCACATTTTTGTCATTAAAGAGAGTTCATCATTGTTCATGTTGAGGCCTACTATAACTACTTATTCATTATGGGTTTTTTGCATCGTTGGAAGCCTTACTGTTGCCTATAATTGTTTACATCCACTATATTGGAACTTTGGTGTATAGTTGTCTCATTGGCAATCATATCAATGCATATCACATCTTCCTTTTCATACAGCATCTGGAACGTCGATGCTTCTTTACAAATCTCAAGCCATCCATTCGTTATCAAAATATTGTTATTCTTTTTTCAGGAGCTCTGTTGGTGACTTTTAATGAGGGAATGTTGGAATGCCAGATCCGGTCTTTATATCTTGTATCTGAGTTGTGCTTTTTACGTTGTCTTTATCTATAACGACCAATGATATTTTTCATCTTTTCTTAAATCATTAGTATTTAAGCTCGATAGTCGTATTGAGCGTATGTACTTACATGCACCTTGCTGAACAATACATGCATATTATTACCTGGTAATTTGTTGGTTGTCAGTGTTTGCGATGACCGCTGTAATGTCCCTTAAAAAAGAAAAATAGAAAATAAGGTTGACTAGTGTTTATAACATTTACAGTTACACATTATTCCTAATTATCGACATTCAGTTTTTTAATGTTCAGAATATCATTACTAATCATCCGAAATTCATTATGTCATACTCCGAATTATTGTACATGTTGTAGAAGAGGTTTATAAAGATATTCGTGATTTTGATGTCAATTAAGGACTAGATGTGTTTAGAAAAAAGTGACATAATTACGTTACTTATACAAATCATTGTGAATACAATTGAAATACAATGTAATAAACACACATGTCTTTCATATAACATGTATAATTAGTTCGAGTTGCCTTTTGTTCTAAGTCATGACAAGGACAGCCACAAATTAAACAGTTGACAGATAGAGATGTTTGATAATTTAAGTATGTGAGTTCTATAGGGTTGTTTTGTTCACAATTTGTTTCAGTATATGGAATGGTATGTGACTGATGTGCAATTGAAAGGATTCGCTAGTTATAAATCAAAGCAACAGTAGTATACCGCTGTTTGAGAGTCATAAATCGATTGAAAGAAAAAAAGTTAATGCCTACTGTTCTGCATAAGGAAATGTATGTTCTTATTCAGCAATATGACAGTTGTATTTGAGATACAACATGTTGCTGCCAGAGAAAGTTATAATTGAATAAAGACGACATCACTTTACTGTTCTTCATCAACAAATTTGATAAACTTTAGCATCTATAGCTGCAATGCCAGATGCTTTAATTATGCTACTCTATCAAACTGTTAGTTTTCAAATTTTGCTGTTTTGTAGGCTACCGCTCTAAACCATTTCCTATCATATAAGTAATGTACATTTTTAATAAACTACTGTGCAACCAATACCAAACAAAAAACATTTCTTTTATCAAAATATGTATACGAAACTAGTCGTTTTAAATATTTGCAATCAATCTTTTATTTCCTGTAAATAGTATTAATCATGAAAATATACAACTGTTATCTAACATCCATTTTAACACGTGCTAGTTATTCTTTTTCTTAAAATTGATGACTTACCGAAACTGCAACTCTCCGAATAGGCTGTCTATTTCTGTGTGTGAATGCTTTTTCATTCTGTATGACACAGAAGATCTTTCCTGAACTTGCTTTAGATCTATGTTGTCCACAGAGACTTTAAGTTTCTTCAGCTTTTGTAGCAATAGTACATCTGCTACTGTTTCCAAACCTTTTATGTTCTTTTGCCATTGCTGACAGTTTTCGAAAACTCCACGAAAAACTTTGGATAGTGCAGACATATTGTGTAATGCTTTCTGTTCCTCGTCCTGTACTAGCTCTACCAAACTATCTACTTTTTTATCAATTAATTTCTTCCAGTAATTGCCCTCTTCAGTAATGGTCTTGATGACTGCTTTGACTTCCTCACGGTAAGATTTTGTGTAATTTTCAATTTTGTTTACGTTTTGTCTCGATGTTGTTATCTTCAATTCAACATCCTTGGCAAATTCAGATCTTCGTTTTACAGTTGTTTTAGTAAGGTCTGTCATCAAATGGCGACTGTGTTTCTCGACGGAACAAACTTTACAGACAGGAGTATTACAATCCTGACAGTAGAATAAGAAACATTCCTTGTGTTCCGTGCAAAGAAGGTTTTTTTTCTGGTTGATATCTCGTCCGCTTCCAAAAGTATGGTTTTTACAAGACTTTGTGCGTAAATGAGATAATTTACAGCTGCCGCAAAATAACTGATCACACTGCTGGCAGTAATGTACACCTGGTCCGCCAGTACATATTTCACAAGTCGATGCCGGAGCTTGGGCCATTTTATATGTTTGAGTGACTACTTACAGTTACCTTTTAGCTCATTCTGTTATCTTCCAAGTATAGTCTGGACAACTTTCCTGTCCTGGAATACAAAACATTTATCTAATATACGAGGAAACAGAAAAGAAGTAATATATTAACGTATGTATATTTTTTGAGTGTCTCACACAATTAATGTTTTCGACCATTCTACTATGTCTTAAATCAAATACTTCGTATTTCTGCTGAATGTTTAAAAACATTCCTTACAATAGAAGTTGGAATAAAAGTTGTATTAAAGTGTTGATACTTACAGTAGTACGGCAATTGTTAAGAAGGTTCATAATGTCTAATCCGCATCTAATATAAACTATAATAATAATATATTCCTTATGCCACTTAATAAGTCAATTACTGATTCTAAATGATTCTACTAATATCATCAGAGTACTTCATTATTAACAATCAAACGAAGATCGCATACTTAATTTGATGTTTTTAACTATCTCCACTGAAGAGATGAAAGATACATTTTTAATTTTAGTTTACGCATTGTTGTGTTTAAATACCATTGTACCTAAGATACATAATGTGTATTCATTTAGATTTGACTTAAAATACTGATTACACTATCAAGTATAATTGGCTTTGTTTAATATAATAAACCTTATGTTGCCAGATATAAAGATTTAAATGACATAAACACGAAATATCTCCATCAAATATTATTTCCTTTGCATATATTTTTTTTTACATTGTACATATATAGAAGATAAAACCAGACTACCAAGTATCTTCAGTTTTTAAAGGTTTTCTTATACACATGTACACTTATATAAAAGTAAAATTAAAAAGTGGACTTTTTTAATTTGTCAAAAAGACAACAACCCCACAAAAGCGCATTTAACAGCCCAAAGCCGCAAATACTTCTGCTGTTTTAAACAAACACTCGTTCTAAGTCCGTAACGAATGGCGTCATACTAAATTCGTAAACATTTAAATAAACAAAAATATAAAAAAAAACAATAGACTTTAAAAAAGAAACCTCATTGTAAAATTAAGAACGGAAATAGGGATCATGTCAAAGTGACAACAAACAGACAGCAACAGAAGGTCACCAACAGGTTTTAAATGCAGCGAGAAATTCCCGAATCCGGAAGCATCCTTCAGCTGGCCCTTTAAAAAAATATATATACTATGATAATAAACGCCATACTAAACTCCAAATTGTGCTTATGTTTTGCCTCGGTGGTGTCACTTTTGATTCGATGATCTTAAAAAGTTCCAATGCAAAGACCCTATAAATGAATCAATATTAACGCCAAATTATGCAGTCTTTAATAACCTGGCAACAGTATCGGAACTATATCCCTTCTTGATTAGTCTATTTAAAGGTTTTGTTAGCTTCTGACATTTTTGTGCTTTATAAAGAATATTTATACAAAATTTTACGGACGCCATCACGAGTTGGTTGACCGTTATGGAATATATAACCGTTTCACAAATGGTATCAGATATGTTCCTCACGTCGTAACTACAATCCCCTTCCCTTTCATGAATGTGACCTACCAAATGAGACTATTTACTGGATTTGTAATCACATAAGCAACACGACAGGTGCCACATGTGGAGCAGGATCTGCTTACCTTTTCGGAGCACCTAGTTTTTGGTGGGATTCGTGTTGTTTATTCTTTAGTTTTCTATTTTGTGTCATTTGTACTATGGTTTGTCTGCTTGTCTTTTTTCAGTTTTAGCCATGGCGTTGTCAGTTTATTTTCGATTTATGAGTTTGACTGTCCATTTGGTATCTTTCGTCCCTCTTTTTTTAGCTATATTTACGAATGATGTCCTTATACCGATGATAAAATTTTGTAAATGTTTTGACAAGTTTGTGATATCGGTGTAATAATTTGTGAGAAAAACATAATTTTTTCTCGTTAAAATCTGAAACATTGATGCATACACGAGCGAATCGTACAAATTTAGATATATAAAAACGGTAAGATGGTGACAAGGGAACGTCACCATTTAAAAATAGATAATTGACGATACGAAATGAAAATTCATCTCTTTTGTCATAAGTTTTAGTATTAAGCTTTCCGTGAATGATATAGATATCAAGGTCGAGGAAAGGGCAGTGGTCATTGTTAGTATTAGCTTCATTTAAAGTAAAGTAAGTTCAACAGGATAAATGTCTTTAGTATACACACTGAAGTCATCATTTTTGAGAGCTAAAATATCATCCAAATATCTAAAAGTATTATTAAATTTGTTTATCAGATGTTGTTTCGATGGATCTTTGCTGATTTTTGTCATAAATTGTAACTCATAGCAATACAAAAATTAATCCACAATAAGTAGTGCACAGTTAGGCCGTGTTCACACCAAACGCCGTGTACAGTAAACATGCTTACACTTAGTTTAATGTAATGGACACTGGTTTCACATTAAATTTGTTCACATTTATACACCTTGTTTAATTACCTGTACATTAGATTTGTTCACACTTGTAAACTCTTTGTCATTTAAATGTTCATTACGTAGACCCGAATGCAAAGTTTTCTGACAACTTTTCTAGCAGTAAGGGAACGACCATTTGACTTCAAATCGGAAGGGGGGAGGGGGGTATCGATGGAAATATTCCGAACCCAAATTGGATAAAAAAAAAGGTCCTACAGATGATGCAAATATATTCTAAATCAAAACAAAAAAAAACCGGAATAAAACGTTTTCGCGGCAAAATTTGTATATGCAATGATGTTTTATGTGATTTTTTTCTATATAACTGGTCAGGATAAACCTTAACTCATGCCAAGTATTTGTTTAATTGAAAAAAAGATAAACTCTACACATTTTTTGGTAATACAGCTAATAGTCTATTTCAGTGCACCCTTTGTTCTTGTTTAAAAATAATCCCGATATTACCCATGAAATCGGGGGCATTTGGATCGTAGTTGAAATATGTTCACTGTTGTAGGATGATTTTTCGTAAAATAAAATTATGACAGGGAATTTCAAGATGAGTTTCAAAAGTATCTGACACAGGAATTGATACCAGAAGTATTTTTTTACACCAGTTCAAATTATTGAACGTGAATTTCATATATTTTTTTTTTATTTGCACATGGCATGGGTAGCTACATTCGTCAATTGTATATGTTGCTAACGCGTTGAATAAATTTCAAAGATAACCCAGTTCATGTGATTATTTTTTACAAATCTATGACTTGCAAGAATTATTTCTTAAATAAAACATGATTATATACCGATTTCGGGGTCCCCGAAAATGGATTTCTATGGTTCACAGGGTCCACAGGAATGTAAGATACCGGTTGATGTAGGTCAGATACCCAAACATTGTGTGTAATCGAGTTAGGGAAATCTACCAAAATTAAGTGTATGTTCAAACAAAACAGTTTCGAATGGGAGACATGTTTACGACTTAATAGTCCGTCCGATGACTGGAACACTTACGGACGCCTTTTTTATCATTGTCTTTCCAAAATAACCCAACAGAAATAATCATAAGCGAGAATGACAAATGCGACTATGAATGTTACCTTTCTGACACAGAGGGAGAAAGAGAAACGACACAATGCATGACAACTTTTTAATTAATAGTAAGGAATCAAATAACTGCATTCCAACAACACTACAATGATTCAACAAGCTCTCATTTTGTATATGGGGAAAAAGTTTCCTATAAAAAAAGATCTTAACATATAAATGAAATATTGGATGATCGTGAAGTCTGAATATTGTCCATGTTGTCCTGTGACTGTTTAGCTGAGTGTAAGTTTTTATTGCTTTAAGACGTGGCACGGTACTTTTACATCCCAAATTAATATGTTGGGCTTTGATGTTGTGTTGGTTGTCATATTTCTTCCTTTATATTGAGTATGTTTCGTTTGCTGTCTATAATGTATATATTTGGTCTTATCGCAAGCATTGTGAGATTGTTCATGTTTTGTTTTGTGATGAGAGATGAATAATCAATATTCGTCTTCAGAAATGTTTTTTTTTGGTAAATTAAACAAAATCACGGCGGTTGCCACATGTGGAACAGGATCTACTTACCCTTCTGGGGCACCTGAGATCACACCTTTTCTTTGGTGGGGTTTGTGTTGCTTATTCTTTAGTTTTTTATTTTGTGTCATGTGTACTATTGTTTGTCTGTTTGTGCATGTTGTGATTTTCATTTTAACTATCTGGTGTCTTTCGTCACTCTTTTAAGTCCACGCCAAGTTCAAACAGAAAAATGGAGACAATGCAAAGCTATACGACTTGTATATCAATAAACCATCTGAGAACCGGCTTTTGTTGATATCCTGTAAACCAAATTTCATGCTTGTATTTCATGCTTGTGTTATTACTTGTTAAATTGATGAAATTACTAAAATATTTTTTACGTATTTGCATCTAATTTGGAACCGGAAACCACTATTTTCTTCAGTTATGTGTTGTTTTGTCGTACTAAGGAGCTGTGTTTAACGTTTTATCATAAATAACATTGAATTATACATAACACATCTTTCAAGGATTAAAATCCCTTGTAAAATTGCTTGAAAGTAAAAAAAAATCGAAATTTTGGACTCGTTAGCCGACAATTTTAAACCGGAAGTCACCTTAAGTTTCATTAATGTATTGTCTAGTCGTTATTTATGAACTGTTATTTTCTTTTTATCAAATCTAACAATCGATTTCACTTATAACACACCTTTCAAAGGATTTACAAATATTGGCTAATTTGTTATGACGCCATTTTCAAAATGTGTGGTGGCCATCTTGAAAAAAATGATTATTTTTTCTGGCCAGCAGCGGATTTTTTATAAGTATCATTTAGTTAACCTTCATACCAAATTTCATGCTTGTATCACGATTTGCACAATTATGTCCATAATATCTCCCACTAAAATCCCTGATTTTAAATGTAACCTATTTAATTAGAAAACATTCAGTAGATATATATATGAAGATGTGGTATGAGTGCTAATGAGACAACTATCCATCCAAATAATAATTTATAAAAGTGAACCATTATAGGTCAATGTACGGCATTCACACCGAACAACAAGCTATAAACATGATAAAGGGCCGCAAAATTAATAGTGTAAAACCCTTCGAATGGGAAAACCAACGGTCTAATCTATGTAAAAAAACGAGAAACTCGTATAAATTACTTAAACATACAGTCATTTTAAAAAGGGGGTTTCCAACCCAGGACAAAGGGGGGATCAAACTATATGTCCCTATTCAAATGTCTTGATTGGCCAAAAAGAGGGGTTCCAACCCCCGGACCCCAGCCTGGATCTGCCAATGCATTCGAAAACTACAGTACATTTAGACGAGACAAAAAGAATGTGTGTTAACTGCACTACCCTTACCTACCATTATTTTAATCCCTACTCCTAAAGGAGCTTGACAGGATTTGATTTAACACCGTTACAGTCACAATGTAGCTTCCAAAGAGATGTGAACTACCTGTCTTTATTCATTCATTTACCAGTACTACATATGTGCATGTACACTGAACAGTGCAACTAGATTGATACAATATGGTTTGCAAACTCAAAAAAATGTTTTACAGACTATGAGCTGGGTTTTTGTTTTCTCTCTAAAAATTGGTTACTGTGAGACTTTTCTTTTACAAACTCCTTAGTGCAGGTCATGTATCACAGTTATTAACATGGAAAGAGAACATATATTTACTTCTATCAGTTAATGAAATAGAATCTAAATAGAATATGCTTACAAATGTATTCCAAATTAAAGGGCCCAGAAGCGGCAACATGAGATTATAACATTACAGATTACTCATATTAAACAAATTTAAAATAACAATACTGAAGGAAAGAATTACTTGATGATGTGGTTGATATCATAGCATTTAATGACATTTACACAAACTAATTATCATATCTACAAAACTTTTTTTTTTCAATGAACCCATGCATTATGTTAAGCCAACTCAATATGCGATGTAAATGTACAAAATGTAGATGTAACTCACTGTACTGATCATGCAAATGCACAAATATACAATATCTTATTTCTTATCAACAGGTTAATGTTGAAGATGAAAAAGCAAAAATAATAATGTTAAGATAAAAGCAGATATGATAGGAGATTACATAGGTAAATATATGATATAATTGATAAAAAAAATAGTGAATCAAACAAGTCATAACAATAGACTGCTAAAAAGACAGCAAATAAGACCTGTGTTTTTGCATTATTTGTGAAATATAATCATATATAGAAATAAAAATTTTACCAGTTACATTTATTATAATAATTGTAAAAACATGATAAATAATCAAGAAATTAGATTCACCCTTCAATTTTAAAAGTTTGAAGTTGAATCTGGTAAACAAAATTATTAAAAATTACTCACAGAACACTCAAATTCTGATTTTATGATCAATTAAGGTCCATACCGTTACAATTTACAGAACAAATTGTGCATTACTCATCATTGAAATTGTTCTCTTTATTAAACCTGGAAAAACATATGTGTTCTTGTTAGCTTGACAGATCCTCATTTATACATGTACATGCATATTGTAAACCTGAAGACTACATTTGTATTTTTCATTTTGAAAAAAACACTTTTAACATTATTGAAGCTAATTTCCTAATGTGTGTAGAGTAAAACTTTGGTAGGTTTGCTTGCTCTGTTTGTATAAATAACAATTCAAGCTTTGTAATTAAGGTTGATATCTTCAAACAATATATATAGGCATATTTGAACCTTTCACAGATATTCTTGTGCTTTCATTTCCTATCATGATTTTCTTGATAGAGGGTTATTGATCACAAGGAAGCTATTAAATCAAGAGTTCCAAGTGGTGAAGTTGAAATCATCTCTTCGTAAATTTTACGGACGCCGTCACATAACCGTTTCACAAATGATATCGGATATGTTCCTTACGTCGTAACTACAATGCCCTTCCCTTTCATGAATGTGACCTACCTAATTAGAAAATTTACCGGATTTTTTTATAACATAAGTAACACGACGGGTGCTACATGGCACTGAACAAAATGGATATGATTGCTGTATGCAATATTTAATGCTGGATTTAATATTTTAAAATTATGACGGATGTATAATGAATGTTCGGATGTTGGATACAATTTCCTATTGAAAAACCCCGGTTTCTTTTATTCCTGTTTTTTTCATATTTTGGACATTGATATTTTTCTATCAGAACTGCATTCATCACATTCAACATGTAAATTCATGAAAGCATAATTTAATTAGTTTCTGTTTAATATATATTAAGTCAATACAGTGCTTGAAATGTTTCTTATGTCATTTTTGAAATGTTGAAAGTAAAATAAAAATTCAAATGATTAAGTTTTTACTTGTTATATTTAAACTACAATAGATAGCCAACTAAGCCAATACCTATCTGGAACACTGACTTTCATCGCACTCCCTGAAAAATAAAAAAAAAATATGAGCCAAATATAAAACTGATGACGATTATACTCTGAAAAATATCTACTTCAGTTTTAAGAAGACATCAATATTCAAGAGCATTACACATGATTACTAAAGATGATGTGTATGCAAATTGTTTAAACAAAATAAAATTAAAGTGTTAGCTGAGCGCAGCCTGATTCAACTGCAGAGTGTTAACCCTAAACAGATTGGGAAAGTTTGAACACCATTTTCAAGCTTGAAACTATCTCAATTTTGGTTGTGATCAAATGTTGACATAATTAAGGTTTCTGACACAAAAAGAAATAGAGTAAAAAAAATCTGATAATATATTGGGCAAAACTGTGTAATTGAAGATTTCATCTTGAAACTTTGAAAAAATAGAAACTTCAAGATTTTGAAGACAAAAATTATGTCAATTCCCCCTTTCCCAACCTTTTTGACTCCTCCCTTAGGTAAATGACCCCCAAACTCATTCTCGGGATTTCCTTTGTTGTATGAAACCTTGTAGTACGATTTAAGAGAAATCCACACACTTAAACACAATCAATTGTCTGGATACAAGAAAAATGTTTGTTTTGGCGCACTTTTTTCCATATTCCTGCATTTTTGGGGCATTTACCCTCAACTAAATCGCAGCCTTCCAATTGTTATATGCAACATGGTTGTACAATTTCAGAAACATTTATTTACCTACATACAGGTAATTTTCCAAAAACTACAACAATGACTGCTTTTTATCCTTTTTTGGTCCTAAATTCCTTAATTGTTGGTACCATAACGCCCCAAAAAACTCCTTAACTACCTTTTATAGTATTGTGAAATTCCATAGAGATCCATTCACTCAAACTAAAGTATTGTGTCTTCGGATGACAATGACATCATAGCATTATACGAACGCAAATATTTTGTTGGCGGTTGTATAAAAACGTTATTTTTCTGCTGACTATTGATTCTTTTTTCATTCTATATTATACATTATCGGTATAAACAATCAATTATTGATGGCAAGAGCATCATACATTTGCACGTGTTATACAATTTGAATATTTTACTGCGATTATTGCAACTGAGATAGTAATAACTCCTTCCTAACGTCAGATATGTGAATGACCAATTCCCTGAAATAACATAAATAAATCAAGCAATTCTGTCCATTATATACCAGCAGTCTAAAAGTTTTCACTTTCAGTTGAGTGTCGCTTTTAATAAATCATTCGAAATGAATGGTTGTATGGTATGGTTTACTTGCATATCATTCCATATTACTTATATAAACACACTTGAAATAAATTAAAGGATTTGTAAAATGTAAAAATGTTTTGTGTACTTTGGAAGGTTACTCACTCGTTGAAACATGTTATACAAGTCATGTTAATATCAGTTAAAATATCAAACTTGATGCATGCAGAAACGAATAAATAATGTTTAACCTTTTAGTACCAAGTATTAACGAAAAATAGTTGTTTAATCTTAAGTTAGTAGTTTGTAGACGAATCGCACGTGTACAGAATGATCTTTTATCCTTTATGAGTTGAAGAACAACCAGAGCACATAACTGCATTAATCGTTTTCTTTTATCAAAGCATATCAAAATACATTTTGAAGTGTTATATATATATTTATAAACAATAACCTACTATTTTAAATATAATTTTAAACGGACGATTCCCATTGTACATTTAAATAATAGAAAAACTAAAATATAATTCAGCAAGACATATTGTAATATTCATTGTCATCAATATTTTGGTTTAGTCTCAAACACAACTGACAACTGATTGATGTGAGATGGAAGTTTTTTTTAAACATTTACATCTCAAATAACGATTTGGAGATGATTTGGGATGAACGTACTAAAGGTATGTTACTTACATAGACAATCCTTGACTGCAAAAAATATGAAGTAAGGAAAGTGTTAGCTTTGCAAACAATGTAAAACAATTTTAACTGAGACTTGTATTTTTAATAACGTTTAATAATCCTACTCAAATACAGTAATATTCAGAAATGTTTGCTCTAACGTAAGTCACACAATGCGATTGTGAATTATACATATTTAGGTTCGTGCTAATGTGCAGACATCATTCTATTTACTCGTAAAAGGTTAATTGGTGGTGTTGAAAATAAAGCGACATTTATAAGAGGGGGTCTTATATTGACATTAAGGTTTGACTTGTTTATTTCAGTTAAATGTGCGTTTCACACACCTCTCGCAACTCCATCCAACCAACCCCTCCTCCGTTCCTCCTTCATTGGTACAGTGCTGTAACAACACAACAATTTATCACATGAATTAATAACATTAAGACACAAATTATTGAACAACGCATACTCGCAGCTACTGAAAGCTAGTTCAAAGACGCATACGAATACTAAAAATCTGGACTTGAAATCAGGCGTATAGGTACCGTACAGTTTTCAATTTGTTAGGGGGCATGACGTAAAACAGCTAATCAAAGAATTCAACTTTATTTATAACTAATATAGGACAATGCTGTTGATTAGAAAATACTCCATTTCAGGACCTTTTGTTTTCCAAAGTAATTAATATTACCAATAATTGATAAGTTCCAGGTCGGCGGGTTCAAACAGAAAGATTTTGAAAGCAGAGAAAACTGCATCTTATAATCGGCATGACTTTATCAGATGACAATCCCAATACTAATATAAGGCTTACGCAAAGTTATATACTTTAATTCGTTCACGGACCCGCGATATCACGGGTGTGTTCTAGTATCTTATTAAGATTGTTTCTGTTAAGAATAAATTTCAATTTTCTCAGAAAACAAAAATCTGTTTAATGGCACTACAGCAAAGGTTATCTATATGTACTGACAATTATTAGAAAAAGTAAAACCCAAATGTTTGTGGTCATCAACCTTTTTAATAAATTGTTCATTATTTCAGTAGAGTGTCCAATATGCACTTGCACTGCACTATTATTTATATAGTAGAAAAGAATGATATACAAATACATAAACATTATATATACATGCAGGTAACTGTAATATACATTTATTTATACTTTAAATAACAATAAACCAGAGTATACTGAGTTGTATCACTACAATATAAAAGTTATTACGATGAGGTTGAACTCCGTGTCATTAATTTATCATCCACGCCCAGAAAAAGAAATTATATCTGTAAGCAAACCTCACTTTCAGGTATAGAGATGTTATTGGTTTTCGAACCATCCACAAGAACATGTGGTCATCCGATGTTCAGTACATCAGTCTTTTGATTTTTAACTGTTATCGGTTTTAAAAGTTAGACGTAGGTATATAATTAAGTGTTTTTTTTTACATCTTATATACTTGGATAATTATACTCAATTGGTAGTATGAAGCTATGATATATTTTAATTTTTGAAATTAATAGCACATTTATATATTTTAAATCGATTTCTGTTGGTGCAAACAAGTATAAATTCAAGTGAAAAAAAAACTTACACGAAAAGATAAAATATTGATTTTAATTTGCATATCTGACCCCTCCCTCTCCCTATCCGGCAAAAGTTCTTTTTTTTTGGGGGGGGGGGTAAAAATGGGCAAACATTTTATCGCATTTTACTTCCAAGGCGTTTTTTTTAGTCTTTTGAGTCCTGAAAACACATATTACTTGGGGAAAAAATGTTTGATATATCTGGCTTTAGATTCGATTTTTTACAAATATATATATATATATATATATACAAAGGCTACATGTTAATGTAATAATACAAAGAATTCACTGTATCAAACATTGAAATAAATGCGTGAAGTGAAATACCCAAGTAACGAGTCATTAGTACAGCGAAGGTGTGTTTGGTACACAAAAAACCTCGTGATATTACCAATATTAGAAGTGTATTTCTGAGTCTGGTATTTTTTCCGTTCTGTTCACTCATTTTCAATTTAAATTATGGCATATTTTTATTTTTATTCAAGAAATATATTTAAATATATAAATATCATTCACTCCCCTCTTAATTCTTTATCAAACATCTTTGACAACAGACTTTCTTTTGGAATTATAAAATGCAAAACTTTAAAAATGTTGTTTATGTAAGTGTAATTTAGGTTATCTCATCTTCATTCTCCGACAAATTCTAGTTTGGCCTTCCATAGAATAGTCCTACATTTTTTAAGTGTTCCATCGATCTTTCGAAAATAACTGACAACTGTTTAGACAAAAATTTTATGTTGAAAAAATCAACATCAATTTTTAGAATTTCAAAACTACCCCAAGCTACTGTTCCCTCCCTCTTCCTACCCCATCACCCCTTCCCAATAGAAAAGGTAAAAAAACTCAAAACTATAGTCATCCTTTTAATCAGCACTAAATTGCTTACAAAGAAATCTGATTTAAGCTGCTGGAGACACATGATTCAAACCCACAGAAACAAGGCTAAGATTCATTCGGTTGAATAAAAAGAAAAGTATCTACAGTATCGTACAAATTTGTCAGAGAAACATTATTCAGGATGTTTAGATTACACTGAATTTATTATTTAAACTCATCTAAGAGGTGTTCAGGCTCACCTGAATCCGATTGTTTGCCTTGATTAACTTTGATTGTGTCTGATTCGTATACGAAACATGTTAAATCCTCAAGCATTTTAGCGCCCGGCCCAAGTCAGGAGACTCTTGGCTTTGTAAGTCTTGTACATATTTTTATTTAAATTTCAGTTCATTGAAATATTGATAACCGATAACAGCTTTTTAAATCATTTTAAATGAGAAAACAGAAAACAATAAATTAAAAAATTATGGGTTATTTTTTTTCATAATAACAGGAAACATAGTCACAATAATGTCTATTTTAAGAAAACAGATAACAGCTAGATATAGTCAATTACAGTTAAGCATCAATGATCTGGAATATTTGCCACTTTTGACTTAAATATAAAGGCACAGAACCAGGACATAGGAGCACAGAACCAGGACCATTTTTTAAATCACCAGCACAGCGTCAGGACAATTTCGTTTAGCGAACTTGCACGACTTTTGCAATAAAATATTGTTGTAATATGCTTTTTATGGTACTTATGACGTATCACAGAAAAATTTAGCAACAAAACGGTTGTTTTATTGCCATTCTGATACAATGTAAACATACCCACCAGCACAGAATCAGGACCCACCAGCACCCGTCAGGACCAAATCACCAGCACAGAACGTTCTCTCGCAGGACAACCATACCCACCGTGGAGTTGAGACACATACATATCGTATCGGTAAAACAATATTTAACAGGGGTTTTAATCTTATGGAACATTGATTTCTGTTATTTTTTTCTCATAAAACTGTTTGTGTTGTGTATTTATAAGAATTGCACTTCTGTAATTAAAATACATTTTTATAGTGTTCAAATGCAGAAGCGAAAATGATATTATTACTAAGAAATTCTAAATTAAAACCACAAGCTTGTCCTAGAAGCCATACATTGTATGTGCTCCTATCGAGGAAACGTGCAGATAAGAAGTCGAACTTCTACTGTTGTACTTAAGGGCATACGATACAGTTTTGATCCGGTATTGACAGTTTTATGAAAATTTCCATATAGGCTATTTTTTGCTTGATTAAATCAAATATGTAATAAAAAATATACCTCCATGTGCTACTTTTTGAGTTAAATGAGGTCAAAATTTTGTATATTTGCTCAAAATTCGGATTTGTGGCCGTATTTTTCCTTTCGAAAGAAAGGCATAACTTTTTTGTTTTAAAAGATAAACACAAATTGTTTTTTGTTAAATAATTTGTAATTTCTGTATTTTATAAGACTTCTAAAAATTTATGTATTTTTTATTCAGAAATAACTCATATTTATCAAATGGTCATGAATTGAGAAAAAAACGTCATTTTTTGCTGTACATTTATCAAAATTTAAAAAATTGCACTATTTACAGTTTTATAAAATTTGGTCCACATAATCTCCCTGAAAAATGAAACAGAATGTTGTTAAAAAAAAAAGGTGTCCATGCACTCGTTTTCAAATTAAATCAGTTTGAATGATAAAAATCAGTCGAAAAATGCATCTTTTCCCGATATGTCACAGTTTGACGTCGCTAAAATAACATTTTACGTGAGCAACGTCATATTACCTCCCCTGTAACTGTATCGTATGCCCTTAATTGCAAGTTCAATAGGATATATAAGATGTAAAAAATGATTGAAATATGTGTCGTTGAGTTTAGGAATATAATGAATATATATGAAAGTAAAAAAAAAAAGACTTTGCAATATATCGTTTCTTTTTTTTCGTTCGAAAGGAAACAATTAGTTATATACAGATGACTGAATTTGGTTATAATAATCACTAAATGATAAATATCATAATTAATTCATAGGATTGTCATCATAAAGTTTTAAAAGATATATAATAATTCATATGTGCTGGGTTGTAAGAAAATGTTAAGAGACAACTGCATATATTTACAAATAAGAATAAAAATGGTCTCAAATTAAAATTACTTATAATTATTAGTTAGGAGTGCTATATATACATCGGGAACTATAAAGAAAATCATATTTTATAAGACTTATGTAAAATGGTTGGGGTTTGGAAAAATTTAAGCTATAATATATACATAAATTTTCTTCACAGTTTAATTTGCTATATGGGGATCTTGTCATTATTCTTTAAATTATAACTGATATCTTACAATTTTAAAAAGAGAAGATTTATTATAAAGACTTATAAGTCATAAAATAGTAAGATGATATACTATTAGTAATGAACTGTTTTATTTTAAAAAGTTTGCTTATACTGTACTTGTGATCAAGTTTTTTATCCTTTTTGTGCACAGCAAGTGCATCTCATAACACATATTTCTAGCCAGAGTTTCAATGTGTTCATACACAGTTGAGTAACAGTTTATGTCCTTGCTAGTACAGTCCATTATGAGCTGCAGTAAATTCCCTTGTTGTATGATCTTCTTGTATGTTGAGGTATCATTTCATCCATTGTCTGTTCAATTTTTGAGCAGTATTTAGATCTTATTTGCTCTAATTCTTTGCAGTGTAGAATAAAATGTTCTAGATCTTCATTTCCCTGTTCACAGATTGTACACATCGGGTTAACTTTCCGATCGAACTTAGCTCTTTTGGCTTGGAATATGTACGTTTGAGTACTTATTCTTGCTTTTATTTCTCCTGCCTTTACATCTTTACTATTGTTTTTTACACTTTTCCATATATTGTGAGCTTCATTTAATGGATTGTTCTGTATCTCTATGTATTTAAGTGATGTTTTTTCCATTTTTTTCATTATGACATTCATTTTTGCAGTATTCCTTGATCTGTATTCCTACTAGTCTTTTCCATTCGATTTTATTCAGTGGATTTTCTATGTAGTAGCTGCTAGATTTCAAATTGTATTTTGATAGAGTTTTTTTTTACTCTGTTGATAAAGTCTTTTCCTCTTTGGTCTGAAAATGCTATTTGTCGGCGCAGAATTTCACATTCTATGGTTCCTGAATTTCGAACAATATTCATGATTTGTCTAATGTGATGGCAATAGGTTCTGCTCCTACCAGGGTATAGACAGCCATGTTTGCTGTATTATTTGGAAGCCCTTGAATTTGTCGGAGGATTTTTCTCTCTGCCAGTTCTAGCATACCCTTTTCTTTTGCAAGTAAGTTCATCACCTCAAGTCCGTATATGCTTCTTGGTACTGCATATGTTCTCCATAGCTTGTATGCGACCATGGGTGAGAATCCCCTTCTGACATGTAACCCAGCTCCAAGAAGGCTGTATATTGTTGCCCTACCGGTTCTTATTCTTTCTGAGATATTTGCACGGTTTTGCACGTTTCTTTTGATACCTAGATGTTTTGTTTCATTGGTTATATGGATGGCATTGTCTTCAAATTGCAATGTTGATATGTTTGAGCCTTTTGCATTGTATAGAACACTACTGGACGAAAAAACAACTGTCCATACCAGTAACAGTCATTGTACGACTATTTTAGTCTGTGGAAGACTGAAGAAGACTGTCAAATCAACCTTATTTCGTTGTTACAGTTAAATTATGTCTGTCCCAACACTTTTATGGGTTGTGAAAAACATTAAATGCTATCAACAGTAATTTTAGGACTGTTGCAGTGGTTTACGGCGTTGTCACAGCCAAATACTATTTATAACAGTTTTTCTAAAAGTTGTGGCAGTTGTATAATGTTTGTCCCAACCTTTTTATAGTTGGGACAGTTGAAATTTGTTTGTGTCAACTTTTCAGACGTTTAAGCAGTCAAAAAATGTTTGTTACAATGTTTTTAGAGTTGTAACAGTCGTAAAATGTTTGTTACAACTTTTTAAAGGTTGTTACAGTCATTAAATGTTCATTACAACTTTTAAAAGGTTGCCACAGTCGTAAAATGTTTAAAACAAACATTTCATGGGTTGTTACAGTCGGTAAATATGTAATACAAATATTTTTATTTAGTGTGACGGTTGCGAATGTTAAAACAATGTGTACACGTCTCAAAGTTTGATACAGGATAAATGGATAAATGTATTTTATTTAAGTGTCACGTATTGGTGATACAGTTGTGAAATTACCCATAATTTATATGATCCCTCATCTTATGTTGTTGTTGGTTTTTTTTTTTTTTTTTTTTTGCGATCGTTCTATGTCTTTTGTCGTATTCCGTTTATGGCATTATAATTATGTCTGTTCATTTGTGGCGGACTTGTGCGTTTGACGGTTTATCTTTATTTTTTATTCAGTCTATTCAAGAGTCTTTTATAACTTGTTTTATACCAAAAGCCTTCGTTTAAAAATAGAATTAAAATATTATTGCAGAAGATTGATTTAATTGTCTTAATTTCAAATTGCTACGTCGGGGTACCTGAAGTAAATTTAAAAGAATATGACTAAGTTACATATATCATACAGAATAATAAAGCTGATTAATTTTAATTGCTATCCATTAGGGACATTTCCCGACGATAATAAATCAAATCTGTCAAGTTTTATTAAAAACGGAAATCATAATATTCTTCACCCGTAAACGATTTGACGTTATTGTACCCTTGTCGGCAGAAATAGCGGGTCTGCAAACTTTACAAAAAAATCGTAGACATGCCATGGTAGATATGTAGAAGGGAAACTACATACAATATAACGGATGACCTGGAAATTTCAATCGGTGAGTATAAATGAACAATATTTTAAAGCATGTCTATCAGAATAATCATGGATCCACGATTTTGAAGCGAAAATGTGCACATTTCGTGCCTACCCTCATGCTTCAGGTATGAATCGACGTTCTATATCGGTTTCTCTATATCACCTCACTCGTGCATATTACACATCTTTCTATGTATATATATAGTAGCATGTTCAAAAGCAAAGTAAGAATTTGAGCTTGTAAAAATTGTTCCCGGGATTGTAACCCCCCCTTTTATGGAAGATCAATACTACAATAGTCCAAATAATTATGACGTCTTGAAAGGCTATTATAATATTTTTCTTTGACGCCTTACTTCGACACAAGACGTCATAATTATTTGGACTAGAAGATCAATTGCATTTGAAAGGGTACATTTAGTTTGACCCCACCCCCCTTTTATTCTGGGTTGGGACTCCCTTTTTTTAAATGGCTGGATCCACCCGTGTTCATGGTCTTACTGTGTTAAACCCTACATGATGATGTGGGGCATTCACAATGGTTTTAATTTTGCTGGATGGCCTTATACTACAAAACCTATATTTATATTGTATATAAAAAAGAAGATGTGGCATGATTGCCAATGAGACAACTGTCCACAAGAGACCAAGATGACACAGCCATTAACAACTATAGGTCACCTTCAACAATGAGCGAAGTCCATAACGCATAGTCAGCTATAAAAGGCCCAGATAAGACAATGAAAAACAATTCAAACGAGAAAACTAACAGCCTTATTTATATAAAAAAAATGAAGGAAAAACAAATATGTAACACATTAACGAACGACAACCACTGAAATTATGACGGATGTATAATGAATGTTCGGATGTTGGATACAATTTCCTATTGAAAAACCCCGGTTTCTTTTATTCCTGTTTTTTCATATTTTGGACATTGATATTTTTCTATCAGAACTGCATTCATCACATTCAACATGTAAATTCATGAAAGCATAATTTAATTAGTTTCTGTTTAATATATATTAAGTCAATACAGTGCTTGAAATGTTTCTTATGTCATTTTTGAAATGTTGAAAGTAAAATAAAAATTCAAATGATTAAGTTTTTACTTGTTATATTTAAACTACAATAGATAGCCAACTAAGCCAATACCTATCTGGAACACTGACTTTCATCGCACTCCCTGAAAAATAAAAAAAAAATATGAGCCAAATATAAAACTGATGACGATTATACTCTGAAAAATATCTACTTCAGTTTTAAGAAGACATCAATATTCAAGAGCATTACACATGATTACTAAAGATGATGTGTATGCAAATTGTTTAAACAAAATAAAATTAAAGTGTTAGCTGAGCGCAGCCTGATTCAACTGCAGAGTGTTAACCCTAAACAGATTGGGAAAGTTTGAACACCATTTTCAAGCTTGAAACTATCTCAATTTTGGTTGTGATCAAATGTTGACATAATTAAGGTTTCTGACACAAAAAGAAATAGAGTAAAAAAAATCTGATAATATATTGGGCAAAACTGTGTAATTGAAGATTTCATCTTGAAACTTTGAAAAAATAGAAACTTCAAGATTTTGAAGACAAAAATTATGTCAATTCCCCCTTTCCCAACCTTTTTGACTCCTCCCTTAGGTAAATGACCCCCAAACTCATTCTCGGGATTTCCTTTGTTGTATGAAACCTTGTAGTACGATTTAAGAGAAATCCACACACTTAAACACAATCAATTGTCTGGATACAAGAAAAATGTTTGTTTTGGCGCACTTTTTTCCATATTCCTGCATTTTTGGGGCATTTACCCTCAACTAAATCGCAGCCTTCCAATTGTTATATGCAACATGGTTGTACAATTTCAGAAAAATTTATTTACCTACATACAGGTAATTTTCCAAAAACTACAACAATGACTGCTTTTTATCCTTTTTTGGTCCTAAATTCCTTAATTGTTGGTACCATAACGCCCCAAAAAACTCCTTAACTACCTTTTATAGTATTGTGAAATTCCATAGAGATCCATTCACTCAAACTAAAGTATTGTGTCTTCGGATGACAATGACATCATAGCATTATACGAACGCAAATATTTTGTTGGCGGTTGTATAAAAACGTTATTTTTCTGCTGACTATTGATTCTTTTTTCATTCTATATTATACATTATCGGTATAAACAATCAATTATTGATGGCAAGAGCATCATACATTTGCACGTGTTATACAATTTGAATATTTTACTGCGATTATTGCAACTGAGATAGTAATAACTCCTTCCTAACGTCAGATATGTGAATGACCAATTCCCTGAAATAACATAAATAAATCAAGCAATTCTGTCCATTATATACCAGCAGTCTAAAAGTTTTCACTTTCAGTTGAGTGTCGCTTTTAATAAATCATTCGAAATGAATGGTTGTATGGTATGGTTTACTTGCATATCATTCCATATTACTTATATAAACACACTTGAAATAAATTAAAGGATTTGTAAAATGTAAAAATGTTTTGTGTACTTTGGAAGGTTACTCACTCGTTGAAACATGTTATACAAGTCATGTTAATATCAGTTAAAATATCAAACTTGATGCATGCAGAAACGAATAAATAATGTTTAACCTTTTAGTACCAAGTATTAACGAAAAATAGTTGTTTAATCTTAAGTTAGTAGTTTGTAGACGAATCGCACGTGTACAGAATGATCTTTTATCCTTTATGAGTTGAAGAACAACCAGAGCACATAACTGCATTAATCGTTTTCTTTTATCAAAGCATATCAAAATACATTTTGAAGTGTTATATATATATTTATAAACAATAACCTACTATTTTAAATATAATTTTAAACGGACGATTCCCATTGTACATTTAAATAATAGAAAAACTAAAATATAATTCAGCAAGACATATTGTAATATTCATTGTCATCAATATTTTGGTTTAGTCTCAAACACAACTGACAACTGATTGATGTGAGATGGAAGTTTTTTTTAAACATTTACATCTCAAATAACGATTTGGAGATGATTTGGGATGAACGTACTAAAGGTATGTTACTTACATAGACAATCCTTGACTGCAAAAAATATGAAGTAAGGAAAGTGTTAGCTTTGCAAACAATGTAAAACAATTTTAACTGAGACTTGTATTTTTAATAACGTTTAATAATCCTACTCAAATACAGTAATATTCAGAAATGTTTGCTCTAACGTAAGTCACACAATGCGATTGTGAATTATACATATTTAGGTTCGTGCTAATGTGCAGACATCATTCTATTTACTCGTAAAAGGTTAATTGGTGGTGTTGAAAATAAAGCGACATTTATAAGAGGGGGTCTTATATTGACATTAAGGTTTGACTTGTTTATTTCAGTTAAATGTGCGTTTCACACACCTCTCGCAACTCCATCCAACCAACCCCTCCTCCGTTCCTCCTTCATTGGTACAGTGCTGTAACAACACAACAATTTATCACATGAATTAATAACATTAAGACACAAATTATTGAACAACGCATACTCGCAGCTTCTGAAAGCTAGTTCAAAGACGCATACGAATACTAAAAATCTGGACTTGAAATAAGGCGTATAGGTACCGTACAGTTTTCAATTTGTTAGGGGGCATGACGTAAAACAGCTAATCAAAGAATTCAACTTTATTTATAACTAATATAGGACAATGCTGTTGATTAGAAAATACTCCATTTCAGGACCTTTTGTTTTCCAAAGTAATTAATATTACCAATAATTGATAAGTTCCAGGTCGGCGGGTTCAAACAGAAAGATTTTGAAAGCAGAGAAAACTGCATCTTATAATCGGCATGACTTTATCAGATGACAATCCCAATACTAAAATAAGGCTTACGCAAAGTTATATACTTTAATTCGTTCACGGACCCGCGATATCACGGGTGTGTTCTAGTATCTTATTAAGATTGTTTCTGTTAAGAATAAATTTCAATTTTCTCAGAAAAAAAAAATCTGTTTAATGGCACTACAGCAAAGGTTATCTATATGTACTGACAATTATTAGAAAAAGTAAAACCCAAATGTTTGTGGTCATCAACCTTTTTAATAAATTGTTCATTATTTCAGTAGAGTGTCCAATATGCACTTGCACTGCACTATTATTTATATAGTAGAAAAGAATGATATACAAATACATAAACATTATATATACATGCAGGTAACTGTAATATACATTTATTTATACTTTAAATAACAATAAACCAGAGTATACTGAGTTGTATCACTACAATATAAAAGTTATTACGATGAGGTTGAACTCCGTGTCATTAATTTATCATCCACGCCCAGAAAAAGAAATTATATCTGTAAGCAAACCTCACTTTCAGGTATAGAGATGTTATTGGTTTTCGAACCATCCACAAGAACATGTGGTCATCCGATGTTCAGTACATCAGTCTTTTGATTTTTAACTGTTATCGGTTTTAAAAGTTAGACGTAGGTATATAATTAAGTGTTTTTTTTTTACATCTTATATACTTGGATAATTATACTCAATTGGTAGTATGAAGCTACGAGATATTTTAATTTTTGAAATTAATAGCACATTTATATATTTTAAATCGATTTCTGTTGGTGCAAACAAGTATAAATTCAAGTGAAAAAAAAACTTACACGAAAAGATAAAATATTGATTTTAATTTGCATATCTGACCCCTCCCTCTCCCTATCCGGCAAAAGTTCTTTTTTTTTGGGGGGGGGGGGGGTAAAAATGGGCAAACATTTTATCGCATTTTACTTCCAAGGCGTTTTTTTTAGTCTTTTGAGTCCTGAAAACACATATTACTTGGGGAAAAAATGTTTGATATATCTGGCTTTAGATTCGATTTTTTACAAATATATATATATATATATATATACAAAGGCTACATGTTAATGTAATAATACAAAGAATTCACTGTATCAAACATTGAAATAAATGCGTGAAGTGAAATACCCAAGTAACGAGTCATTAGTACAGCGAAGGTGTGTTTGGTACACAAAAAACCTCGTGATATTACCAATATTAGAAGTGTATTTCTGAGTCTGGTATTTTTTCCGTTCTGTTCACTCATTTTCAATTTAAATTATGGCATATTTTTATTTTTATTCAAGAAATATATTTAAATATATAAATATCATTCACTCCCCTCTTAATTCTTTATCAAACATCTTTGACAACAGACTTTCTTTTGGAATTATAAAATGCAAAACTTTAAAAATGTTGTTTATGTAAGTGTAATTTAGGTTATCTCATCTTCATTCTCCGACAAATTCTAGTTTGGCCTTCCATAGAATAGTCCTACATTTTTTAAGTGTTCCATCGATCTTTCGAAAATAACTGACAACTGTTTAGACAAAAATTTTATGTTGAAAAAATCAACATCAATTTTTAGAATTTCAAAACTACCCCAAGCTACTGTTCCCTCCCTCTTCCTACCCCATCACCCCTTCCCAATAGAAAAGGTAAAAAAACTCAAAACTATAGTCATCCTTTTAATCAGCACTAAATTGCTTACAAAGAAATCTGATTTAAGCTGCTGAAGACACATGATTCAAACCCACAGAAACAAGGCTAAGATTCATTCGGTTGAATAAAAAGAAAAGTATCTACAGTATCGTACAAATTTGTCAGAGAAACATTATTCAGGATGTTTAGATTACACTGAATTTATTATTTAAACTCATCTAAGAGGTGTTCAGGCTCACCTGAATCCGATTGTTTGCCTTGATTAACTTTGATTGTGTCTGATTCGTATACGAAACATGTTAAATCCTCAAGCATTTTAGCGCCCGGCCCAAGTCAGGAGACTCTTGGCTTTGTAAGTCTTGTACATATTTTTATTTAAATTTCAGTTCATTGAAATATTGATAACCGATAACAGCTTTTTTAATCATTTTAAATGAGAAAACAGAAAACAATAAATTAAAAAATTATGGGTTATTTTTTTTCATAATAACAGGAAACATAGTCACAATAATGTCTATTTTAAGAAAACAGATAACAGCTAGATATAGTCAATTACAGTTAAGCATCAATGATCTGGAATATTTGCCACTTTTGACTTAAATATAAAGGCACAGAACCAGGACATAGGAGCACAGAACCAGGACCATTTTTTAAATCACCAGCACAGCGTCAGGACAATTTCGTTTAGCGAACTTGCACGACTTTTGCAATAAAATATTGTTGTAATATGCTTTTTATGGTACTTATGACGTATCACAGAAAAATTTAGCAACAAAACGGTTGTTTTATTGCCATTCTGATACAATGTAAACATACCCACCAGCACAGAATCAGGACCCACCAGCACCCGTCAGGACCAAATCACCAGCACAGAACGTTCTCTCGCAGGACAACCATACCCACCGTGGAGTTGAGACACATACATATCGTATCGGTAAAACAATATTTAACAGGGGTTTTAATCTTATGGAACATTGATTTCTGTTATTTTTTTCTCATAAAACTGTTTGTGTTGTGTATTTATAAGAATTGCACTTCTGTAATTAAAATACATTTTTATAGTGTTCAAATGCAGAAGCGAAAATGATATTATTACTAAGAAATTCTAAATTAAAACCACAAGCTTGTCCTAGAAGCCATACATTGTATGTGCTCCTATCGAGGAAACGTGCAGATAAGAAGTCGAACTTCTACTGTTGTACTTAAGGGCATACGATACAGTTTTGATCCGGTATTGACAGTTTTATGAAAATTTCCATATAGGCTATTTTTTGCTTGATTAAATCAAATATGTAATAAAAAATATACCTCCATGTGCTACTTTTTGAGTTAAATGAGGTCAAAATTTTGTATATTTGCTCAAAATTCGGATTTGTGGCCGTATTTTTCCTTTCGAAAGAAAGGCATAACTTTTTTGTTTTAAAAGATAAACACAAATTGTTTTTTGTTAAATAATTTGTAATTTCTGTATTTTATAAGACTTCTAAAAATTTATGTATTTTTTATTCAGAAATAACTCATATTTATCAAATGGTCATGAATTGAGAAAAAAACGTCATTTTTTGCTGTACATTTATCAAAATTTAAAAAATTGCACTATTTACAGTTTTATAAAATTTGGTCCACATAATCTCCCTGAAAAATGAAACAGAATGTTGTTAAAAAAAAAAGGTGTCCATGCACTCGTTTTCAAATTAAATCAGTTTGAATGATAAAAATCAGTCGAAAAATGCATCTTTTCCCGATATGTCACAGTTTGACGTCGCTAAAATAACATTTTACGTGAGCAACGTCATATTACCTCCCCTGTAACTGTATCGTATGCCCTTAATTGCAAGTTCAATAGGATATATAAGATGTAAAAAATGATTGAAATATGTGTCGTTGAGTTTAGGAATATAATGAATATATATGAAAGTAAAAAAAAAAAGACTTTGCAATATATCGTTTCTTTTTTTTCGTTCGAAAGGAAACAATTAGTTATATACAGATGACTGAATTTGGTTATAATAATCACTAAATGATAAATATCATAATTAATTCATAGGATTGTCATCATAAAGTTTTAAAAGATATATAATAATTCATATGTGCTGGGTTGTAAGAAAATGTTAAGAGACAACTGCATATATTTACAAATAAGAATAAAAATGGTCTCAAATTAAAATTACTTATAATTATTAGTTAGGAGTGCTATATATACATCGGGAACTATAAAGAAAATCATATTTTATAAGACTTATGTAAAATGGTTGGGGTTTGGAAAAATTTAAGCTATAATATATACATAAATTTTCTTCACAGTTTAATTTGCTATATGGGGATCTTGTCATTATTCTTTAAATTATAACTGATATCTTACAATTTTAAAAAGAGAAGATTTATTATAAAGACTTATAAGTCATAAAATAGTAAGATGATATACTATTAGTAATGAACTGTTTTATTTTAAAAAGTTTGCTTATACTGTACTTGTGATCAAGTTTTTTATCCTTTTTGTGCACAGCAAGTGCATCTCATAACACATATTTCTAGCCAGAGTTTCAATGTGTTCATACACAGTTGAGTAACAGTTTATGTCCTTGCTAGTACAGTCCATTATGAGCTGCAGTAAATTCCCTTGTTGTATGATCTTCTTGTATGTTGAGGTATCATTTCATCCATTGTCTGTTCAATTTTTGAGCAGTATTTAGATCTTATTTGCTCTAATTCTTTGCAGTGTAGAATAAAATGTTCTAGATCTTCATTTCCCTGTTCACAGATTGTACACATCGGGTTAACTTTCCGATCGAACTTAGCTCTTTTGGCTTGGAATATGTACGTTTGAGTACTTATTCTTGCTTTTATTTCTCCTGCCTTTACATCTTTACTATTGTTTTTTACACTTTTCCATATATTGTGAGCTTCATTTAATGGATTGTTCTGTATCTCTATGTATTTAAGTGATGTTTTTTCCATTTTTTTCATTATGACATTCATTTTTGCAGTATTCCTTGATCTGTATTCCTACTAGTCTTTTCCATTCGATTTTATTCAGTGGATTTTCTATGTAGTAGCTGCTAGATTTCAAATTGTATTTTGATAGAGTTTTTTTTTACTCTGTTGATAAAGTCTTTTCCTCTTTGGTCTGAAAATGCTATTTGTCGGCGCAGAATTTCACATTCTATGGTTCCTGAATTTCGAACAATATTCATGATTTGTCTAATGTGATGGCAATAGGTTCTGCTCCTACCAGGGTATAGACAGCCATGTTTGCTGTATTATTTGGAAGCCCTTGAATTTGTCGGAGGATTTTTCTCTCTGCCAGTTCTAGCATACCCTTTTCTTTTGCAAGTAAGTTCATCACCTCAAGTCCGTATATGCTTCTTGGTACTGCATATGTTCTCCATAGCTTGTATGCGACCATGGGTGAGAATCCCCTTCTGACATGTAACCCAGCTCCAAGAAGGCTGTATATTGTTGCCCTACCGGTTCTTATTCTTTCTGAGATATTTGCACGGTTTTGCACGTTTCTTTTGATACCTAGATGTTTTGTTTCATTGGTTATATGGATGGCATTGTCTTCAAATTGCAATGTTGATATGTTTGAGCCTTTTGCATTGTATAGAACACTACTGGACGAAAAAACAACTGTCCATACCAGTAACAGTCATTGTACGACTATTTTAGTCTGTGGAAGACTGAAGAAGACTGTCAAATCAACCTTATTTCGTTGTTACAGTTAAATTATGTCTGTCCCAACACTTTTATGGGTTGTGAAAAACATTAAATGCTATCAACAGTAATTTTAGGACTGTTGCAGTGGTTTACGGCGTTGTCACAGCCAAATACTATTTATAACAGTTTTTCTAAAAGTTGTGGCAGTTGTATAATGTTTGTCCCAACCTTTTTATAGTTGGGACAGTTGAAATTTGTTTGTGTCAACTTTTCAGACGTTTAAGCAGTCAAAAAATGTTTGTTACAATGTTTTTAGAGTTGTAACAGTCGTAAAATGTTTGTTACAACTTTTTAAAGGTTGTTACAGTCATTAAATGTTCATTACAACTTTTAAAAGGTTGCCACAGTCGTAAAATGTTTAAAACAAACATTTCATGGGTTGTTACAGTCGGTAAATATGTAATACAAATATTTTTATTTAGTGTGACGGTTGCGAATGTTAAAACAATGTGTACACGTCTCAAAGTTTGATACAGGATAAATGGATAAATGTATTTTATTTAAGTGTCACGTATTGGTGATACAGTTGTGAAATTACCCATAATTTATATGATCCCTCATCTTATGTTGTTGTTGGTTTTTTTTTTTTTTTTTTTTGCGATCGTTCTATGTCTTTTGTCGTATTCCGTTTATGGCATTATAATTATGTCTGTTCATTTGTGGCGGACTTGTGCGTTTGACGGTTTATCTTTATTTTTTATTCAGTCTATTCAAGAGTCTTTTATAACTTGTTTTATACCAAAAGCCTTCGTTTAAAAATAGAATTAAAATATTATTGCAGAAGATTGATTTAATTGTCTTAATTTCAAATTGCTACGTCGGGGTACCTGAAGTAAATTTAAAAGAATATGACTAAGTTACATATATCATACAGAATAATAAAGCTGATTAATTTTAATTGCTATCCATTAGGGACATTTCCCGACGATAATAAATCAAATCTGTCAAGTTTTATTAAAAACGGAAATCATAATATTCTTCACCCGTAAACGATTTGACGTTATTGTACCCTTGTCGGCAGAAATAGCGGGTCTGCAAACTTTACAAAAAAATCGTAGACATGCCATGGTAGATATGTAGAAGGGAAACTACATACAATATAACGGATGACCTGGAAATTTCAATCGGTGAGTATAAATGAACAATATTTTAAAGCATGTCTATCAGAATAATCATGGATCCACGATTTTGAAGCGAAAATGTGCACATTTCGTGCCTACCCTCATGCTTCAGGTATGAATCGACGTTCTATATCGGTTTCTCTATATCACCTCACTCGTGCATATTACACATCTTTCTATGTATATATATAGTAGCATGTTCAAAAGCAAAGTAAGAATTTGAGCTTGTAAAAATTGTTCCCGGGATTGTAACCCCCCCTTTTATGGAAGATCAATACTACAATAGTCCAAATAATTATGACGTCTTGAAAGGCTATTATAATATTTTTCTTTGACGCCTTACTTCGACACAAGACGTCATAATTATTTGGACTAGAAGATCAATTGCATTTGAAAGGGTACATTTAGTTTGACCCCACCCCCCTTTTATTCTGGGTTGGGACTCCCTTTTTTTAAATGGCTGGATCCACCCGTGTTCATGGTCTTACTGTGTTAAACCCTACATGATGATGTGGGGCATTCACAATGGTTTTAATTTTGCTGGATGGCCTTATACTACAAAACCTATATTTATATTGTATATAAAAAAGAAGATGTGGCATGATTGCCAATGAGACAACTGTCCACAAGAGACCAAGATGACACAGCCATTAACAACTATAGGTCACCTTCAACAATGAGCGAAGTCCATAACGCATAGTCAGCTATAAAAGGCCCAGATAAGACAATGAAAAACAATTCAAACGAGAAAACTAACAGCCTTATTTATATAAAAAAAATGAAGGAAAAACAAATATGTAACACATTAACGAACGACAACCACTGAAATTATGACGGATGTATAATGAATGTTCGGATGTTGGATACAATTTCCTATTGAAAAACCCCGGTTTCTTTTATTCCTGTTTTTTCATATTTTGGACATTGATATTTTTCTATCAGAACTGCATTCATCACATTCAACATGTAAATTCATGAAAGCATAATTTAATTAGTTTCTGTTTAATATATATTAAGTCAATACAGTGCTTGAAATGTTTCTTATGTCATTTTTGAAATGTTGAAAGTAAAATAAAAATTCAAATGATTAAGTTTTTACTTGTTATATTTAAACTACAATAGATAGCCAACTAAGCCAATACCTATCTGGAACACTGACTTTCATCGCACTCCCTGAAAAATAAAAAAAAAATATGAGCCAAATATAAAACTGATGACGATTATACTCTGAAAAATATCTACTTCAGTTTTAAGAAGACATCAATATTCAAGAGCATTACACATGATTACTAAAGATGATGTGTATGCAAATTGTTTAAACAAAATAAAATTAAAGTGTTAGCTGAGCGCAGCCTGATTCAACTGCAGAGTGTTAACCCTAAACAGATTGGGAAAGTTTGAACACCATTTTCAAGCTTGAAACTATCTCAATTTTGGTTGTGATCAAATGTTGACATAATTAAGGTTTCTGACACAAAAAGAAATAGAGTAAAAAAAATCTGATAATATATTGGGCAAAACTGTGTAATTGAAGATTTCATCTTGAAACTTTGAAAAAATAGAAACTTCAAGATTTTGAAGACAAAAATTATGTCAATTCCCCCTTTCCCAACCTTTTTGACTCCTCCCTTAGGTAAATGACCCCCAAACTCATTCTCGGGATTTCCTTTGTTGTATGAAACCTTGTAGTACGATTTAAGAGAAATCCACACACTTAAACACAATCAATTGTCTGGATACAAGAAAAATGTTTGTTTTGGCGCACTTTTTTCCATATTCCTGCATTTTTGGGGCATTTACCCTCAACTAAATCGCAGCCTTCCAATTGTTATATGCAACATGGTTGTACAATTTCAGAAAAATTTATTTACCTACATACAGGTAATTTTCCAAAAACTACAACAATGACTGCTTTTTATCCTTTTTTGGTCCTAAATTCCTTAATTGTTGGTACCATAACGCCCCAAAAAACTCCTTAACTACCTTTTATAGTATTGTGAAATTCCATAGAGATCCATTCACTCAAACTAAAGTATTGTGTCTTCGGATGACAATGACATCATAGCATTATACGAACGCAAATATTTTGTTGGCGGTTGTATAAAAACGTTATTTTTCTGCTGACTATTGATTCTTTTTTCATTCTATATTATACATTATCGGTATAAACAATCAATTATTGATGGCAAGAGCATCATACATTTGCACGTGTTATACAATTTGAATATTTTACTGCGATTATTGCAACTGAGATAGTAATAACTCCTTCCTAACGTCAGATATGTGAATGACCAATTCCCTGAAATAACATAAATAAATCAAGCAATTCTGTCCATTATATACCAGCAGTCTAAAAGTTTTCACTTTCAGTTGAGTGTCGCTTTTAATAAATCATTCGAAATGAATGGTTGTATGGTATGGTTTACTTGCATATCATTCCATATTACTTATATAAACACACTTGAAATAAATTAAAGGATTTGTAAAATGTAAAAATGTTTTGTGTACTTTGGAAGGTTACTCACTCGTTGAAACATGTTATACAAGTCATGTTAATATCAGTTAAAATATCAAACTTGATGCATGCAGAAACGAATAAATAATGTTTAACCTTTTAGTACCAAGTATTAACGAAAAATAGTTGTTTAATCTTAAGTTAGTAGTTTGTAGACGAATCGCACGTGTACAGAATGATCTTTTATCCTTTATGAGTTGAAGAACAACCAGAGCACATAACTGCATTAATCGTTTTCTTTTATCAAAGCATATCAAAATACATTTTGAAGTGTTATATATATATTTATAAACAATAACCTACTATTTTAAATATAATTTTAAACGGACGATTCCCATTGTACATTTAAATAATAGAAAAACTAAAATATAATTCAGCAAGACATATTGTAATATTCATTGTCATCAATATTTTGGTTTAGTCTCAAACACAACTGACAACTGATTGATGTGAGATGGAAGTTTTTTTTAAACATTTACATCTCAAATAACGATTTGGAGATGATTTGGGATGAACGTACTAAAGGTATGTTACTTACATAGACAATCCTTGACTGCAAAAAATATGAAGTAAGGAAAGTGTTAGCTTTGCAAACAATGTAAAACAATTTTAACTGAGACTTGTATTTTTAATAACGTTTAATAATCCTACTCAAATACAGTAATATTCAGAAATGTTTGCTCTAACGTAAGTCACACAATGCGATTGTGAATTATACATATTTAGGTTCGTGCTAATGTGCAGACATCATTCTATTTACTCGTAAAAGGTTAATTGGTGGTGTTGAAAATAAAGCGACATTTATAAGAGGGGGTCTTATATTGACATTAAGGTTTGACTTGTTTATTTCAGTTAAATGTGCGTTTCACACACCTCTCGCAACTCCATCCAACCAACCCCTCCTCCGTTCCTCCTTCATTGGTACAGTGCTGTAACAACACAACAATTTATCACATGAATTAATAACATTAAGACACAAATTATTGAACAACGCATACTCGCAGCTTCTGAAAGCTAGTTCAAAGACGCATACGAATACTAAAAATCTGGACTTGAAATAAGGCGTATAGGTACCGTACAGTTTTCAATTTGTTAGGGGGCATGACGTAAAACAGCTAATCAAAGAATTCAACTTTATTTATAACTAATATAGGACAATGCTGTTGATTAGAAAATACTCCATTTCAGGACCTTTTGTTTTCCAAAGTAATTAATATTACCAATAATTGATAAGTTCCAGGTCGGCGGGTTCAAACAGAAAGATTTTGAAAGCAGAGAAAACTGCATCTTATAATCGGCATGACTTTATCAGATGACAATCCCAATACTAAAATAAGGCTTACGCAAAGTTATATACTTTAATTCGTTCACGGACCCGCGATATCACGGGTGTGTTCTAGTATCTTATTAAGATTGTTTCTGTTAAGAATAAATTTCAATTTTCTCAGAAAAAAAAAATCTGTTTAATGGCACTACAGCAAAGGTTATCTATATGTACTGACAATTATTAGAAAAAGTAAAACCCAAATGTTTGTGGTCATCAACCTTTTTAATAAATTGTTCATTATTTCAGTAGAGTGTCCAATATGCACTTGCACTGCACTATTATTTATATAGTAGAAAAGAATGATATACAAATACATAAACATTATATATACATGCAGGTAACTGTAATATACATTTATTTATACTTTAAATAACAATAAACCAGAGTATACTGAGTTGTATCACTACAATATAAAAGTTATTACGATGAGGTTGAACTCCGTGTCATTAATTTATCATCCACGCCCAGAAAAAGAAATTATATCTGTAAGCAAACCTCACTTTCAGGTATAGAGATGTTATTGGTTTTCGAACCATCCACAAGAACATGTGGTCATCCGATGTTCAGTACATCAGTCTTTTGATTTTTAACTGTTATCGGTTTTAAAAGTTAGACGTAGGTATATAATTAAGTGTTTTTTTTTTACATCTTATATACTTGGATAATTATACTCAATTGGTAGTATGAAGCTACGAGATATTTTAATTTTTGAAATTAATAGCACATTTATATATTTTAAATCGATTTCTGTTGGTGCAAACAAGTATAAATTCAAGTGAAAAAAAAACTTACACGAAAAGATAAAATATTGATTTTAATTTGCATATCTGACCCCTCCCTCTCCCTATCCGGCAAAAGTTCTTTTTTTTTGGGGGGGGGGGGGGGTAAAAATGGGCAAACATTTTATCGCATTTTACTTCCAAGGCGTTTTTTTTAGTCTTTTGAGTCCTGAAAACACATATTACTTGGGGAAAAAATGTTTGATATATCTGGCTTTAGATTCGATTTTTTACAAATATATATATATATATATATATACAAAGGCTACATGTTAATGTAATAATACAAAGAATTCACTGTATCAAACATTGAAATAAATGCGTGAAGTGAAATACCCAAGTAACGAGTCATTAGTACAGCGAAGGTGTGTTTGGTACACAAAAAACCTCGTGATATTACCAATATTAGAAGTGTATTTCTGAGTCTGGTATTTTTTCCGTTCTGTTCACTCATTTTCAATTTAAATTATGGCATATTTTTATTTTTATTCAAGAAATATATTTAAATATATAAATATCATTCACTCCCCTCTTAATTCTTTATCAAACATCTTTGACAACAGACTTTCTTTTGGAATTATAAAATGCAAAACTTTAAAAATGTTGTTTATGTAAGTGTAATTTAGGTTATCTCATCTTCATTCTCCGACAAATTCTAGTTTGGCCTTCCATAGAATAGTCCTACATTTTTTAAGTGTTCCATCGATCTTTCGAAAATAACTGACAACTGTTTAGACAAAAATTTTATGTTGAAAAAATCAACATCAATTTTTAGAATTTCAAAACTACCCCAAGCTACTGTTCCCTCCCTCTTCCTACCCCATCACCCCTTCCCAATAGAAAAGGTAAAAAAACTCAAAACTATAGTCATCCTTTTAATCAGCACTAAATTGCTTACAAAGAAATCTGATTTAAGCTGCTGAAGACACATGATTCAAACCCACAGAAACAAGGCTAAGATTCATTCGGTTGAATAAAAAGAAAAGTATCTACAGTATCGTACAAATTTGTCAGAGAAACATTATTCAGGATGTTTAGATTACACTGAATTTATTATTTAAACTCATCTAAGAGGTGTTCAGGCTCACCTGAATCCGATTGTTTGCCTTGATTAACTTTGATTGTGTCTGATTCGTATACGAAACATGTTAAATCCTCAAGCATTTTAGCGCCCGGCCCAAGTCAGGAGACTCTTGGCTTTGTAAGTCTTGTACATATTTTTATTTAAATTTCAGTTCATTGAAATATTGATAACCGATAACAGCTTTTTTAATCATTTTAAATGAGAAAACAGAAAACAATAAATTAAAAAATTATGGGTTATTTTTTTTCATAATAACAGGAAACATAGTCACAATAATGTCTATTTTAAGAAAACAGATAACAGCTAGATATAGTCAATTACAGTTAAGCATCAATGATCTGGAATATTTGCCACTTTTGACTTAAATATAAAGGCACAGAACCAGGACATAGGAGCACAGAACCAGGACCATTTTTTAAATCACCAGCACAGCGTCAGGACAATTTCGTTTAGCGAACTTGCACGACTTTTGCAATAAAATATTGTTGTAATATGCTTTTTATGGTACTTATGACGTATCACAGAAAAATTTAGCAACAAAACGGTTGTTTTATTGCCATTCTGATACAATGTAAACATACCCACCAGCACAGAATCAGGACCCACCAGCACCCGTCAGGACCAAATCACCAGCACAGAACGTTCTCTCGCAGGACAACCATACCCACCGTGGAGTTGAGACACATACATATCGTATCGGTAAAACAATATTTAACAGGGGTTTTAATCTTATGGAACATTGATTTCTGTTATTTTTTTCTCATAAAACTGTTTGTGTTGTGTATTTATAAGAATTGCACTTCTGTAATTAAAATACATTTTTATAGTGTTCAAATGCAGAAGCGAAAATGATATTATTACTAAGAAATTCTAAATTAAAACCACAAGCTTGTCCTAGAAGCCATACATTGTATGTGCTCCTATCGAGGAAACGTGCAGATAAGAAGTCGAACTTCTACTGTTGTACTTAAGGGCATACGATACAGTTTTGATCCGGTATTGACAGTTTTATGAAAATTTCCATATAGGCTATTTTTTGCTTGATTAAATCAAATATGTAATAAAAAATATACCTCCATGTGCTACTTTTTGAGTTAAATGAGGTCAAAATTTTGTATATTTGCTCAAAATTCGGATTTGTGGCCGTATTTTTCCTTTCGAAAGAAAGGCATAACTTTTTTGTTTTAAAAGATAAACACAAATTGTTTTTTGTTAAATAATTTGTAATTTCTGTATTTTATAAGACTTCTAAAAATTTATGTATTTTTTATTCAGAAATAACTCATATTTATCAAATGGTCATGAATTGAGAAAAAAACGTCATTTTTTGCTGTACATTTATCAAAATTTAAAAAATTGCACTATTTACAGTTTTATAAAATTTGGTCCACATAATCTCCCTGAAAAATGAAACAGAATGTTGTTAAAAAAAAAGGTGTCCATGCACTCGTTTTCAAATTAAATCAGTTTGAATGATAAAAATCAGTCGAAAAATGCATCTTTTCCCGATATGTCACAGTTTGACGTCGCTAAAATAACATTTTACGTGAGCAACGTCATATTACCTCCCCTGTAACTGTATCGTATGCCCTTAATTGCAAGTTCAATAGGATATATAAGATGTAAAAAATGATTGAAATATGTGTCGTTGAGTTTAGGAATATAATGAATATATATGAAAGTAAAAAAAAAAAGACTTTGCAATATATCGTTTCTTTTTTTTCGTTCGAAAGGAAACAATTAGTTATATACAGATGACTGAATTTGGTTATAATAATCACTAAATGATAAATATCATAATTAATTCATAGGATTGTCATCATAAAGTTTTAAAAGATATATAATAATTCATATGTGCTGGGTTGTAAGAAAATGTTAAGAGACAACTGCATATATTTACAAATAAGAATAAAAATGGTCTCAAATTAAAATTACTTATAATTATTAGTTAAGAGTGCTATATATACATCGGGAACTATAAAGAAAATCATATTTTATAAGACTTATGTAAAATGGTTGGGGTTTGGAAAAATTTAAGCTATAATATATACATAAATTTTCTTCACAGTTTAATTTGCTATATGGGGATCTTGTCATTATTCTTTAAATTATAACTGATATCTTACAATTTTAAAAAGAGAAGATTTATTATAAAGACTTATAAGTCATAAAATAGTAAGATGATATACTATTAGTAATGAACTGTTTTATTTTAAAAAGTTTGCTTATACTGTACTTGTGATCAAGTTTTTTATCCTTTTTGTGCACAGCAAGTGCATCTCATAACACATATTTCTAGCCAGAGTTTCAATGTGTTCATACACAGTTGAGTAACAGTTTATGTCCTTGCTAGTACAGTCCATTATGAGCTGCAGTAAATTCCCTTGTTGTATGATCTTCTTGTATGTTGAGGTATCATTTCATCTATTGTCTGTTCAATTTTTGAGCAGTATTTAGATCTTATTTGCTCTAATTCTTTGCAGTGTAGAATAAAATGTTCTAGATCTTCATTTCCCTGTTCACAGATTGTACACATCGGGTTAACTTTCCGATCGAACTTAGCTCTTTTGGCTTGGAATATGTACGTTTGAGTACTTATTCTTGCTTTTATTTCTCCTGCCTTTACATCTTTACTATTGTTTTTTACACTTTTCCATATATTGTGAGCTTCATTTAATGGATTGTTCTGTATCTCTATGTATTTAAGTGATGTTTTTTCCATTTTTTTCATTATGACATTCATTTTTGCAGTATTCCTTGATCTGTATTCCTACTAGTCTTTTCCATTCGATTTTATTCAGTGGATTTTCTATGTAGTAGCTGCTAGATTTCAAATTGTATTTTGATAGAGTTTTTTTTTACTCTGTTGATAAAGTCTTTTCCTCTTTGGTCTGAAAATGCTATTTGTCGGCGCAGAATTTCACATTCTATGGTTCCTGAATTTCGAACAATATTCATGATTTGTCTAATGTGATGGCAATAGGTTCTGCTCCTACCAGGGTATAGACAGCCATGTTTGCTGTATTATTTGGAAGCCCTTGAATTTGTCGGAGGATTTTTCTCTCTGCCAGTTCTAGCATACCCTTTTCTTTTGCAAGTAAGTTCATCACCTCAAGTCCGTTAAGCTTCTTGGTACTGCATATGTTCTCCATAGCTTGTATGCGACCATGGGTGAGAATCCCCTTCTGACATGTAACCCAGCTCCAAGAAGGCTGTATATTGTTGCCCTACCGGTTCTTATTCTTTCTGAGATATTTGCACGGTTTTGCACGTTTCTTTTGATACCTAGATGTTTTGTTTCATTGGTTATATGGATGGCATTGTCTTCAAATTGCAATGTTGATATGTTTGAGCCTTTTGCATTGTATAGAACACTACTGGACGAAAAAACAACTGTCCATACCAGTAACAGTCATTGTACGACTATTTTAGTCTGTGGAAGACTGAAGAAGACTGTCAAATCAACCTTATTTCGTTGTTACAGTTAAATTATGTCTGTCCCAACACTTTTATGGGTTGTGAAAAACATTAAATGCTATCAACAGTAATTTTAGGACTGTTGCAGTGGTTTACGGCGTTGTCACAGCCAAATACTATTTATAACAGTTTTTCTAAAAGTTGTGGCAGTTGTATAATGTTTGTCCCAACCTTTTTATAGTTGGGACAGTTGAAATTTGTTTGTGTCAACTTTTCAGACGTTTAAGAAGTCAAAAAATGTTTGTTACAATGTTTTTAGAGTTGTAACAGTCGTAAAATGTTTGTTACAACTTTTTAAAGGTTGTTACAGTCATTAAATGTTCATTACAACTTTTAAAAGGTTGCCACAGTCGTAAAATGTTTAAAACAAACATTTCATGGGTTGTTACAGTCGGTAAATATGTAATACAAATATTTTTATTTAGTGTGACGGTTGCGAATGTTAAAACAATGTGTACACGTCTCAAAGTTTGATACAGGATAAATGGATAAATGTATTTTATTTAAGTGTCACGTATTGGTGATACAGTTGTGAAATTACCCATAATTTATATGATCCCTCATCTTATGTTGTTGTTGGGTTTTTTTTTTTATTTTTTTGCGATCGTTCTATGTCTTTTGTCGTATTCCGTTTATGGCATTATAATTATGTCTGTTCATTTGTGGCGGACTTGTGCGTTTGACGGTTTATCTTTATTTTTTATTCAGTCTATTCAAGAGTCTTTTATAACTTGTTTTATACCAAAAGCCTTCGTTTAAAAATAGAATTAAAATATTATTGCAGAAGATTGATTTAATTGTCTTAATTTCAAATTGCTACGTCGGGGTACCTGAAGTAAATTTAAAAGAATATGACTAAGTTACATATATCATACAGAATAATAAAGCTGATTAATTTTAATTGCTATCCATTAGGGACATTTCCCGACGATAATAAATCAAATCTGTCAAGTTTTATTAAAAACGGAAATCATAATATTCTTCACCCGTAAACGATTTGACGTTATTGTACCCTTGTCGGCAGAAATAGCGGGTCTGCAAACTTTACAAAAAAATCGTAGACATGCCATGGTAGATATGTAGAAGGGAAACTACATACAATATAACGGATGACCTGGAAATTTCAATCGGTGAGTATAAATGAACAATATTTTAAAGCATGTCTATCAGAATAATCATGGATCCACGATTTTGAAGCGAAAATGTGCACATTTCGTGCCTACCCTCATGCTTCAGGTATGAATCGACGTTCTATATCGGTTTCTCTATATCACCTCACTCGTGCATATTACACATCTTTCTATGTATATATATAGTAGCATGTTCAAAAGCAAAGTAAGAATTTGAGCTTGTAAAAATTGTTCCCGGGATTGTAACCCCCCCTTTTATGGAAGATCAATACTACAATAGTCCAAATAATTATGACGTCTTGAAAGGCTATTATAATATTTTTCTTTGACGCCTTACTTCGACACAAGACGTCATAATTATTTGGACTAGAAGATCAATTGCATTTGAAAGGGTACATTTAGTTTGACCCCACCCCCCTTTTATTCTGGGTTGGGACTCCCTTTTTTTAAATGGCTGGATCCACCCGTGTTCATGGTCTTACTGTGTTAAACCCTACATGATGATGTGGGGCATTCACAATGGTTTTAATTTTGCTGGATGGCCTTATACTACAAAACCTATATTTATATTGTATATAAAAAAGAAGATGTGGCATGATTGCCAATGAGACAACTGTCCACAAGAGACCAAGATGACACAGCCATTAACAACTATAGGTCACCTTCAACAATGAGCGAAGTCCATAACGCATAGTCAGCTATAAAAGGCCCAGATAAGACAATGAAAAACAATTCAAACGAGAAAACTAACAGCCTTATTTATATAAAAAAAATGAAGGAAAAACAAATATGTAACACATTAACGAACGACAACCACTGAATTACAGGCTCCTGTCCTGACTTGTATGTTAATGTATTGAAAACTGCATGACTCATCCTAAATTTGCTTGAAATATTTCTAACTGGATTTTTTTTAAATTGAGAAAATTCAAGTTGAATATTATGACAAAGTAAATATTTATGTGTAAAATGTGAAACTAGCATGTTTGAGTATATTTTTTAAATAATTTCTGAGTCATGATTAACAAAACATGGATATATTTTATAATTCTAAAGCATGTCTTATATTATCAATCAAAAGAACTATTAATCAAATCAGTGTGGCCTTAACTTTTTATTTTCATGTGAACTCATGTTTAACTTTTTATATAACATTTGCCCGGTTAGCATGGTTAGTCAAAATTCAATTATGCCTTTTAACTTGTTTTAGTCTTCGGGCTGCTGTCTCTTTTGCATATATATATATATATATATATATATATACCAATCATCTCCTTTTAGACATATTTCAAGTGTCTTTTAATTTATTCCACTGTTAAAGGACTTTCCATTCAACAGTCATATTTTTCTACATGTGTTAAATTGTGCTTTGACTACTTCATTGTTTGGTTGCTGTATCATTGATATATACATGTATATTCCACATCTCCTTTCATCATGTATAATCACATCTGATTTCAGATACATGTATTTTGCCTTTTCCAAATTACTAAAATATTTTATTTATATTTAATTTCATACGTTGAAACATTCAGTACGTCATGTATGTGGGAGGATACAAAAAATCTATCTGTAAGCATATTATGTTATGTAAACATGGCCTAAACTTAAGCATTTTATGAATTTTATAGATATTTAATTACAAAAATTAACTTAATTAACTACATGGTATGTCTCACATGGAAGTAATATTTAAATATTACTTCCATGCGCAGATCAATTTGGTTTAAAACATACTAAACATGTTTTACATGTTTAATTTAACTTCAAAATAAATAATTTTAAAAATATATTTACTGAGCCTGAATTCATGACCATGTAAATGTGATATTAGAAAAGGTAATAATCAGGATGTTAACACTGAAAAGTTAATTATCAGGACCTCTTATATACATGTTATATGTAATAAACAGATTAAGACACAGCAGTTTCATGAGTTTATTGCCTTGAGGGATGAAAATTAAAATGTCATAGGTATTGAAGATGATTTTATATAATGATATTAATAAATTTTAAATGTCCTTTTCAAATTGTGGATAAATTTATAATTGAAAGTAATTTAAAATTATGAAAAATATGAAACAACAGGATATAATCTTTTATTTTGGATATTATATTAAAAGTTTTAAAAGTTTATCTAACATGTCTAAGTCATGCAGCCAAGTTTTGATTTATCAACATAAAAATGGGTAAATAACTAATATAAAATAAAGAAAATATGTTGTCTGGTTAAATAAACTACAAAGCATTATTTAATACAAGCTGTAATTAGTAAAAAGTATACTGGGTAACATTTAAGATGTCAAATTAAACTCAAAGTTTACTGCTAATCATAAGAAGGAAATACTAGCTTTTTTAGGTTGCTAAAAATGTTTAAATTAAAGAAAGGGTTAACCTTTGAACAAAGATTCTACATTTCATGATTTACATAAAAAAAAAAAGGTTTATTCATTCATGACAAAATGACAGTCAACAGTGCATTTTTTTTTGTCATCTTTGTAGTATTTATTTCCTATTAAAATGATCCAAAGAAATCACCTGTTATGTTTTACAGTGAAATAACTTTGTCTGGCTTTAAATAATTGATTAAAACAATCTTGTATAGTGCTAGCCTCAATTAAACAGTAACCCTTCAAAGAAGTGACACACTTAAGAAAACATTAAGGTAGAAAGAGAGAACATATTTTTTTGAAATAGAACCCCCAAAAAAGGGTTTTATTCTTCTTCTCATACAGGACATATAAATTCAATTGTATAAGTCTCATAAATTCATTTGTGTACATCATAGAACTTTGTTGTCAAGAAAATTATGATCTCTAGTATTTATACATGAGTATTATCTTCTATATAAATTTAAAGAATTATTAAGTAATAATAATCATGATACATGTAATTATACAATATTAGATAAGTTTCAATACTTTATTCTTAATTTATGTTTTTTCGTTTGTAGAATTCACATTGGTTTGAGCATGATTCCCAGCCAGATTATGAAGCCCGCAAAAAAAGGAAATACATATAGCATGTATAGGTGACACTAAGTATCTCGCACACCTGTAGCTGTAAATTGTGAAACAGTGGACTAATTGACTTATTGTTGTTGGAAATAACAAATAGGGCTTACAGCAATATGCCATGATGTTGTTGGGATTTCATATCAAATTGGACAAGAAGAAAATTGTGCATTGTACAAATAGCAAACTTACAATTTGAAAGAAAGACTACATTATTTGATGACAGTGAATACCTTCTATAATTAATTTATTTGAAATTGAAATAATAATTTGGAATTAAGAGAATTCAAAGTTTTCTGGGAATATTAATATCATAGTGCATCATATTTGAATTCTATGAAATACCTTGGATAGTTATTCAAAAATAGCAAATTGGATTAATAAAAAAATCAGTTTCAGTGAATATCAATAGTGCATCATATCTGAATTCATGAATACCTTGGATAATAAATTTATATGAATTTGGATATTGCGAATATCTGGTTTGTGTGAAATTTATAAAAGTTAATGCTTGCATTCCTATTGTTAGCTATATGTACCACCAGGGGGTGTTACACAACCTTGATTACCCATGAGGGTCTGTCGTGGTTGGTCACTATTGGTAAGTGTCATGATGACGGAAGTTTTTAATGACCTTGACTGCATTTACAGCCCTTGCATGGACGTTGGTTGATGTCAAATGACTGCTTGCTGTACTTATATAAGAGTCGCGATCTGAATGTACATACAGTATATAAATATAATCTATCATCTAAATTAATGTTCATTCTGAAACTGGCATTGTATACTAGTCAAAAATATTAAACAATACATGTATTTCAAAGTATCATTTTATTGTCTTGCCTTCCACAAAAGTCATTTAAAGTTGATTGTATGCAGGACATAGGTATTACAATCTTGGGCTGATGACGTAAACTTTTTTATAAAGCTTTACATTTTAAAAGCTAAAAGAGCTGGATGCTTCTTATCTTGTCGGTATTCAGATAGCTAATATGTTATGAAGTTTCAGCCTGTCATTATATGTCCATTGCACCTGACCTCATTTCATTGTTTAGTGACTACTTGTAAAAAAATACTGTTTTTATAACAGTGAGATGCTCTCTTATACAAGTACATGTACATTTTGTAATTGGATACATTTTTTGTACATGTATATACATGTATGATATAAAAAAAGAAGATGTGGTTACACTGGTATGATTGCCAATAAGCATGATGAGACGACTCTCCACAAGATACCAAAATGACACACAAATTAACAACTATACATGTAGGTCACTGTACTGTGTACAGCCTTCAACAATGAACAAAGCCCATACTGCATAGTCGGCTATAAACGAAAGGCCCCGAAATGACAATGTAAAACAATTCATACGAGAAATATGAGTATCTTGCAAGGTCTACTCGTCTATCAGGTTGAGCTGACCTGACCCTGACATTTCATGGATAAGTGATTAAGGATAATTTCAGTTTAGGCCAAAATAAATAATTGTGTGTCTCCTATTTTACTCTCCAAAAAATTAAGAACATTTTATTCTATTAAAAAACTTTGTTTTTAAAGTTCTAAACTTTTTTCTGTTAATGTACATGTGTATTGTGATAACATTTCCCATATTTGACAGATAATACACTGTGCAGTCTTAGTCGTTTCAAAGTTTGGTTTCTGATATGTTTTACTGATGGGTATTATTTGTAATTATCATTCACACAAGTTATCTGATGTGGAACGACATCAAATGATGAATATGACATGTACATGTATGATGAATACATTGTTTCGGGTAGGCTAGAAACGGAGGTACATGTATGGTCGAGAAACCAGAAACATGCAATAAATTTATTTTGGCCTTAATATTATACAGTACTCCAGAAGATCAACTTCATGTATATTTAATGTACATGTATAGACAGAATGGAACAATTGAGTCTATGTCATGTATGTCTGACTGGCAGGGTTCATCAGACATTGAGCTAAATGTCATGGGTTCATTGGTCAATGTTGAATTTTTGTGGTTTTGTCTATTTTTCAATGTTTCTCAGATGTGATATAAAAAAGAAGATGTGGTATGATTGCCAATGAGACAACTATCCACAAAAGACCAAAATGACACAGACATTAACAACTATAGGTCACCGTACAGCCTTCAACAATGAGCAAAGCCCATACCGCATAGTCAGCTATAAAAGGCCCCGATAAGACAATGTAAAACAATTCAAACGAGAAAACTAACTGCCTTATTTATGGGGGAAAAAAATGAACGAAAAACAAATATGTAACACATAAACAAACGACAACCACTGAATATACAGGTTCCTGACTTGGGACAGGCACATACATAAATAATGTGGCGGGGTTAAACATGTTAGCGGGATCCCAACCCTTCCTCTAACCTGGGACAGTGGTATAACAGTATAACATAAGAACGAACTATAAAAAAGTGATACGCTACATCATGTACATTGTACATGTATAGGATCACTATTTTTTTTGGCATGACATGAATGTTAGGTGTACATGTTTGATTGGCTGGCTTTATCTAACAATGAGCACATTTTCATGGTTTTCATTAATTTGAATAAGGAGATGTGGTATGAATTTTGATGAGACAACCATCAACCATAGACCATGTAGACCAAGTGATGTGCTTGTTAGCTATATAATAGGTTACTCCACACCCTTCAACAATGATCAAAACTAATACTTCATAATGAGCACCCTATATAAAGGGTTCTGCCTTGCACGCAACACCGTCAATGTAAAAAAAAAAAACAGACGAGAAGCCCTACAGTGATGATAGTTTGATTTATATACAAAAGCTACATACAAACAAATATGATAAACAGCAAGCAACAAAACACTACATACATTGAAAAATAAACCTGTGTCAGGGTGGTGCAACTTTCATGTACAATTCTAGCATAAAAGAAAAAAATATTAAAAAAAAACTGATATACACATGATACAGTGTATCCAAAAAAAATAAATCATATGGAACCAAAATACCATAGATGTATATATGACTACCAACATAATAATCAATATTTAATAGATCAGTATTAAAATATGTTAACACATGCAGAAGAATATCTCAAGAATGTTTTGAAGGACTTTACGAATGCCTACTCAATCCAATCTATTAGAAAAATCAGTTATTACAGAAGAGTGTCTACCATGCACTTGCACTGCACTTTATACTAGAATTTCTTTTGACAACCCTGCATACATCCTTATCCATTTAAGGATTCTCTACCTTCACGAAACTTTAGAGGCGTTGGTTCAGCAGTCCTTCATTTATATTAGAATAGTATGATAGCAGAATATATCGACATGAACATATCATATGTATATATATCATGTAATATAGAATGATATATTCAAATGGATGAAAATCATATACATTTAGCATGCATGTAACTGTATAAACAAATATACAAATATGTATATAACAACAAACCAGAGTATATACTGATTTGTATCCCTACAATGTCAGGGGCGGATGCAGGAATTTTCGAAAGGGGGGTGCTAACCCAGGGCAAAGGGGGGGGGGGGGGGGTCCAAAACATGTGTCCCGATACAAATGCATTGATCGGCAAAAATAAAGGGGGGGTGCGCACCCCCGGAACCCCCCCCCCCCCCCTTGGATCCGCCACTGAAGGTAAAATAGTTATTACGGTGACGTAATTCCCTGTCATCTAATTTATTCATCGTCCATCGACGAACTTGTCTCAGAAAAAATATATCTCTGTCATGTCTGTTCACATGGTACATTTACCTCACTTATACATGTAGGTTTATATATGTGATAAAACCCGGCGAAATATGAACTCGATGGTTAATATTTTTGCGTCCATGTGGAGAGTTATTAATAAAGACATTTGAACCTCAAATAACAGTGGCGTAGCTAGGTGTTTGTTACGTGTACGCCCGAACCTCGGCGAGGGGTCTGAGGGCCTAAGTCATAGCACCTGTTTGTAGTTGGTTCAACGTGACGAAGCCCCCGTAAGCTAACAGGTTATCAAGAATGAGATACCGTTCCCGTTGTTGAAAATTCTCATCAATAGCAATATACTTAAAGAATTTAAATGGTTTATTTTTAATGTTTAGTTTATTCATTGTGTTGATATGGAATCTAATGGTCATTAGATATAGAGAAAAGTCTAAAACAGTTTCTTTAAAATATGTTCAAAAGGAGCCATATGGGGTAATTGTTGTTAAAGGGATAATTCGCGAATTTTTACTTATCAGATAATTATGTCCATAATACATGTACCATAAAAAACATATTCACCAAGTTTTATCTGAATATGAACAGCAATAAAGGAGAAAATTAAGAATTAATAATTTTATTTCTTCGAACTTCCTGACTTATGTGACGTAGTTTAAGTCTTTAAGCATGCCGGGAGTGGAAATAATGTCATTTTAAATCTTAATCGTTAATCATCTTATAACGCTATTTAAAGCGCATAGACGACGTTTGGTGTAGCTATTAACCAACTAATAATTGAGATGGAACAGCGCTCAGCTTTAAAGTAGAATGTACGATTTATATTTTAATATTTTCTGAAATGATTATAGTGATACAAGTAAATCATATAAAATATTTTTTTATGATTTTTTTTTCCGACGGATATTTTGAACTAACATGTATAGCTGGTAGTGTTTTAAAAATGCATGTTTGTACTTTTTACCTTTTACGTCAGGCTAGTAAATATGTGCTGCTAGTACATTTGTAGTGTGCAAATACGGCCCCACAAATACAATGTGTATTGTACTTTGACACATAGTGACTACCTGTTGAATGCGTGGTTAAATTCAAGTTAATTATAATATAAGCATTTTGAATCTTTTGATCTTTACTCAGTGAATTTAAGCCGTCACGGTTCACTCCTCTAGGTGTGAACAACATTTCGTATTAATGATAAACGGGGGAATCTTAATATTTTCCATGAGCTCAGTTTAATTAAATATATTATTGACGTTGAATATTTTTTTGTTAAAAAAAAAAGAAATACTGAATTAATTTAATTGAATAAATTTATGAATAATGAAGTCCTTATAAACACGAGTAAATGAATTAAAAATTCTTAGAATTCTGAATTTTTGAAATAGATAGTAATTACCAATTGCAGTTATATAAAGGGTCGTTCAAAGCGATCTTCTTTTTTTTAAATATTCAGGAAGTAATGTCCTTATCAAAATAATTTAATTCTCACCACGTACTAATTCTTCAGCTATTTGAACGAAAATATCAAAAATGTTGACAGAAAATTTAAAGGTTAACTTTGTCTTACTGGAAGGGAGGGAGAGCTCCAGACGTACTTATTAACATACAAAGCAGGCTTATGGCTTATCGTCAGTTTGTGTGCTGGGTCAGACAAACGATTACCGCACGTTCTAGAGACATGCCACGAACTAAGTATCATCTTCGTGTCATAATTGCGCATGCTTGTCTCTTCCCATACAAAAAGTAAAATCACAAAAATACTGAACTCAGAGGAAAATCAATTCGGAAAGTCCATAATCACATGGCAAAATCAAATAACAAAACGCATCAAAAACGAATGGACAAGAACTGTCATATTCCTGACTTGGTACAGGCATTTTCAAATGTAGAAAATAAATGGGCGCAAATTTTCTAATAGGCAAAATATTTCGTAAATGCGCCCGCTCATATCGGAAATAGGACAAGAAAGCATGAAAGATAGTCATCCGTAATCTCTCGGTTAAATTCTCTAGGATTTACTCCAAACGATGTTGTAAAATGATGCAGTATGTTTTTTCTTTCTTAAATTATTCATCACAACTCTAGACCGCATAACGTAAATTAAACATTTGCTAAGCAAATAAAACAAGCTGACAAAACATTATGTAAGCTATTGTGTACAAAAGCATTGGCGGATCCAGGGGGAGTGGTTCCTGGTGTTGGAACCCCGTTTTGTTTTTGCCGATCAATGCATTTGAAGTGGGACATATAGTTGGAACCCCCCTTTTTTAATATGGCTGGATCCGCCCCTGGAAAGTAGAATTGAAATTTGAAAAAAAAATCATTTTACATGGTACAGTACAAGATAATCTTCTACACATGAATTTTGAAACAGAAGTCAAAATTAATAATTTACGGTCTTATTATTTCTGTCTTTGCACATGTCAGAATCAATCAGCCTGTATATATATATATATAGATATAAATTTTAAACTCTTAATTTCATGTTTGGACGGCTTTGTGTATTTCAATCAGGTTATGGACATACATTGTTAACAGGATGTATAATACACCTGACAGCATTTTCGATGGCACTTTTACCTGTGCACACCTGGGTCAAACAGCTGGGAAACGATGCATGTACCTGAATTGCGTAATGTCACCAGTTTATTAGCCCGCAGGAAGTCACTAGAATACCTGAATGTGACACTATTACATGACCTCTGGCAATAATTCAAAAGATCGGTTTTCATATTAGAAGTACCCGAAATGAATAAAATCTATTACATATAAAAGGTTGTTTTTTTTGGCAAGCATTTCGAAAAGTCTAAAGCCGCTACAGATACCTTTTAATCTCATTAAGAATATATTTATGCTTTTACAACTTCCAAATTAGTGTCCGCCCCACTAGATGTATTCCTATCTATTATCTTGTTATCATCAATTTAGAAAGAAAAAATACTCCTACTACGATTGACCATAAATCATTACAAACTTCGATAGCCTAGCTGTCGACATTTTATATCCCGAAACTGCTCAGCCTTAACTTGTAGGACTACGCAACTGCGTTGACCTAGTAGACAGCTATAAAGTATAACAAGGGGGCGGTAAGATCTATTAAGTTTCCACACGAATCGGGGAAGACATATGCTCCCATCTACCTATCACCTCTTCAACCTTTTATATGGCACAATATGGAAAAGGAAAAGGGGGGGGGGGGGGGGTTAAACAGCATCTGTAATTATACTACATGTAAATAAATAAAGTCTTATTTTTAAACCATTATTATATTAAACAAATGACCCTTTAAATGTTTTACGTAATTTTATATGTATACATAAGTTTTTTTGCACCTAAAAAATATATACTTCATTGAACTTGTGAATTTACGACAGAAAGACACAGAACAAAACGTCATAATTCAGTTTCGAGTTTATTTTTCTTTAAACGAGAAAACGTAAATTAATTTATTCTTTTTTGGTTTGTTCTTGAAATATTATTTTTAAAGCAAGTTTTAAACAGAATTTATTAAATAAATATCAATGACATCAAATAATTGTTATAAAATCAAAATGCCGAAGTGGCTAGGTACCTTAAATGGCTTCATTGTCCCTATAAATGTATATCCTTTGCATGATTGAAATCAAATATCTTTTTATTTTTAAGGCTTGTAAACAAGTTCATAAACTTAAAATGTAATAAATAATATAATATTTGAAGATGTTTTTCCTGTATATATTCAACAATTTTTTTGTCTGTGACTTTTTATCCGTGTACTAAACTTCTACTTGTAAACAACAAAATCTGTTACTAATGCATGAATGCAGAAATACTGAACTATATTAATCTGACAATTTCCTTTCAACCAGGCTTGGAACGAAATAGCAATAAAAACATTCATGAGAAAAAAAATCATAATTACTATCAAATTTCTATCGAAACAAGATGCTTCAAAATGGTCTGCACAGACTTTCTTGAACTTGTTGTGAGTTGGTTGGTGTTATGTTAAGGTTAATCATCCACGTCTGGTACAACTCTTTCTTTTTTGCAGGATCTTGGAAAGTGTGTAAGCTTATGCCATGTGAACTTCGAGTTGAACATTCTTACGCTTGACAAGTCATTTTGATACTGAATATACGATATGCCATGCTTGTTTTTTAGTTTTGTGGTATTCGGATATTTTATTCAAATATACTCATCACGTGACAATTTGTATCGGAGATGCCGTCAAAATGGCGATAAGTGGAGAAGTGATAGTGGGATTTTAATTTTTATTTTAATCACTTATCTAGAAGAATTGAACAATAATTTTAATGAATATATGATTATTTATATCAAATAAACATAATATAAAATTTTCATTTTTTTGCGAAGTTTCCCTTTAATGAACATGAAATAATTAATGTTCGGAAGGTTTCTGTTGAATCCTGGTTCTCGGCTGGAATTGCCTTCCGCGTAAAGTGAATGCATTTATCTATCTTTTACAGGATTTAAAAAAAAAAATGTTTTTTTTTAGATATTTTTACTTTTCTTGGAATATCCGACTCGACCCAATTTTAACGAAAATCTATTAAGGTTTATAAAATCTTTTGAAAAAGTCCCATATCGTTAAATTGAATAAAGATAAGTCCTTCTGTCAAATTAATACTGCCACAATGGAAGAAAAAAAAAGCTTTCAAAATTTTGATTCAGACATTAATCAGAAAAAAGCTTCTTCCACCATAAAATCCAAAACGGTTTGACAAAGAAATTATCTATAACAAACTTTTATCCCAGACTGTATCTACTTGCGCAACAAGTTTTTTTTTTAATTCTAAATATGGCAAAATTAAACAGATAATTTCATCATTATGCTCTTTTGTCATGCACAGTTTCTGTCCAACTTCCATACAAAGGTTTGCTTGAGGTATTTATATTTAAAATAAACACCTTTTAACCCCACACTTATCCTAAAGAGGGGGGTCAAGAGTGACACCACCGACGAAATTTAGAATCGCATATGTCTTGCTATTGGGACATATAGAAATGTCACAGGCTCGACAAAAATGGAAACCACATATCGAATCACAGAATATAATGAATTCATTTAAATAGCAGGAAAGTTGGTAGAATTCTCTGAAGATTCACAACTAGTAGATTCAGACTTTGAGAAACAAATCTATATAATATGATACCTTTTGTTTGAAAAGTAAAATTCGTCACTTTAATTCGAACAGAGACATATATACATATGATAATTTCGAAAAGTGTCTTTTATATGATATTATAAGATACATTTTTTTACAAATAAATTGAGACACCTTATTCAATTTATCTAACAGGTGCATGTAACTGTGTTTAAGCATTAAATGCGCATAAACCAGTCCCATGTGAAATTGCAGGTATCTCTTACGGTGGTCTGATTTTTTTTTCGAAGAGATGCGAGACAAGGGAGTGTCAATTGAGTTATTAATTTACAACATTTACCAGATAAGCGGGGAATCCCAAAATTTTCAGCGGCAGATATTTCAATATGTTTTTGTTTTTACAATCAGTTTCTATTCATACTAATGTATTAAATGGGTATGGCAGTTGTGTCTTTTTTTTTTATAACAACCTTTTTAAAAAATTGCACACGATGTAATTGTATTTAAAATAATTTAACCTATCCCGGACTGTCAGATAGAAATTTGGTATCCGTAACTTTTAAGTCTATAAAATGACTACCAATATTTGAAAGTTGCGACACTTATGGATTATTAAACTGTTGCTGTATAATGGTTGTAGCAATCATATTTTAACTGTAACAACCTTTTGGACGTTTAAACAGTTTATTTACGACTGTTTCAACGTTTTGCGTGTTGGAACAGTTATTAAATAACTGTAACAACTTTCAAAAGGTTGCAACAGTCGTATTATAACCGTGACAACATTTTCGGCGTTTTAACAGTGTATTTATGACTGTTACAACGTTTTTCGAGTTGGGACAGTTGTAAACCAACTGTTACAACTTGAAATTAGTTGTATCAGTCCTTTAATGTTTGTGACAGCTATTTCTAGCGTTGTTGCAGTCGATTTATGTTGGAGACAAACACTTTAAAAGTTGGGACAGTCATAAAATAACTGAAACAGTAAAATTTTACAACTGTTACAACTTTAACAAACAATTACAGTCTTAGAACGACTGTTACTGGTATGGACAGTTGTTATTTCGTCCAGTAGTGGAACAGCTTCAGATTTAGTTGGATTGATTTTGACTAGATCTCTGCTTGTATGGTGTTGTACTATGTCTAATATTCCTTGTGCATCTGCAGTACTATTTGCCAGGACAGCAATGTCATCGGCACATGTTGGTGCAGTGACTTGTATATCACCAATACATGCTCCAAGTCCACTTTTTAATATGCTATCCAGTATGACGTTGTTGTATCATTTATATAGCGTTGTAGATAGTTTTGCACCTTGTTGAATTCCTTGTAGCACCATTACATTTCTGTACATTGCCCTTCCCATTTAACCTTAATGCTCATTCCTTTATACAAGTTTCTCAGTAATATCCAGAGTTTTCCTTTTATTCCATAATGGTACAGTTTGTTGAATAGTATTTCATGGTTTAGCTTGTCAAATGGCTTTTTTGCATCAAGAGTTATTAAGATCAGCAGTATCTTTAATTTCTTACTTTCTTCGATTGCTTCTGATGTGAGGAATGCTGCACATAGTGATGATACTCCTTCTGTAAAGCCTCTTTGCAGGGAGTTTTGTATGTTGTTAAATACAGAGTCAACTCTATCCTTCAATATACTTTGTAATATTTTTGCAAAGGTTTTAGTTACAGTTATTCCTCTATAGCTAGATGGTAATGTTTTGTCTTTTTCTTTCTTTAAGATTGGTGTTGGAATCCCTGTCTTTAGGAAGATTGGTACATCCAAATATGTTAAGATTACATTTAGCAGATGTACTATAAAGGAAGTTAACTCTTCTATCCCATGTTTGTAGTGTTCTGCCGAAATTTCATCTTCATCGGGTGCTTTTCCTGCTTTAAACTGTTCTATAGCTTTATTTACTTCCTTTACATTAACAAGATCTATGCCTTGACCTTTTTCCCTTTCTATGGATTCTATTAAATTGTTTTGTATTTCTACTAGCTCTAGTTTTTCAGTGTCAAAATTTTCCTCTATTGTTGGTGTAGCTAGTTGTTGGAAATGTTCTTGCCAGATGTTCATTATGCTTGGTCCATCTTCTGCAGTCTTTTCATTTAGTTTCAGTATCTTGGTATTAATAAGTGGTGTTTTTCTTTGCATGTTGATAAGCTTGTAAAAAGGTTTTGTATCTGCATTTGAAGCTTTCATAATTTTTCCCGCTGTTGATTCTCTTTGCAGCTGTCATTTTTATTTTGAGCTCATTACTTCTTTCTTGAGGTGCTCCATGTTGCCTCCATACTTTATATGCACTTTTTGATTGCTTTGATGCCTTATCACAACATTTTGATTGGTCACTCATAATTTTATTTTGTCAACCAAGCTGATTCTTTAATCTAAATTATTGATTTTCGTATACCTATGTTGCGACAATCTATGTAATTTTGACAATAGGCCTAATTGCCTACACTCTTTCTTTTATTCAAAATATAGCATGTATAATTAATGAATGAATAATTATCAATATTTGTCAAACATCTGTAAAATCTATTTTCTTTTAAATTGTCTATTTTTACAAATTCATTTTGAGAATAAAAAATAAAATATTTAATAAAAGAAAGTTTGCAAAGCAGATGTTATAGATATATTTTGAAATTCCGAATTTGCAAAATAGGAAATACAACACATCTATTGATATTACTGTTATGTTACTTTTGTTATTGTTCATTTAGCTATTCTGATGTAAACATGGTTATTGTATGTTTATCGGTATGTGCTTTTTATGTTCTTTATGCGTGTCTTTGTTTGATGAATTATAAAGATAAGACACATAAATACTGAACTCCGAAGAAAATTCAAAAAGGAAATTCCAAAATCAAAAGCCAAAATCAAAAGTCCAAACACATCAAACGAATGGATAACAACTGTCATATTCCTGATTTGGTACAGGCATTCTCTAATGTAGAAAATGGTGGATTGAACCTGGTTTTATAGCTGGCTAAACCTCTCACTTGTATGACAGTCGTATCAAATTCCATTACATTGTCAACGATGCATGAACAAAAAAAACATACTCAAAGAGTAAAAAATGTCTTATACGACTTAATTTATCTATGTAAAGTCTACCCATAAAGGATAGAAGGTTTTCAGTACTGGTGTAAAATTGCGCGTTTGAATTTCGCACAGGTAGACATAAAAATAATTTTGTCGTTCAAAGTATGACGGCATACATAAACGCAGAGTCACGTTAAGTAGATATAACAGAAAACAGATTTAACAGTTAAAGTAATAATAATTAATAAAATAATTGTGTGGTTCAAAGTATGACGAGATACATAAGTACAGTTTCACGTCAAATGAAACGAATGAATTCAGTGACTCTCTTTCAATAAAGAATTTTAACAATTAAAATGGTTTTAACGATTAAAATGGTTATTATGATCAAGATTTATAAATCAAAGGTTCCCACATACATGCAGACTCCTCTGATTATTCTTGTATTATTTTGTTAAATAAAGTCCTCTTTAAACAGGTGAAATTGTCTCTGTAAAATTTATGCTTATTTGTCATCCTTTTATAATTACCTTGATATTAAATAAAAGGTGTTAAGTAGTGAAGGTAGAGTTGTCTCATTCAACAATTCTAGGAACGCAATCACTAGTTATCATTGTCCCGTTCTATTTTCTTCAAATATGACTTCATAGATATTACTCTTATCACGAAATGTGAATCTCAACGGGTGCCAATATGATCTGCTACCGTCCAAGAGAATCAGAGATTATCAAATAATTTTGGTTGTCGCTGTCTACTTCCTGAATGACACATGCTCAGAGAAAAAGCATTTTTAGTACATCTGAATTGAGCAAATATAGAACCCTCGACCTTTTACACATGTTACATGTACACCCGAAATGCGTGTATGCTACAATGAAACTATTGAGGCGAATATTTTTGAATCAATACCAGTCAACAGTAAACATTAGAACTTCCTCTCAAATGTGATTACGCTGTGCAAAAGACAGCAAGTTGTTGAATTATTTTATATTTTGGTAATTTGTAAACCTCAGCCAGAAGGGTTTATTGTGGTTAAAAAATGTTATACAATGTTCAAATTTTTGTCATATTCACGGTTGTAAACGATATAACTTCGATATTATAAAGTTCTAAAATTTAAAAAAAATGTTATAATTAGGCATGATATCGCAGGAAATATACGAAATATGCATATAACGATAAACTAAGGTCTGTTGATTTGATTTGTTTTATCGAAAGAAAATAATACTCATTTGCTTTATTTATTGTATTCTTTTAGTTTAAAAATCAATAATAAATTGGCTATAGTACGGACTTGTTAAAAATTATCTTAATAGATATAGGAAGATGTGGTGTGAGTGCCAATGAGACAACTCTCCATCCAAATAACAATTTGTAAAAGTAAACCATTATAGGTCAATATACGGCCTTCAACACGGAGCCTTGGCTGTTAAAGGGCTCCACAATTACTAGTGTAAAACCATTCAAACGGGAAAACCAATGGTATAATCTATATAAAAAACGAGAAACGTGAAACACGTATCCATTACATAAACAAACGACAACTACTGTACATCAGATTTCTGACTTAGGACAGGTGCAAACATTTGGCTGTATTTATAAATACTCTGCCAAGTGATGTCTGTGTGTTTTTTAACGGGGTTTCTGCTTTGTACTGATCTGCGGAGTCATGCCCGGTTCAACTGTTTTTTTTATGAATTTGTTTATGGTGTACTATTACACCACTGTCCAGGAATAAGGTATGTATGGCGCCTTCAAACATGTATAAATCTGCCACTTTCGTTGTATGTCTGTCCCTTATAAGAAGTCTGTTGTTCAGTGGCTGTCGTTGGTTCATGTCTTCCATATCTGTTTTCGTTAAATGTTTTATTATACATTAGGTTATTAGTTTGACAAATTGAATTGTTTCCAATTTTTCATGTCGGAGCCTTTTCATTGGACGATATAGTAATGGTCTTTGCCGAACACTTTGCCATTTACAACAGTTTAAAACCATGCATGGTCTTCTATGCACACTTTTTTGTCGTCGTCCATAACTGAAATGGTCTGAGCTCCACACTTTGCTTTCGATATCTACATGTACAACCACATATTATCTGGGAAACAGTTTGTTTTTAGTTTTCGAATCATTATCAGAATGTTACAACCCAGTCATATAAATACGGGGTATATAGTGTACTTTTTACAAACAAGAGGCGTTTGTGGAATTGTTCCCCTATTGCAGAGTCTTTTTTTTCTATTTTTTCTATTTATTTCCATTTTAATTTATTTTAGAGAATAAGAATAGAATTGGCATCATGTACCTACTACCGTTATTGTAATATATTTTGGAAAAAGAGCAAAAACAAATTTGATAAAATTATAAAAATATTTAGGAATATTTACAACAAAATTTATATAACTTGGTTCACAAATTCGAATTTTGTGAATGGAGTTTCGTTTACCTGATAGGTTTACATAGTTGGATTCTCTTTTCGGTATTTGGTCTTATCGCAGTCAAGCGGTTAGATAATCTTTTAAAATTCATCTACATCTATATCAGTTTAGCGCATGGAACCTCAGTTTTCTCCGGCGAAATCTAGCCGAATTCACCAAATAAAAATATGGCGTGATTGGTTTCTGTGTTTGTTACATTGTTTTTGGTTCTTCCAATTTTAAAGTTAGGACAGTCTTGTTGTACTATTCCCCCAACAATAGGTACCATATCGTATCATGCGTATAGCTGCCTCCCTGTTTTGCTAATTGTCCATCTGATTTGCCATTTCAGTTTTGTAGACATCTTGACTGCACTTCCTATATTCGACATAGTTATGGCATTACATTGATAGTTAAGTGATCAGGCCTCCGTTGTAACATCTTTCGCCAAACGGTCCGCTATCTCGTTCCCTGTTATATTTGCATGGCCGTGGATCCAATATAAGATTGTTATTATGTTGTGCCTCAAGAGTGTCTCCATACTCTCTCGAATGACTGTTACGGTTTGAATGTAGTTAGAAGACTTCCAATGCAGAGTCAAGCATGTTTTACCTTAATACTAAAATTATGCAGCTTGACCATTGATCCCGCGAGCTCACGACAAATTCAGTCGTACTCATTTGTAAGGTCAACAAGCCATTCTAGTATTGTTTTGTCCTCATTTAAACCATCAGCTATTGTTTGAACTAAACGGATTAACGCATTTTTCGTTGAGTTTTTTTTTTTGCCTTAAACCTTCTTGGGATAAATAAATTAGTCTGTGACCCTCATTATAAGCCATAATGTGTTCTTGGACGACTCTCTCTTTTAGTTTGCATATAAAGCCTGTTAGCCAGATTGGTATGTATAAGGAGGAAGAGTAATAGTTGGTTTTCTAAAATTTCTTATACATTTATACATCTGCCATTTTTCATTCTGTTGGCATCTCATCTTTTTGTCAAATGGTGTTCATCATTGTTACTATAACTTCTGTAAAATTTAGCAAACTGCTGATCTGGGCTAAGGGTAGTCTGTGTATGTAGGCGCCATATATAAGCTTTAACCCCATCTTTGCTGATTTTTCGATCGAAGCCATCTTTGTGTTCCACTTTTTTTCATCAATAATGGTATTTAATTCTGTATATTCTTTGTTGATCTTATCATAGAACTGTTTATAGAACATGTCGAATGAATCAGGTTTTAGTCGAAAACTATCTGAAAATGTTGTGACAATAGACAAAATTGACGAAAAGATAAAGAGTACACAAGACACGACACAGAAAAAAAAACGACTAATCAATACAAAGTTTAAGCAAACGAGAACCTGAACGTCCAAGTTTGTCATTGAATGACATTTGTTTTCTCTTGGATTATACATATCATCATACAGGTTACTTTTTAAAACAATAACATGTTACTCTTTTAAGCTGTGACAATACGAATGGTATCTGTATTCTGAAGACCACAAATATATGTAGAGATGCAAAAAAACGTTAGAAATACAAAGAAAACATTACCTGCACAATACCAAATAGACAGGCCTTTATATATTTTACTGTCTCTCTCAATATATATTAAAAACAAATTTCTTTGAATATCAATCCCAATTATACAATACTCACGTCAACAACATGCAAATTATAATTTATTGAATTATATTTCAGATATAGTCAACCTTTTTTAATAACGTACTTTAACGGCTGAAACATACGTAGTTTGAACTTTACAGTATTTAAAAAATACCAAAGCTCCAAAATGCTTAAAATAATGTATATATATATATATATATATATATATATATGTATATATCAATATAAACATGATAAATACTTGACAAATTTCCATTAATTTTCCTGTTTCCTGATATGGAAAAATTGACCGTAATAACTATGCATGCATGTACTTATCTTGTTTTTATGAAATTGGGGAACACACGATACATTGGCTAAAATCATGTTTATGATGAACAGCAAGAAGTTCAAGTACCAAATAAAAATATTATGTGTCTAATTATGAATACTTCAAGGTTCGATTTCCAGTTCTCTGTTATTTCTAACTTGTGTGAGTGATATACCGCTCCATCTAAAGCAATCTATTGTTACCTTATGCAAATCAACGCTGGTTTGCAATATATTGCAATTTTATTATGAGCACATTTTTCTCTATTTCTTGTCCAATTAAACCCTTTCTGGTTCCGTTTTTTTTAAATAGAAGAAAATTAAAAGGACATAACCATTAGCAGCTTTCTTAATGAAACAAAAAAATGACCCATAAATGAGGTTTACGAGCATCAAATTAGCTGGTGTATGACGTTCAAATCAGTAATATAGAAGGCACTCGCTTGAACGAGATTTTTGGTTTATTATTTTTGGTTTGAATTGATAATTATTCGAGAAACAGATTTTTACATAACTTCTCGCGTGTTTTTCGGCTGTTTAACAGAATCTTGATTGAAAATCATAAAACTTTAAAGTCGTCGCCGAAGCTCGGAATTTATATTCGATACTTCAACTATCTTGACTGGATACATTAGATACTCCAATGCTACCAATGTACAAATCGACATTTATTTAAACATCAACAACACCTTTAAATAATTTGAATGAAGTTCAATCATGATTTTACCATAACCATTTTGTACATATATATAGAATTATAAATAAACTAACATCATTCTGAATACTTATCAATACTAAGAATTGTAGATGTTCAACACTTCATTATGAGGTCATCTCTAAAAACGATCCATATTTTTGAAGACCCTAATATCCTTTTTTTTATACAAGAATTCGTTTTTCATTTTTTTCCAATCAGATTGAGGAAACTCTTTTCTTTCATTTAAACAATTTTGAACAATAAATACGAATTGGCATGATTCTTAAATGGAAATAAATAAAACTGTTGCGACAGCAGGACAATTGCTCTGTCTCTAAATAAGGATAAAAATTGTGATATTGATGAAAGATCTTTCTAAAGAATAATATTCATCGTTGTATTTGTTGTCATCTTTAAGGACATACGATACAGTTACAGGGGAGGTTAATTGGGGTAACATGTTTATTGAACTAAAGGTGTTCTGAAAAATGTGTTTTGATGTATTGGCACATTGAAGGTTCATCAATTTCCTATTCGTTTTCAAATTAAAAAAATGGATTTGAATTACCCCCAAGCATATTTTAACACTTCAACTAAATATATTTAATTCTGCATACTGTATAAGCAAGATCTTTTTACAATGGTTATGAAATGAGGTAGATTTTAAAATTTAATACATACCCGAATAAATGATGTGTTTGTGGCTCCTCACTGTAAAAGAAAATCATAGATTTTTTATGATTAAGTATATTCGAGGTATCACTATAATAATACATATAATTGAAGAGCTAATTCTTTTAAATGTATATGTTGTTAAGAAATATTTGTGGAATGAATTATAGAATTACATTTTACGTGTTTTTTTTTTTTCATTCTGAAGTCAAGCATTTTCTGTCTTGAATGTTAATTATAGGTTTTAATTGTGCTCATACTGTGTTCTCTTTTTCTAAGACTGATCATGGGTAATGTGCGATAGCTTCAAAATCCTTAAGGATCTGATGTCGTATCTCTCTAGTGACATTGAGATTTTTGTATTTCATTTTCGACTACTTTAAGTACTGTCAGTTTTCAAATGTCTACCATCAAAGAATTGAAAGAAAAATAAGGGAAGAATTATATTTGTCTTGCAAACACATTAAATAATGTGTTCATATACTAAATCAATACTGCTCCTCTCACGTAAAACACCGACTGAAATATTTTCAGAAAGGTAATAGAAATGAATTCACGTACAACTCTAAATAATATCAAAAGCTAACAATAATAACCGTTTGAAAGCCATGGGATTTATAAAGAACGTTTAAATGTTGACTACAAAGGAACCTTACAAGAATAGTCACACTCAGCTACGGTAAACTTAGCTATACTCTAGTATGCAATATATTTCTAAGTAGCAACATGCCAACAGCGCCTGCGTACAGAGTATATATATCCCAATTGATACGATATTCCCGTGCTAGTATTTTCTATCAGGATTTTCTTGTTAGAGGGTTGCTGCTAACAAGGATGCTATTATACCTAGAGTTTCAAATGGTGAAGTTGAAATAATCCCTTTGTAATTTTTACGGACAGCATCACGAGATGGTTGACCGTTATGGAATGACTGTTTCACAAATGATACCGGATATGTTCCTTATTTGACTATTTGGTCGATCCTAAAACTACCATAATCAGTCCAATGATATTTCAGGCGATACAGACATTGTTCGCAGAGCGTTTGAATGAAATGTTCAAAAGATATTTTATAATAAGTAATTTGCCTTTCGCTGAGCTGAAATGAGCTCCTTTTATCAGATAAAAAAGATAACATATTAATCACTCAACATTGTATATTTACCTGTCCAACGTTTAAAAGACAGTAGTTCATTTGTCACATTTGTTTTTTGTTACGTGTTTTCATATGAATAAGACCCGTTAAACTTCTCAATTAAATTGTTTCATAATTTTTAAGTTGGGGTCTTTTACGATATGTATTTTCTTATTGAAACTTGTTTTTTAAATCGTTATATAAACTGGTCAGTATATCTTACTCAAATATTACATTATACATGTTCTATTCCCGAAAACTCTTACAATTTTTGGCAGTAAACATGTGTATATCTTGTCAAATGATAAAAGAATGTGTCTACTATACTTTAAAAATGTGGGGCGAAAGATACCAGAGGGACGTTCAAACTCATAAATCGGAACTAAAAAGACAACGCCATAGATAACATATAATATATAATAAGCGATATATCTTAGGAAGTGTTGATATCCGAATATGAATACATGGTAAATAAAAAAGCTAAATTAAAGGCCTGTGTTTAAATGAATGTAAGAAATAGATGAGGGGCGAAATATATTAGAGGGACTGTCAAACTCATAAATCGAAAATAAACTGACAACGCCATGGCTAAAAACGAGAAAGACAAACAAACAATCAGTAAAACATCGGAGTCTTTAATACGTTATTATTTTGTATTGTATTCCTGTCTTGCCTGATATCATATATGGTGATCCAGGCAAAGAGTACTGCTCTTCCGGCTTTAATAACACAAAAGTAAATATGTATTGTAATTCGATGATAAGTGCATTGTATATACAGTTTCTATGTCTAGCTACAAGGTTTCATATCTGTGGGTATCCATACTTGATTGTCTCATCGGACTTATTTTAATTGTCTCATCGGGTTCATTTTACGTTTTCTTTCCATTATATAAAAACAGATAACAGGAAAAATCACCAATGCAGAGAAAAAACGCAGATATACCACTGAGCAAACAAACACATTTATCAGTATATTATCGAGACAGACTGGCTTGGTACAGACACTACATGTGGTGCACAAAAAGTCTTGTACGGTGACCAGTAGTGGCTTATTTCTGATCCATTTGATTCTAATTTGGTCTTTTTTAATCTGGAGAGTTGTCTCATTGACAATCATTCCAATTTACAATACCATTGAATTAATTTTTCGAACACAAAAATAAATATGACAGACATATAAGACTATATCCTACCACCAAAGCTAATGAAAAGCTGTACAAAAAAATTTAAACAAACAGAAATAACCCTATCAACAAATATAATATTTAAGGGCACAGCAGTTGAGATTTGTGTGTTGTTAGGTTGCTGTCTATTTGACGTTTATCCCACATCTTTTTAATCATTTAATTGTTGTTTAGAAAATCCGAAAAATCAAACAGGCTTAAAACATACAGTAGACTTAACATCTCCTTTATTTATTTATTTATTTATTTATTTATTTCATTTATTGTTTTATTTTAAGCTAACCGGGACCAAAGGGCCAAGTGACCTTTTCTCATCACTTGGCGTCCGTCGTCGTTAACTTTTACGAAAATCTTTTCCCCTGAAACTAATGGGCCAAATTTAACCAACTTTGCCACAATCATCAATGGGGTATCTAGTTTTAAAAATGTGTCCAATACCCCGGCCAACCAACCAAGATGGCCGACATGGCCAGAAATAGAACATAGGGGTTAAATGTAATGTAGATTTTGGCTTATATCTCTGAAATTAAACCATTTAGAGCGAATCTGACAAAGTAAAATTGTTTATCAGGTCAAGATCTACCTGCCCTAAAATTTTCAGATGAATCGGAAAACCCATTGTTGGGTCGCTGTTCCTAAATTGATAATTTCGAAGAAATTTTGCCGTTTTTTCAATATTATCTTGAATTTTATTATAGATAGAGATGAACTGTGAACAAAATAATGTTCAGCAAAGTATGATCTACCAAAAATCAACATGACCTAAAAATACCCTTAAGGAGAATTGTCCTTTATAGTAAATTTTTAATAATTTTTCGCAATTTTTTGTAATCTTCAATTAAATAATCTTCTCCTCTGAAACTATTAAGACAAATTTAATCGAACTTGTCCACAATCATCATTAAGGTTTCTAGTTGAAAAAATGTGCCTGATGACCCTGCAACCCGTATATATAGTATATATGGTATATATCATTAGGGTTTCTAGCTGAAAAAATATGCCTGATGACCCTGCCTGCGAACCAATATGTCCAACATGGCTAAAATAGTACATGCAGTTTTTGGCTCATATCTCTGAAACCATGGCATGGAGAGAAAATTTGACGGCTATGAATTTGTTTATTATATCAATGTCAATCTGCCCTGAAATTTTCAGACAATCAGGCAACCCGTTGTTAGTAAGTCAGCATGATCAACATGGTCAATTGACCCCTTAAGAATTATTGCCTTTTATAGTCAATTTTTAACAATTTTCATAAATTTTGTAAATTTTTACAAAATATTTGAACTACTGGGGCAAGTTCATTATAGATAGAGATAATTGTAAGCAGCAAGAATGTTCAGTAAAGTCAGATATACAAACACATCACCATCACCAAAACACAATTTAGTCATGAATCCATCTGTGTCCTTCGTTTATGATATGCACATAGACCAAGGTGAAAACTCTATTATTTTCTCAAACTTGTTCCTTGTCCAAAAACAGTCCTTTCCGTTTCCGTTTTCCGTTTCCGTTTCCGTTTCGCATTCCGTTTCCGTCGTTTAGCAACACCCGGTTCAATTTATCAATTTCTACCAAGTCAGGATTATGACAGTTGTTGTCCATTCGTTTGATGTGTTTTGTTATTTGAGTTTGCCATGTGATTACATTGTAGGGCCTTTCCGATTGAATTTTTCTCGGAGTTCAGTATTTTTGTGATTTTACCTTTTTGACGACCAATGCATGTATATACGATGAGTTAGTGGTTAGTATGATTGTAAACATGATATAAAGAATAATATTCATTATACAATGCAGTATAACTTTTCAATAAAACAAAGTTTGTCATATTTTTTTCCATGTTCTTGTTAATTAGGACAGTGTTTAGATGCATAACATTGCACACGCATGCACACTCACACCAAAATAGTTTTGAAAATTTTTCTTTAATAAAAAAAAAACCTGCTTTTTTTAATGTAATATTAATAACTAATCATCTATAGCATCATGATCATCTATATATTTTGTTTATTCGGGCAACAAAGGTTTCTTTTGACATCAAAGGAGCACCTGAGATCAACCCCATGTGTGATGGGATCTGTGAGTGTAATTGTCCCTCTGGTATCTTTCGTCCTCTTCTATATATTTTTTTTTCTTACTTATTATTGTCCGTTGTATTGTAGTCTATGTAGTCTGTTTACCTTTTTTAGCCCAAACTTTTTTCTTCTTATTTTGTCGACTAACAATGTCCCTCTGGTTCATTTTGCCTCTTTTTTTGGCAGTATACATGTAACTATTTTTATAACACAATGTTTTTGTCATATTAAGTTAACTAATGATCTTAATTAGAAAGCCTTCATAAACACAAAAGTGTACAATGACTTGCAATTAAAAACAAAATATAATTTGTCTGTCTTTCTAGAATAACACATTTTATAATGTAATATTAAAAACATATAATTTATATCATAGTTTAAAATTACGCATCTACTTTGAGATTGAATAGAAACTTAACACGCGACGATTAACCTTTTCTCTTAACAGCTTTTTTAAATTTATTCTGTGAACATATACATATAGATTCTTACAATAATACCAGTGGATTATCGGATTTATCCAATCGAGATAGTTAAATTATCCATTTCGAAATCTGAGTCTCAGCATATTTAAATCATACAGTTAGCTTAAAAGGTTATGACCCTTGATAGCAATCAATGATCTTCGGCAACCACACGTTGATTACATTTTGTTATACAATGGGTTAGGAAAGGGATAAATACAGTTACAGGGGTAATGAATTTGTAGAAAGCATAACATAAACAGAACTGTTATATGCTTTCTAAAAAGAATATTATCCATGAGAGCCAAAGAGAGAAGTAAGCAAATGGCTTGCTGGACCATGCTTTGAAAAGATAAATATCTGTTAAACTTGGAAGTCAGCATGAACAAAAGAATACTGTGTTAAAACATACTTGTTTACCATTAAATTACTTCCCAGGTTAGGGGAGGGTTGCGATGCCGTTAACATGTTTAACCCCGCCAAATTCTGTATGTACGTGCTTACATGTATCCGATGCTAGGAGCCTGTTATTCAGTTGTTGTCGTTTATTGATGTTTTACATATTTGTTTTTCGTTCATTTTCTGTACTTAATTTAGGACGTTAGTTTTATTGTAGAAATTGTTTAACATTTGTCATTTCGAGGCATTTTAAAACTGACTTTGCGGTATTGGCCTTGCTCATAGTTGAAAGCAGTACGGTGACCTAGCGCTGTTGATTTCTGTCTTCTTTGGTCATTTGTTAAGTGTTTGCAATCATTTCAAATCTTCTTTTACAACTTGATATATACAGCAGTATATTTGAGGATTTGACTGATTTTACTAATTGGAAAACTGACCATGTGACATAATATGTATATTATTGAGGATTATCTATACATTTCAGTTAAGGTGGCAGACAACGGTCAAATAGTCTTTCGTGTTTTACCTTGTTTTGTGCGTGAAGTTCTTTTTCCTATTGTGACATATATTGTTTCCTTTTTTTTTCTAATTCAAACGATATTCTAAACATAATCAGGCTTGACTACACATAAACGTTTTATTATATAAAGATATAATTATAAATATATCAAATGTAGCTGAATGTTTTTGAAACAAATAAAGTTGTGTGCTATATAATATAAAAGATAATGTGTTAGATTTAGTGGTCAATACGAATCTACCTTTATTTCGGTAAAGTTAACAGAAAAACAAATGTCACTTAAATGGCAGATGGATCATATGATGACGGTAATTGTTGTTTGCATTAAAACGTACTCTGTATACAAATGACTATGATATGTTATAGTCCTCGGGTTGTCAGCTGTTCTATGCTTCTATAATAAGCGCATGCCAACGTGACCTATTGTAGCTAGAATAACAAATGATAACACATTAAAACAAAAACATACACACCACGTTATTGCAGTTGTTTAATATTTCTTAAACCAATCACTAGCATATTTCAAAATAGTAATCATAAATTGTATCACATAACGATTAACTGATGATTGTGTTTAATGTTCGGCTAGATTGTTCATGTGTAAAGTCCACAGTCTCAAAATTAACAATTAACGCAAATTATTAAATGATTGTATACACGTCTGCTTTGAATTGAAACTTGATAACTTTTTGTTACCACAATTTATACGGAGATGTATTATTAATGTGATATTGCTAGATACATCATGCCTTACTAGGCCTCATAATATTTTTATACTTTCACACTGATGAAACTCATTTTCAAAAGATATAGAAACATCTAATTCAAACCTAAACAGAAGTAAAATGATATACGTACATGGAGCTTTGTAATATGTTTGACTGAATGCGCAAGTTAAAAACAAAGGCATGAACGATCCGCTTTATAAATATAATGCATTACAACAATCCAGTAAAAGAGGGACAGTCAAATTCATAAATCGAAAATAAACTGACAATGTCATGGCTAAAAATGAAAAAGACAAACAGACAAACAATAGTTCACATGCCACAACAGAGAAAACTAAAGAATAAACAACACGAACCCCACCAAAAACTAGTGGTGATCTGAGGTGCTCCGAAAGGGTAAGCAGATCCTTCGTCACATGTAGCACCCGTTGTGTTGCTCGTGTTATAACAAATCCGGTAAATAGTCTTCGGATGCGGGTATTTCTCGCTCCATTGAATACCTGTTGGTGACTTTCTGCTGTTGTCTGTTTTATGGACGGGTGTCATTTTTATAAATTCCTGTTTACAAAACTTTGAATTTTCCGAAAAACTAAGAATTTCTTATCCCAGGCATAGATTACCTAAGCCGTTTTTGACACAACTTTTTTGGAATTTTGGATCCTCAATGCTCTTAAACTTTGTACTTGTTTGGTTTTATGAATATTTTGATATTAGCGTCACTTATGTAGACGACATGCGCGTCTGGCGTACAAAATCATAATCCTGGTACCTTTGATAACTATTATTGTCTCTTTGACATATTCCCCATTTCCATTTTCAATTCTATTATTCAGTAGGTCACATTCATGAAAGGGAAGCTGATTGTATTTACGACGTAAGGAACAGTCTTACATTAGCATGCATGCATTTGGTAAGCAAATTATTAAAGGGTCGTTAATTAACTTAATTTTACTCGACGTACAAATAGTTCATATTTAACAGTCTGAATGTATATCTGATTTTTACTTGACAAGTGTTTATATATTTTATATAATGTGACTAACACTCAGGTTTAACATATCAAATCAGAATCAAACGCGGATCGAGTCCGAACCATACTTTGATCAAGTATGTACCTTACCTCAACCCTTATTTGAACAAAGGAATGCCATCTTATATAATCAATTCGTAGAACTATACATGTAATATTTTACTTTCAATATCCTTAGTTGTAGCAAATTGCATTTTTTTTATATATATAAACTATTACATTTTTGACAATTTGCTCACAGGAAATATTCTTTGTATATCTGTAAAACCTTGATATCGACAATTAGTTCAAATAACTGAGTGTTTATCTTAAACATACAGCAGAAATTGCAATACAAAGTAAAAAAATAGCTATTAGAACTACTGCGAAGCTGTAGTAAGATGCAAATTCATAATTGAAAAAATAGAATCAGTTTGTACTTTTTTTTTGTAACTATTGGTTATGAATCAGAAATAAAAAGATGGGCTTAATTGGTCAAAGCATAGGATGACCACAAGTCTAAATTGTTTGAATTTGTATCAGTATGTTGAAGTACTATGCCATAATGTTTAGTATTCTGCAGATCAAAATCGATTACAAGTCGATGGCTCGCATAGAGTACATATAGGTAGAATTATCAAAACTATCCGATGAAAACACGAAAAAAATAGAATTACTTAGAATGGTCATTTTCAAATAGTACCAATTTCAGACGGTCACTGGTTGGCAGTGAAATGAATAAGGACTCGTTTAAAAAACATTTTAAAAGAGCAAATACTTACAAATCACAATTACTGTTAGTGCACATACTAAAAAAGAAAAATAAAACACCCGTAAAAATGGTTAGAATTATACTCTACAAATATTGTTGTTTGTCTGCATCATTTTAAAGAATAGATATAGATGTATATCAAAGGGTGATAAAAATATTTAATGCGAATAAAAATCATCAAACAAATTTCTCGCTACTATTGTGAAGAATTGTGTCTCTTATGCTATACATGATCGATCAAATGTCTTTTTATTTTTCATTACAAAAACAAATATACATTTAAAAATTCTATACGGTTTGGCAAAACATAAAAGAGACCCGGTTTTAAATTTAAACTGTATGCAATTGATGAACATTCTATTGCATGCATGTAGCCTTTCGTCTGACTTTTGTGATATCAAAATAAACCAATGATCTTTTAAACAGTCATCTACAATTGTAGTAAAATAAAACAAAACATTTGATTGCATATTCATGCACGCAAGATAAAACAGTGTTTCATTTTCTTTGTAAATAACAACAAATGCATACAAGTGGAACAACCAAATTTTCACTTTGACATCTTTGTTTTATATAAAAGAGAAATAACTGTATGTTCCCTCATTACTTTTATTCACTATAGTCTGTTACATCAATTATCTGGCGAACACTATCATTTTCTCTGTAATGTTTTATACGACCGCAAATAAATGTATCAGCATGTCAAATTGCTTTTTGTTATGTTTTATTTGTACTTTAAGTTATGTGTTTGCGTTTATCTAAATATGTGTTTTACACACATCAAACTACTAATTTATATATAAGTATTACCAGATAATTTGCGGTGTACTTAAGATAATAAAAGAACTGACGTTAACTTCACCAAGACATATTGCAATATCTAACGACATGACTATTGTGTTTAGTCTCAAGGACAACTAATTGATATGAGATAGAAGTTTCATTTTTCATACATTAACATCTCCAAGAACACATGATTGTGATAGGATTAAGGTAAATATGTGTTACTTACATCCTCAAACCTTGACTGCTAAAAAAAAATAAATAAGAAAAGTGTAAGCTTATCAAACATTTGAAAACAATGTGTTTACTGAGTCTGGTATAATTATTAACTTTTAATGATCCTAATCTCATACTTTAATATATAAATGCTTGCTCTTATCTAATACACACAATATAATGATTATGGACTTAATTCAGTGAATTCAAATAATGCTTTCACATTTATAGTAAGTATGGTCGTTTTGTAAGAATCTTAATCTGTCCTAATATACGCACCAAAAAAAGCTAGAGGTTAATATTTCAATATGCTATGAACACCAAACAAATAAATTAAAGCAAAGTTAACATAATTGAACGTCTATGTTTAATGAATTCTTTACATTGTTTAAGTAATCAATATAAATACATGAACTCTTTTGTTAAGCTGAAGATGATCTAAAGTATACTAAGATAAAAGAAAATTTAAATTCTAATGTTTTATGCAATTCGCTTTGTAAACAACACCGTGATACCATTTGCGATATATCGACTCAGAGATATATATAATACTGGCTCGAATAAAACACTTCCCACGTTAATCCACATGTACTGGAACCTTTTTACAAATCCTTCGCCCATTTTATTGTTTTAAAAATTGCATTTAAAAAAAAGAAAAATAACTTGTATTCTTATTCGGATGCATAATAAAAAGAAGTAATGCACTAGAGCTCGAAGAAATTAACAAAATCAAAGTAAATCAAGATTCCGCGAAAGTCTATTACTGATTTTGGCGCATTTAAGTCATTTCAAAACATGACGTCATACAAATGAAGACGCTAGAGTTGAAAGTTTTCTGCTACATGAACAATCCAAATTCGTACAATACTATATTTAAATTGATTTTGAGGTAGGTTTTTGTTTACTTTCTATTGTATTGTATTATTCCCATATATACTGACCGTTTTAGAAACGCAACACTAGATTAATTTATTGTTATTTTTGAATGAATGTGTCACCGTGAAAAGCAATAAAAATTGCCTGTTACAAACGTCAAAATGATTTTTAGAAAGGTCAACAAATTCTGTCTGACAACTTTTGGGTTCTGTTTTACACTTTCTGATTTTGCATTTGTTCAACCTATTAATTGGTTATTGCAATTATGCGGTTGCTTCTTGGGGGCTTTAAAGGTTTTTCCTCAGTCGATTCTTTGGTAATTCAGTTGATGGGAAACATTTATGACATGAATCTGTACACAATGGCACTCGGCAATTTGATTAGTAGTTAATGTTGCAGCCGCAAAACATATCTGGCAAATGACGTTGTGTAATCAAATTCTGTTGACGTTTCATTGTCACTACACGTTAATCTGTTCATTGATGACCAGTAACAAATCTTGTCTACTTGTATCGTTGTTTGAAGGACGAGTTTCTGAAGTCTTACATATATGGTTGCAGCACGTTTATATGTTCATGTTTGCAGTATTCTTAAGGGCTAATTCAGTTTTTTTTATTTCTCAGTCATGGCAATATGGAGATACAACAGTGTTAACTGATTCATGTGAGGCAAAGGATTGAAAGAACTGTTTCACAAAGCAAAAATTGATCAATGACCACAGGTTACTCAGATTTTGATTTTTTGTAAAGAGAAAGAAAGTATGATATGCATGAAAAGTAGATGTAAGAGAATCAAACATGAGTGTTGCTTTTTTAAAGTCGTTCAGTATATAAACGTGTTGTTTTCATTATTAAACTGATTTCAGCAAGAATATGGCGGCTCCGACGTTGAAATGTCAACTTTTGAATTGACGGTAGCTTACGAGAAAAACATGTAAATTAAAAATGGCATATGGCCTGGGCCTTTATATTCGTTAATTTTATCCCTCGATAATGCATAGGATAAAATTCGAATATCACCGCCCAGGCCATATAAAAATTTCAAACAACGGCTTCCATAAAACATTTCTTAAGTAAACTTCAACAACACATTTGCAATAAATAATGGCATGACTATTGTTGATGTGAGATAGACTTTTCTTTTTTGATGCATTAAAAAACAAATGAGTGTGATATTATATTTAGGTAAATATGTGTTACTTACATAGAACGTCCTGAACTGCAATGAAAAATTACATAAGAAAAGTTTTAGCTGAACAAACATTTAGAAAACAGTTTTACTGTGTCTGGTATAAATATAATCTTTTAATGATCCTTATCACATATTGTACAATAGAAACGTTTGCTCTAATATAAGACACAACATATAATTATAATTGGACTTAATTCAGTGGTGCATTCAAATGATGCGTTCAGAATTAACGTGCGACTGAACTATTTGTGAAAATCTTAATCTGTCGTTATATCGACAACAATAAAAATTAAATATTTCGAAATTAACAGCAGTTCAAAGTTAAAATAAATATGCTTAGAATCATGCAAATATGCTATGATCACAAAAAAAAAGAAATTAAAGCTATTCGAATTGAACGGTCTATGTTTAATAAATTATTTACATTATTTAAGTAATGAATAAAACTACATAAACTATCTTGTTAAGCTGAAGATCCCCTAAACTATGTACCATCAGTTACTAGAGTTTCATCAATATAGAAAAATACACATAGACTGAACAATAAGATCACAACCGAGCTATTTAGTTTTGTATGCGAATAAAACAATCTTTATAATGTTTAAGCACTGACAAGAGTTCTAACTTTAATACATACCCGATCCACCTTGTTTTACGTTCATTCCTGTAAAACAAATGACATACTTGAGTTTTTGAGAAGTAACAAATCTTTACTTTAGAACAAGAGATGCATTTATGTACGTTGTTTTCTTACATACATTACCGGAATAACTGTTCAATACAATTAGAAATGAAAATGTTTAGATTGCGTTACATTTGGAAGGCAATCTTCCGACTTTATTTACAAAAGAATATTGGAAACACACTATTGTTGATACACCTTGTACTATGTCATGTCCTAAAATAACTACACTTCCAAAGCATAGGCAAATGATAATGTTTTGTTTTTGCATATTGATTTTAATATCTTGTATTCTTAATTTTGGTCTTGGTGTTTTTTCTGATTTTGATAGTTCGAATGCTTACAGTTTGATACCCTGATGTATGATCTTTCTAGCTATCTTGTGACTAAACTCATCATAGATACCAGGACTAAATTTTGTATAAACGCCTTTTCGTTTTATTTTTTCAAATGAAATAATTCTTATTTTTTAATATTTTATACCTTAAAAAGAGTAAAAAGATAGCGAATAAACGGTATTTGTTTTACACAGGACAATTTCCAATCATATCATTTATTAATTCTAATTTATTTTTTTGCTAAAAATATATTTCAAACAGTTTCAAAAATTTTTGTTGTAATATACGCAACAATGAAAATAAAATATTTCAAAATTAACAGTAGTTCAAAGCTAAAAATAATATACTTATTTGGAATCATGTCAATATGCTATGAACACGAAAAAAAATTATCGCAAACAGAATTGAACGGTCTAATTTATTATTTACATTGTTTAAGATATCAATATGAATACATACACTCTCTTGTTAAGCAAAAGATGCTCTTAAGTATGTACCATTAGTTACTGAATCACTCAAGCTCTATCAATATACCATTGTTTTCGTATAAAAAACGGGTTTTTTCTCACATAGAATGAATAATCCCGCTTAGAATAATTTAAAGCTCAAGCTATTTAGTTTCGTATGTGAATAAAACAATCCTCATAATGTTTAAGCACTGAAACGAATTATAAGTTTAATACATACCCGGGCTTCGAAGTCCTGGTAATAGGTTCATTCCTGTAAAAAAAAAATACATACTTGTGCCTAATTGTGAAGTGTTTTTGAAAAGTCACAAATCTTTACTTTAGTACACGAGACGCATGCGTGTACGTTGTGTGTTTGAAAAAAATATTACCGGAATAATGGTTCAATGAGATTTTTTTAAGAAAATATCCCACTAAAATGTCCATACATTTTAAATGTCATCCTTCATGTTAATTTACAAAGAAAAATTCTCGGAAACACACCAATAAATCAATGAGGTTACAAAGTGTTTTAGGTTGTGTCCAAAAAACATTATCATTCCAACAAAAGGCCAGATAATTATTTTTGTTTACATTTTATATATGAACTGGTCTTCAATTTACTTTATAATACTCGACTGTAATTTTAACTATACTTAATTTTTTTTATATACATAAGGCCGTTAGTTTTCTCGTTTGAATTATTTTACATTCAATTTGTCATATCGGGGTCTTTTATAGCTGACTATGCGGTATGGGCGTTGCTCATTGTTGAAGACCTATAACTGTTAATGTCTGTGTCATTTTGGCCTCTTGTTGACAGTTGTCTCATTGGCAATCATAAAACCTCTTCTTTTTTATATCGACAGTCTGAACTTGTACTCTACTCGACCAGTATTTAACCATTGTGTACGCGGCTGAACTATTCTCGATCTCATATGAACCATACTCGACCTAGTCAGAACCGCACCCGATATAATCTGAACATATTTGACCAAGTATTTACCGACGTTCATCAATTTTTCTTTACCTCACGTATTACTTATCAGGTGAATTCAAAGGCCTTGTGATTTAAGTGAAATATAAGGTATTACTTGATCGTTCACTAATAATCAGAAGAACAATTAAAAAAAAGGTTAATTCAAACCATCTTTGTTTTCTGTAATTATACATTTTTAAAAGTACACTTTACTTACGTTGAAATCTGTTCATTCCTGTAACAAAAATCCAATAAATATACCAAATAACAATACAGTACAAAACAATTGAAGAGTTTGTTATTTTGTTAAACAAAATCCCAAACACATGTATTTGTTAGCAAATCATGGCAGGTTGAATTAAAAAGGAAAACAAACATTTCACCAAAATCCTAATTTCAAAGAACGTGGAATGTTGTGTATTCATTTCAGAAATACACATTCATTACATCTGTCAAGATTTACTTAATAATACTCCGAATATTATAAAAACATTGCTTATCATTAAAATACAACATGTTTAATACATTATTGAACAAAGTTTGCATGTTTTTAGTTCTAGTGTGGGGACTGTTTTGTATGCACTAATATCAATCTTTTATTGTAAATAGGAAAGTAACATCTTCCAAATATTTGCACTTAAACAGTAAGGTACGTTAATTTTTATTTAGATACTTTTTACTCTTATTTTGTTAGCAGTCAATATAAGACTTTATTTTATCTGTTAGGAAAATGTGTAACGGTGTTGTTTTGAATACAACTTCTCAAGACAATTTACATATTCTGATTAGTCTGAATTGACTTCAATATTATCACTCTAGGGAGACAATTTCCATATACTATACAATATCATAACAGATGATAATGTCAGTAATGACAAGTTCTTTTATATTACTTCAAAATTTACCAACAGTCTTGACATGACATTTCAATAAGTCAGAAAAAAACCACCATGGACCAACCCAGACAATTATAAAAACAACATTGTCAATGTGGACATTATTTTAACTTACCAACATTCACCGCAGGCGTATTTGTACTTCTTTTGTGACTCTGGTGCCCTGAAATATGATTATCCAGAGTGTAAATCTTATTTCTGAAAAAAGCATGAGAATAGGAATAGAAGTATATGACACAACTGTAATGTTTGCCAAAACACGTGTTAAAATTTTCAACGAAAACATTGGTATAAACTAATGTTCCCAGCACATTTTTGCAAATCAAGTCTTTTATAGCGGACAATACGTTACAGTTTTTTTTGTATCTAGTTGAAACCCTTACAAGTGCGTGTGATTGATAACATCTTTTTCTCATTAGAACTTTAGTGAATATATGTCTCATTGGCAACCATAACACATCTTTTTGTTTTTTAGAGAGTGTATAGAAAGTCACCACTTCTTTACAAATCTTCAGTCATCTAATGGTTATCAACATATTGTAGTTCGTTTTCCCACAAGCTCTTGTAGTGACATTACATGACGGACTACTGTCTAGTATTTGTGTTGTGCTTCTGGCGTTGTCTGCATCTTCAATACTGAATGGTTACTTTTATTTTTCTTTAATCATTAGTGTTCTATAGTCAAATAATGCCTCATATGTACTTCTATTTCCGTTACTTAACAATAAATTATTTGTAGTACCTGGTATTTTGTTTTCTATCAGTTTTTTCCATCAACGCGTTTCCTTCCCTAAAACAAAATGATAATATACACCAGGAATCCATAATAGACAAAACACTTTTTTAGAAAAAAATTCCGAAGCGCCTTTTATACACAAGCAACAGGAGGACATTTACAACTAAGAGATATAAATGATGGATGAGTTTTATAGGTTAAATTTGTAATGTCCTATATACACGATATAAGCAAAAACATCACAAACATAACAAGAATGTCAAATCAGTCTCGGACAAAATATCTTAATGTAAAAAACGACCAGTAATGGCAGTAGCTTATTTTTTCACACGTGACGTTGTGAGTGAGGCATTTGCTACAAACAAAATAAATCCTTCAGCTACTAAGTGTCCAACATAAGAGACAACAACCACGTGCTAGAAACTGTAAAACTTTTTTTCAACAATGGATGGTTCTTCTTTGTAATCATGGTCTACATTTAAAGGGAATACCCACACCTAAAGATACCGCAGAACTATATAGGTATGCAAGATCACATACCTATAATCCAAATCCATTAACTTTCAGCTGTAGTTAACGATGTTAAAACCTTAATTTCTTTAAATTGAGTTTTACAATTTTTAAATTAAAATCTGCAATACCAGATGCTTTAATGTACTTTGTGTCGTTCTATCAAACTGTCTGCTTTCATTTTTTATGTATATAAGGCCCTCTTAACCATGTTAACCGTTGTATCTCCTATAATTGCGGTACATTGTATGTAGGCTTCTGTTCATACAAACCGGTCAAAACTAAACCTTCGTCGTATCAAAATGAGTGTACGAAATTAGTCTGTTTGAAAAATTATGTAACAACATTTTCTTTCCTAGGTTTGTAGTATCAATCATAAAGATAGTCAGTTATTATGATCTTTTAGTCTTTCTAAAACCTACTTTATATGTTTGCCTTTGAAGATAAAAGTTTTTTTTTTTTCAAACAAAAGCTCGAAAGAGTATCAGTGTATTCTTATCTTGCGTAGTGTTGTTTGTCTTTTGTTTTTTTTTTAATATTGTTTGTATTTTTTAAATTTTTTGTCGGTTTATCGGCCCATTTGGTATCTGTTGCTCCTATTGCATTGCTATGTGACACACCTTCAAAATACAGGGAAATCATGTAGTCAAGAAATCAATTCGTATACCGATGCAATAATTAATACCATTATTATCCCTTTTCTATGAATTGATTACTTACTTAAACTGCATCTCCCCGAAAAGGCTGTCTACTTCTGTGCCTGAAGGACTTTTGTTTCTGTATGACACATAAGACCTTCCGGGAACTGGCTTTAAATCTATGTTGTCTACATCAACTCTAAGTTTCTTCAGCTTCTGTAACAACAGAACGTCTGCCATTGTTTCCATTTTCTTGATTTTCTTTTCCCATTGTTGACAGTTTTCGATATCTCCACGATAAACTTTGGTTAATGCAGTTATATTTTGTAAAGTTTTCTGTTCCTCGTCATGCAATAGCCTAACAAAACTATCTACTTTCTTATCAATCAAATTCTTCCAGTAGTTCCCCTCTTCAGTAATGGTCTTGATGACTGCTCTGACTTCGTCACGGTAGGTTTTTGTTTCTTTCTCTATTTTGCTAAGGTTTACCTTGGATGTTGTTACCTTTGCTTCTATGTTCTTGACAACTTCGAATCTGAGTTTTTCAGTTGATTTAGTAAGATCTGTCATCAAATGGCGGCTGTGTTTCTCTACGGAGCAAATTCTACACACAAGAGTATCACAATCTTGACAGTAGAAAAAGTAAATTTCTTCATGTTCTGTACAAAGGAGTTTTTCATCCTTGTTAATATTTGGTCCACTTAAAAAAGTGTGGTTTTTACAAGACTTCGTGCGTAAATGAGATGATTTACAGCTTCCACAAAATGACTGGTCACACTGTTGACAATAATATTCACCAGGTCCAGCAGTACAAATTTCACAAGTGGAAGCAGCAGCTTGGGCCATTTCGATATTTAAATATAAGTCACCTGTGGCAAGTTCATGTACAAATGTATCTGTGAAGCGTAGTTGTAATCAACAATCCAGACTTTAAAGTAAAGGTTGTTTCATAGTATAAAAATAGAATTAAACGTAGTAAGATACACTTGAATTATTGAAATAATTCATCATGTTTATATTATTCAATGAGTTGACTTGTTTGTATATTAAATACATGTTTGTAGCGACCGACTGTTTAAAGTTAATCGACAAAGGTAAGTACAGATGGTAACAGTGAAATCAACTCAAGTTTCTTAATAATGTACGTCAATGTTCACATAATCTAAATTCACTTTTGTTTAGTTATGTGTGTTTCCATTGTTAATCCCGTTTCTTTTAGTCAATACTCACCTCTAACTTTGATAAACTACTAATATGTTGTGATAAATATCCGAACGTAAATTCCTACTCCTGATTATATAAACTTCCCTGTAGCGATACGCGTAACTATGTCTATCACATGATAGTTTAAAGTTATTTGTACTTGATCAATACATATGCGTATTAATCTATTTATAAATCATTTCTACTATTTATAAATCATGTCTACTACTTATATCCAGTATACATGTAGCAGGTCAACAAGGCTAACACAAGTGCAATAGAAACTAACAATTTCATAATAATGTACGTCAATGTTCACCATACTTAACCAGGTTAACTTTTAGTAACTTGTTTCCTCTTATATTTAATGTGTTTCCCTCAGTTTAAATTTGTAACCCGGATTGATTTGTTTTTTTCTCAATCGATTTATGAATTTCGAACAGCGGTATACTCTGTTTAAGTTGTATGTGTGACAAATATCCGAACGTAAACTTCCACTACTGATTACATATATTTACATATAGTGATTCGAGTAAAGATATCTATCACATGTTAGTTAAAACTAGTGATAATAAAATTGAGAATTAAAATTAGGGGAAAATGTCAAAGAGATAACAACCTGACCAAAAAGTCTATTCTAATAATTTTTGTAAAGCCTGTTTTCTATTGATCACTATTATAGCAAGTCAGAAAGTCTCACATAAATAGGGTTCTTGGTGATTTGATTCACACTACCTGCATATAATCATCCAAACCAACAACATAGCTGTAGTGTTTCGATTATAATATCTGATATGATTTTACAATTCCCTCTGTACTTAACAAAAAGAAAAGTAAATAAGATTGACATAGTAAAAACTGAATCATCAAAATTACGTAATTATTGAGATTATTTCAGTAGGAATTGATTCATAATTAAAAATCAATTGAAATATAAATTATAACAAACAAAAATAAAGTTGAAATTGAAATGGTGTTGTTATTTTGAATAGTTTCCAAATTCATTGGATGTAGAAAGACTTTTGAGCGCAATCCATTTAGATATGGATCCAACCGGTCTATGTGAGATATTACCGTTTCCTTGTAATTGTTGCTAAATAAACTCATCACAGATACCAGGATTAAATATTGTATTTACACCAGATGCGTGTTTCGTCTAACAAAGACTCATAAGTGACACTCGAATTCCAAAATTCAACAGGCCAATTCAAGTACGACATTGGTGACCATTGAGGACCAACATTCCTAAAAGTTTTGCCAAGTATAGCTAGGTAATCTATTTGTGAGGTAGAACATCCTTAGTATTCCAAAAATTCAAAAGTTTTGTAAACAATTAATTTATAAATATGACCGTATCAATGATTATTGATGTCAGCACAGTATGTCAGCACAGTGATGACTGCTGGGCGACTTAGCGATACCATATATCCATCTTAACATCCTATTGCAACAACATAAACTGTAAGGTAGATAAGCAATCGAAATGTTATAATCGTCGATCAAAGCAAATTTGTCCATAAAAAGATTCGTTCACCAAGAGATTGTGTAGATCATTTTATTAGAAAAAGAAAATTTATAAAATGGAAGGTTCTCTTTATAGGAATAGTCGGAACGATAATGTACCTAATGTAGAATTATGAGCAGCTTTTTCCCTGCGACTTACCAACCTTACCTAAATGACTAATTTACATAAAAAAGAAATTGTATCAGCATCTTGAATTGTATATTACTTGCATTAGTGTGTCTCATAGTGGTTGAAGGAAACTTTGCTTTTTGATATATTCATGTGAATTAATGAATTAAAGTAATGTTCCATCTAATGTACTCAAATTTCAAACAATATAATAATGGATTAAAAGGGTTGAGTTAATTGATATTATACATTTACCATTTACCTCACTTTTATTTTTGATTTCGGTATTGGTATCGGTTTCGGTTTCGGTATCGGCTTATGGTGAACACGTCTTTTAATGATAATCATAAAATAGAACTATAGCATGGACAAAAAAAGTGAATAAATTACATACATCAAATCTTAATTTTTAAATCTTAACTTTTAAATCTTAAATTTCAAAGTAAGTATACACTCTCATAATCATGTACTATAAAGTATAATAATATAACACAACCAATCTGAGGGATAGTTTTTCAACATATTCATATGAATGTAATACTATACAGTAGCAAACTTCATTTAAAAATTGCAAAGACAGGACAACCGGAAACTAAAATCTGTAATATATTTTCTTTTATTTACATTGTATGTGGTATTAAGGTAATGAATGGAACCATAACACAACGATTTAACTGATCCGTATAATGAGTAATTAACATACACAAGACATATATATAATATCCTATTTTCAAAATATTATCGTAATACCCAATAACTTACAAATGACCTACAAAAATCACAGAACTTTCCCTCCAAAACTGAATGAGGATAAGTACAGGAAAATGACTGAGGTCCAATATAGGAAAGTATCAAACTAATTAAGACCGTAGTCATATCTATATTAAAAATTGTAATCGAACTATCTAAATATATATATGTCTTAACTGGATCAACTACATGTAATACTAATCAAATACCAATCTAAAGAATTCGTAATGTTGTGTCCTATTTTATCTCTGTAAAATGATGGTGATTATTTGCTTGTTGATTGTATTGTCATTAAATGAGTAAATTTTCAAGTATATATATATGTGTCATGACTTATGTAAACGTTACTAGTCTGTACAGTTTTGCTTGATTGTGTAAACGTGATTATGATTTGAAACAAAAAGATATTAATCACAATATATGTCTTTCTGCATTTTTAATATTGCATCAGTTAATAAAGATGTAGAAGTTAAATCGCAAAAAAATATCTAAACTCCGAGAAAAACTCAAAACGAAAAATCCTTAATCAAATGGATATGTATTTATCATGTTTATGTATAAATGTATCGATAAATGATTAGGGTTAAGGTGAGGGTTTGAGTAAACCTGACTCTAATAATGAGAGTTAAAAAAACTATAATAAATATGTCATATTGTCAAAATCATATCCGACGTTCGAAAGACATATATATATTAAAATAACTATTCTTTTTTGAGGATTTGGTAAAATAACTGCTGCGGATTTTTATGTTTATGAATGTTTTAAAGCAAAATGGCTGTCGTTTTAATGTTATGTTTACAATTTAAACTATATTTTGATTGAATGAATATAGAAACAAATGAACAAAATTTACATTTTCAGTTTAAAATCTTATATATCCAAAAAAAGATGCGCCAATGACACAACTCACCACACAAAATCAATGAAACCAAAAAAAACAAATATAAGTATCCAGACTGATCAACAATTGATAAAGCCCATACCACATAGTCAGCTATTTATGGCAGCTAAATGACAAGCGTAAAACTATTTAAACCAGAAAAAACGGCATAAGTAATGTACAAAAGTATTATCGAAAAACAAATATGCAACACATCAACAGACGGCAACTACTGAATTACAGGCTCTGGACTTGTGACAGGAACATATATACAGAACGGGACTGGAATCCCAACCCTCCCCGTATTAAAAAATGAATTCTTTACCATTAGGAAGATTAGCAGACAAATACAAAGATCACATTAAATTAGGATATTTCTTTCTTCCACATTAATAGTATCGTTACGTATGTAGAAATATCTTTTTATATTATTAACATAAATGTTATCAATCATCAAAGCCGCGCTTCAAAGTTATTGTGAACAATCTAATCTAGAGGTTTCGTGAGTTAGCTCTGGATAATAAAAAAACATTGAAATCATTAGTTTTGATATTTTAAGAGTTCATAATATCTGACACTCTTTCATTTCGCAACAGTCGAAAAACATGTTATTTTTCAAAACTTTACGCACGTATTCCGTATTCCAAACTAAAAAACAAATTGAAAATATTGGTTCTGCTTTGTTTTGTATATAAAAATTGATCAACATAGGTACTTCATGTAGTACCTTCTCTAAGGAAAGGAAGTATCAAAATTTGCAAAACACCAATTTTCTGAAACTCACATTATAAATATACTTGATTTCTTAATAAACAGCATATCTGTTACCTTTATAGGCCATGTTTTTCAACAGTTTTAATGGCATTCCAATGGAAACAAATGATGCCCCTCTCAGCTAGTAACTTTATTCATAAAAGGTTGACTCTCGACAGTAAGTTCTAAGAAGAACAAAAAGAGGTAAGAAGTATCCTGTAACTTGACTTTCTGATATGTAGATGATGTTTTCTTACTCAATATGTCTAAATGTTGTAGCAAATAGCTAATTTTTCTTTCCAACAACTCTGTATTGCTACATGTATGTATATCAAATTATATTTGACCTATCTTAGGAAAAAGCTAAAATAATAATAAATTGTTCTTCACTTCTTAATTTCTTTTTAAAACGAAAATAAATTTCAAAATAAGAATTGCCTTGTTTGTAATGAGGATAAATTATAAAACATATATACATTTCTCTGTTTCAATTCCTCTGCTATACGCGTCTGGCGTATTGAATTATATACCTTGCAACTTTGATAACTATTTACACTGCTGATTGACGTTTTGTCTCCAATGGTATCACCAGCCCAGTAGTGAGCACTTCGGTGATGAATTTTTAGAATTTTCCCGTAACAAAACTTTGCATTTTTCAAAAAACTAAGATTTTTCTTATCCTTTGAAAAGATAACCCTAGCCTTATTTGGGCATTTTTTTTTCTTCAAATTTTGGGTCCTCCATACTCTTCTTATGTGTACTTCTTTGGCTTTATAACTATTTTAATCAGAGCTTCACTGATGAGTCTTATGAAGATGAAACGCGCGTCTGGCGTATTCAATTAGAATCATGGTACTTTTTTTTTAATTTGATAACTATTTACATCACGGGGTCGATGCCACTGCTGATCAATGTGTTGCCCCAAGGATATAACAAGTCCAGTGGTTAGCACTTCGGTGTTGACATGAATATCAAGAATAAGGTCATTTCTATATTTTTTCTGTTACAAAACTTTTGAATTTTTTGAAAAAACGAAGATTGGAATATATTACCTTAGCCATATTCGGCACAACTTTTTGGAATTTCGGGTTCTCAATACTCTTCAAATTTGTACTTGTGTGTTGAAATGAATATATGGTCATTTTCATATATTTCCCGAAACAAAACTTTGATTTTTTCGAAAGAATAAGGATTTTCTCATCCCATAAATAAATTACCGTAGCCATATTTTTGCACAACTTTTCGGAATTTTGAGTCCTCAATACTTGTCAACTTTGTACTTGTTTGGCTTTATAACTACATATATTTTGATCTGAGCGTCACTGATGAGTCTTGTGTAGACGAAAAGCGCATCTGGCGCATTAAATTATAATTCTGGTACCTTTGATAACGATTTACTATATTGTTACGTGTTTCGTTGTTATTGTGTCTTAACTTCTAAAATCTAAATTGTCTATATTTAAATGTTCTTTCTTTCTCTTTTTCCATGTGTTTTTTTTTATTTGTTTTTATTTCTTTCAGTTACATTTTTAATTTAGCTTCAACATATTTTAGATTTGATACAATAACAATCAAAATCAAAATCAAGGAGTAAACAAAAACTCATAGAGCAAAAAGACAATTACATCAACAGTTACATATAATAAATAAGAAACAATACGAACTCCACTAAAAACTGGGAGTGAAATCAGAACTCTATAGAAATAAGGCGCATCCTAAATTGGACATGCATAAAAGTCTTCTTACCTTTTGAAGACAAGCAGCACTAGAAATAAGACTTGGGTTTTTGGAAGTCGTCAATGAGTATACTATGAAGCGCATTTATCCTCAATGTTCAATACCAATTCATTGAAAAGTAAATTTCTAATAACAATGGTATCGGCATATTTCTTCTTCATAAAAAGTTGCATGTTTGCAAATTTAGTGGTTAGTTTAAATTATCAATGACAACCAACGCATAATTTTAGAGTAGGGCTACTTTAACATACACATGCAGGTAAGTTCAAAATTTGACAACTGCATGTTTACATTCGTCACTTGAATGTGCTAAGCAAAGCTATTTATGTTTTTAAAAAGCCGATACACGAATAAAAACTTTAATGTAATAAATGTGTTATTAAAATGAATAAAGTCATCAATTTTCATTTTAAAATTATTTCGATAGTGCAAGGTTCAGGGTAGATTAGTGCTAATTGGTTGATAAAAATGTTCATAAAAAAAGAAACAGATGACAAATTTAAAGCCATAACACAAACTAATTTATACAACTTTCTCCAAATTTAACTACAATGGTTCATGACATGTTTTTGCTGTTTACCATGTTTATTAAGCTTAACAAATAAAAAAAAACGGCATTGAGCCTTCCACTCCAGAATGATTCTATGCTTCACCAGTTTATAATCATGCAACTTACATTCCCTGTTTTAAAAATAACATGTTTGCATATATTGTCGTAGATTTAGGAAAATGTATACACTAGACAATGCTCATTTTTCTGTAATTTCGTGGTTCACAAATTTAAATGAAATCCGTAACATTTATGCTACACATGTATAATAAATCAACATTGATATGTATTCGAGCAAAAAGATGCATACGAAGCAGTAGACATGGTATACATGTGTATAGGATATTTAATATCACCCATGTATATATATCAAATTAAAGATAACACTAGCTTATATGTTTGTTGAACAGAGATTAGCCGTGATAATAAAAAGATATTAGGTAATGACGTCATGGTTATATGCATTTACATCTCGTTTGAACTACGATATAACTTTGTAAGTATTGATCAACTTTAATATTGTATATGTTTTTGTTTAATATTGATATAACAATATTATAATTTCAATAATACCTGTTATTGTTATGCGAAGCCTCAAACAAGAAACTATAAATTATAAAGGCAATCGCTGACTTATCAGACATTCGAATTATTATAAAGTTGTGTACGTTAATACAATGTATATGTGTTTAGAACATAATAGTTTACTTGATATGTTTGCACTTATGATGATAGCTCAAGCAATCACACACGTTTAAAAAATACTATTTTAAGTTTTAGTTTCTTGTGTACAATTTGGAGTTTGGTATGGTGTTCATTATCACTGAACCAGTGTACATTTGTTTAGGGGCCAACAGAAGGACGCCTCCGGGTGCGAAAATTTCTCGTTGCATTGAAGACCTGTTGGTTACTTCCTGCTGTTGTCTGCTCTATGGTCGGGTTGTTGTCTCTTTGGCACATTCCCCATCTCAATTTTCAATTTTATTAATCTACTTGAACGAATTTAATGCTACATTTTGATATTTATTGTCTAAATGCGTTTGCTATGATGAGTTTATTGTTACAGAGAAAGAAACTTTAACTAAACATCTAAAGTAACTATCAGCTGATTTTTGTTTATTTATGTCGGCATTTCTGAGAATGCTATTTTAGGTTTTGTTTACTTTCAAGTTTTACAAACAAGTACTAACCCACTACATGTTAAGCTATAGCACTTCCTGGAATATATAAAAACAAATGTAAACCATTTTTAGAAAAACGTAAAACGATTATCCTACGTTTCAATGTTCCCCTAACTTGGAGAACGACAATATAAAATAAGGTTAAGTTAGCTAGTGTTGTCATCAATGGTAACAGCTTGAAAAATATTACACTAAGCTAATAACAAACATAATTTGTCTTTGTATTACATTGCATAACAGTTAACATTTTTACACATTGTTTGATATTTGTTTTAATGTGGTTTTCCTACTTGTCAAATCGAGCGCAACCGATTTATGTGTGGTCGAAACACGTTTCAAATAAATAAGCCGAATATCTTTATGATTTTTAACTACTCCAATTGTTGGTGGGTTTGAAGATTCTGATAGGTTAGTTCTCTTCACAGGTTCCACAGTTTGCGTTTGCGTTTGTTGTTTAGTAATTGTATTATTTTGGTCATTGTTTATGTGGTTTTATTTATGTATTACTGTGATTGCCTTTTCGTAAGCCTGTTTATTAAGTGTGTTAGGAATTCTATTTTCGATTTTGAATCATGTGTAATGGATAAGGTAATAAATCAATATTTTTTTGTTAAAATTTGACAATTTGTGCTCTGCGACCATTGACGATTTCAGCACAGCAATTACGTTTTTAACTCTGTTTTGTATGTGTTAATTGCATTGCCGTTTATTGTTTCGTAGCACTTAAGTGCTTCTGCTGTTTCGTTATTTTCATCTGATAATTGATGTGTTTCCCTCGGTTTTAGTTTGTAACCAGGTTTGTTTTCTTGTCAATCGATATATGAATTTCGAGCAGCGGTATACATGGTATACGACTGTTGCCTTTATCTAGTATGTAACTTATGTTGATGTAAGTTCAAGTATCAAAGACAAAGTATAAATGCACAAACACGTGGATGGAATATTGGGAGTCTAACAAACTCCATACGATGTAAGACATTAAGCTTTATAATGGTCTAGATCTTTATATGATACGGATTGCATGCTCCGCAGTATATTTCTAGTGCTTAGCTTTGAATTATCCTCGTTGTAATTTTCCACGTCACTGTTTTGATTACGTCAATGCTTTTCATTTTCATAAGCAACAGTGAGCAAACACCGCGCTAAATTTAAATTCAGTAATGGGGCTTTCCTCTGTATTCTAAGTGTGACAAAACATGTATTCATTAGATAACTACAATAGTTGACGTGTGATTGTTGCAACAAAGTATTTTCATCGTCTTACGAAACTTGCAATGGTTTACAAATTTGAGATCTTGACGGAAATTATGTAATCAAATTTTTCGTTTCCTTTAACCTGTTGGATAACAAGCAAGAAATTACAAACCATTAATAAAAGAACATTTTAGTCGCAGATACATGATTTGTGTATTAGCTGTTATTAGGTAACAGTAACTGTGAGTATACTGAGACTCATGGTTTTACTTTATGTCATTTCCAGATATGTTGTTGTTATTTTCTGCTTTGTATCGATCTGATGAGATAAGTCCTTTTCAAATGATTTTTATAAATTGTTTTTATGGTATGCATTCAAACCCAAGTATCATGTTGAATGGAGGGTTTGGCGCACACAAATGTGTTGAACTGTGCAATATTCAATAAGTTCCTGTCCTAATTCAAGAGCCTGTTTTAGTTTGTTTTTTTCTCTATCAATTTATGAATATCGAACTGCGGAATACTACTGTTGCCTTTATTTATTCAGTGGTTGTCAATTGTTTTGTACATAAATCAGAAAGTTATTTTCGTGTTTGAATTTTTCACATCTGTTATTTTTGGTTCCCTTATAGCTGTGCGGTATCGGTCTTGCTAAATGTTGATGCCCTTTGGTGACCTATATTTGCTTTCTTCTACATCATTAATTCAGTGGTGGAGATAGGTATATCATAGGCAATCATACCACATCTTCTTATACTATAATAACCATGTATCACAAGATATTAACCAACACTAAAGTACATCGTTTGTTTTACACCCAAGTTATCATATCGGTTTTATGGCAAACCTTTTAAATATTTCTCAGTAAAAGAACGTGATTCAACCGTAAATCAATTGAAAAATCACAAAATTAGAATGTTGTATCCTTTGGAGCACATTCCGGAACTTCTTATACATGCGGCGGACATTTATTGTTACATTTATTAGCTTTAAATTGTGGAATAATATTTGGTCTTACAAAATAACATGATAATCTATTCCCCGCCAAAGATCATATTTCGTTTTAAATTTTACTCCTGTTTTCTCTTTATTTCTGTTCGTTGTTGCAGGTTGCAACCTACCATGTCAAAGCCTGTTATCACGGGATATTCCAGGTAGTAAACCACAGAATAATGTAACAAATGTCATAAAACATGCGTGGAGGTCGTAAGCAAAAGATAAAACTTGTTGCCACATAATCATCCCAGAAGAATACATTATTTATAAATGATAAATAGAAAGATACGCTACTTACATTCGCAAACCCTGAATGCTAAAATATTGAATAAAACAAAAATTTCAAATCAGGAAATATTTTCTAATTTCAAAACAACCGTTTACTCTACTATACTATCTCTTTTCTTTGATTTTCATTAATAATTGTAAATCTTCTTAATTGCATACTGTTTACTTCGATTTGTTTCATGGTTTGGTATAGAAAAACAAAACTGAGAAATACCACGTTTTGAATTGTGAAAGCGACGCATATTTTTCGTCTGCCATGAGAGTGTTGGTTGATAAGAGTTTATTAATGTCAGTGTTACTTAATCTATGAATTATTTAACGCAAGAAAAGCAATGTATCGGCTTGAAATTAATAGTATGGGTCATGGTAGATCTTACAAGTCATCGGTCATCTAGAAATTCCAAATAAGGGATAATCACATATTATCAAATATGAACAAGGCATGCGTATATTGCAGGTTTGTGTTTTAAGGAACTTTATAACCATCTTAACTTTACATATATCAGTATAAATATTTTCCCAGTATGTAACCGGGGTAATATAAAATTTAACATATTTGATGTTTTAAATTTTTTTAAATTGTATTGTTATAGAAATGTCTTTCTTGAACTAGTTTTATAGCTAACTATACCTCTAAGTTGTATGCTTATTATATTGATAACCATGGGTAAACATAACAGACAGACATACGGTTTTGTAAATAATGAAAAATGTCAAAATTAGGAGAACAACATTGTTATTAAATATTGATCACTATACAAACATATATATCTATGTCAATGAAGAAATTTAATCATGCATTCATTTTAGTACACCATTTTAATGCCGGGTTTTTTTCGCCATTGTTGCTGTATTTTTTCATTATCATTTTACAATACTTTCGTCTGTGTTAAAATATATTGACGCTTTAGCATGTGTTTTACTGATTCATAATACGCATACGTTACTTACATTCCTCCAAAACTGAAAAAGACAGCACAATATAGAATATGGATAAGAATATGAATCATTTGATATAAAATTAGAAAAGCAATAAAAAAGATATGGTAATACAAACTGTCTTGTAATACTTATACTATAAAATAAATTGGGTGCTTTTATAGTAATCCTGTATTATATTCAAGTACTGTTATAATCGGTCGAGGTTAGCTGTATTTCCTTGAGGCGTAACCGAGGGCCAGTAGTACTGCTGATCGAAACCGAATACACTTGTACGATAACATAATGCAAAATAAATATAAAAACTATACTTTTTTATTCTTATATCTTAAAACAATAATCGACAAACTGACTGATGATTAACTTGAGGAGGACTCATACAGGAATGACATTATAATGCAAAAACTGATACAGAAAGAGTCTTCATTGTTGTATGTATGAGGAGTTTTAAGTCACATAGTAATTATCTAGTAATTCTCTAGTGTTTTGACAAACTTCTTTCTAGTAAAAATGATGAAATCTATAAATGGCGGTTTCCTAAGTTTAAGAATATAAAAACTCTACTTAAATCAATTATCATTTAAAAAGATATATTGATATAACCTAAGTTGTTGAAAACATCTTCAATTTGATGAAACACTGATTAACTTTACTCTTTTATTATCTTTAAAGCAAACCGTATATGTATAAGTCTACCTATATGTGTCGTTAAGTCTCATATATTTTATTACAAATTTCAGACAAGTTGATTAATATTACACTCAGGCACAAATTGTGTGCAAGAAGTGCAACATGGTATATTAACAAATAACATGTTATGCAGTGAGATGTAAGGAACTTGTTTTTCATCCAATACGGGACAAACTCTTGTTTACATCAACATACGTGTCGGATTTGTCTACTCTCCTTTGTAAGAAGTATCAATCTGGAAAAAGTATAACTTATAGCAATTATATATTTTATTTTGTAAGTTAGCTTTTTTAACCATTATTTCATGTTTAATTGTAATATTATTTCACTTTTCATTCAATTATGATTATGCATTTGACTATAATTATTAACCTTTAAAGATAGATAACTTACCGAAATACTAACTCTCCGAAAATGTTGTCTATTTCTGTACCTGAAACCTCCCTTTTTCTGTATGACAAAAATGGTGCATCAGCAATCTGCTTTTATACTATTTGGTCAACATCAGTTTTCAGTTGTTGCAGCTTTTCTAACAATAGTACATCTGCTGTTGTTTCCATTGTCATAATGTTTGTTTGCAGTGTTTGACCATTCTCTACAACTTCATTATAAACTTCAATGTATGCATTCATATTTTGTATTTCTGTCAGTTCCTTATCGTGTACTATCTTGATCAAGGCTTCTACTCTCTTATCAATCAAATTCTTCCAGTAATTGCCTTCGTCAGTTATGGTCTTAATGATGGTTTTAACTATCTCGCGGTAGGTTTTTGTTTCTATCTCAATTTTGTTTATGTTTTGCCTTGAAGTTGTTATATTCGAATCAATGATTTTGGCAAGTTCAGATTTTAGCCTAATGGTTGATTTAGCAAGGTTTGTCATCAAATGACGACTGTGTTTTTCAACGGAGCAAATTCTACACACAGGAGTATCGCAATCATGGCAGTAGAATAAGAAACTTTCTGTGTGTTCTGTACAGAGAATTTTTCCTTCCTGGTTGATATGTCGTCTGCTTAAAAACGTGTGGCTTTTACATGATGTTGCGTGTAAATGAGATAATTTACAGCTTCCACAAAATAATTGGTAACACTGTTGACAATATTGTTCACCTGGACCGGCAGTACATATTTCACAGGTTGATGCTGCAGCTTGGGCCATTTTCTGTAGCTTCAGTGAACACAATACTCTATGGCTTTTTCGATTATTCGTAAAGCATACTCCTAAAAGTAAAATCTGTGTAGTTAAAGAATAGTAACATAAACTGATCCCTGAATAACAAGTTAATCGGTTCAATTGAAAAAGTAAAACAATATGATAAAAATGGAAAATAAGGTCATGCTTCCGTAGCACTTTTTCTAGATATATCTTCATCAGGAACGATCAAAGCCGAATATTTGAAAGCAAAGGATTTATAAGAACTAGGGATGTCAAAGAGTACTCGAATACTCAAGTATCGCTCGGTAGGACCGAGTATCGATTACCAAAATGGTACTCGACTAATCGGTTTCCTGTTAGAATGGTGCTGGTTTTATATAGATTTTATATATTTATAGTAAAAAATAATAAAATTTAAAAACACGATTCTAATGTTTACATTTAACAGTTTTTTCAAAAGTATCCAAGCAGAGGTACATATGACCACGAGGATTTTCCCGAGGCTGACACTTTAAACGAATTTTGGTCAATTCCCCACCTCTGTACCGTCAGCGGATATATTTTTAACAGTATGACTGTTTATAGTTACCTCTTCAATTTGAGAAATCGATACATTCCAGAAAGAATTGACAAGATAATATAAATGTGATTGATGATGCTGAAACCTTGATTTCTTTAAATTTAAAGTTGAAATACCAGATGCTTAAATTTGTCGTTCTATCAAAGTGTCTGATTTCTATTTTCTTATAATTGAGGTACATTCAATGTGGACTACTGTTCATACAAAGCGAGCCAAAAATGACTCTTCGTCGTATCAAAATGAGCGTACGAAATTAGTATTTTTTAAACAATTTCTAACAACATTGTTTTTTCTAGATCTGTAGTATCAATCATGAAAATGTGCTGTTCTTATCTCGCAACCATTTGTTAATCTGCTTTGTCTGACTACCTCTTGAAGAAGTATGTTCAACAGATGTTCGTTAGTGTAATAACATTTTTTTTTTGTGTAGTGTTGTTTGTCATTTGGTGTTTTTTATTTTTTGTTTTTGTTATGTCATGGTGTTGTCTGGTTTTTTTTTCAAGAACGCTTTTGAATGTCTATTTGGCATTTTTTTGCTCCTATTGCATGGCTCGAAGACACACATATCACAAGCCCAGTAGTCAGCACTTTTTGTGCTGACATGAATTGTCATTGATATGGTTATATTTATAAATTAACTGTTTACAAAATATTGATTTTTTTTAAATAATAAGGCTTTTCTACCTCAGGCATAGATAAAAGAGGGACGAAAGATACCAAAGGGACAGTCAAACTCATAAATCTAAAACAAACTGACAACGCCATGGCTAAAAATGAAAAAGACAAACAGAAAAACAATAGTACACATGACACAACATAGAAAACTAAAGAATAAACAACACGAACCCCACCAAAAACTAGGGGTGATCTCAGGTGCTCCGGAAGGGTAAGCAGATCCTGCTCCACATGCGGCACCCGTCGTGTTGCTTATGTGATTACAAATCCGGTAAATAGTCTAATTCGGTAGGTCAAATTCATGAAAGGGAAGGGGATTGTAGTTACGACGTGAGGAACATATCCGATATCATTTGTGAAATGGTTATTCCATAACGGTCAACCAACTCGTGATGGCGTCCGTAAAATTTACGAAGGGATGATTTCAACTTCACCATTTGGAACTCTTGATTTAATAGCTTCCTTGTGAGCAGTAACCCTCTATCAAGAAAATCATGATAGGAAATGCAAGCACGGGAATATCGTATCAATTGAGAGATATATACCCCGTATGCAAGTGCTGCTGGAATGTTGCTACTTAGAAATGGAAAGTTCACAATTGGAAAGCTGAAATCATCTCTTTTGTCGTAAAGTTTTGTCTTCAACCGACCCTCATTGTCAATTTCTAGATGTAAGTCAAGATATGAAGCTGACTTAACTGTATCTGTAGTATCCTTTATCTCCAATTCGATGGGATAGATGCGTTCCACATAGTCACCAAATTTTGAATTGTTTAGTGAAAGAACGTCATCTATATAGCGGAAAGTAGAGTTAAAGGCTATTGCTAACTTCTTATCTTTCTTCCTAAGAAGTTCCTGCATGAAGTCAGCCTCATAATAATAAAGAAACAAGTCAGCAAGTAGAGGGGCACAGTTTGTTCCCATTGGTATGCCGACAGTCTGTTGAAAAACACGTCCTCCGAACGTAACAAATATGTTGTCAATCAAGAAATCAAGCATCTTGATAATATCGGTTTCAGAGAATTTTTTGTTTGAATCAGAGTGATTCTTTACAAAGTAGGATTTATCCCTCCCTAAGACAAGATACTTGTATCTACGTTGGCCATTCTTTTTTATGAAGCAAAGTAATACCAACTGTTTGAATTTGTCTTTAAGTTTGGAATGTGGAATACTTGTGTAAAGAGTAGAGAAGTCAAATGTTTTAATACTGTTACAAGATGAAAGAGAGTTAGATTGTATGTACTCTAAAAGATCTTTGGAATTTTTAAGTATCCACATCTGATTCACGCCACCTCTAGAATAGGCAGTTTCACAATAACTTTGAAGCCCGTCTTTGATTGCTGATAAAATGGATGTTAATAATTTAGAAAGAGGTTTTGTGGAGCACTTGGAAGACCCAGCAATATACCGCTGTTTGTAAGGACACTTATGTAGTTTAGGTATCTAATACAGTGATGGAAGATCAAGTTCTTCATCTTTGGTTGAAATACCAAAGGAACAAAGAACAGACCTATGATTATCCAGGATTTCCTCTTTGGTAAGTGTCGTGAGGGTATATGTTGAGTTTCCAAGTGAATTGTCTATACCTAATTCGTTTATCAAGCAATTAATGTAATGACTTTTACAGACAAAAACGATGTTATTTGGGGCTTTGTCTGCGGGGACAACAACATATTTATCATGGAGGTCGGATAGGTGTTTAGCAACATTTGGGTCTTTAAAAATTGACGTAGCATGGGCATTGATGGACCCATTCAGTTTCTTAATTCTGATTTGTATTAAGGACCTCACTGCCTTTATCCATTCGGATAGAGTGTCTACGTCTTCCTTCTCGCGCTTAGCCCATTGCCTGGCATAATCCTCGACTGAATCCATCAAAATTTTAAAGTTGTATTTCCAATTGATGGATTTAGGCTCACGATATTTCGGACCTTTCGATAACACGTTTCGTAGAGAAGTGTTATTAACAATGTTAAGGTCACCGGTAATAACGTGGCCAGCGGGATTATATGTGAATTGGGAACTAGCACAAGTGCAATCAGGAGGTTTAGACTTGAAGTCGTCAATATCGAGATCCTGCAAAACGCGTTTGTAATTGAAAATTTTAGTTGCAATAGCAATAGCTGTATTTGGCAAAACGTTTAGGAATATTGGTCATCAATGCTCTTCAACTTCGTAATTTATTTGGCCTTTTTAACTGCGAAATGCGCGTCTGGCGTATATATTTAATTTACTCCTGGCATCTATGATGAGTTTATTTATTATTCAACAGATAGAGATACCATTTATTCAAGAAAATATTCCGTATACCGATGCAATTGTTAACACGATATTTTTTTTTTTACGAATTGATAACTTCCTTAAACTGTAACTCTCCGAATAGGCTGTCTATTTCTGACCTAAAGGCTTTTTGTTTCTGTATGACACAGATGACCTTTCAGGAACTTGCTGTAATTCTATGGTGTCTACGTCAACTTTAAGTTTCTTAAGCTTTTTTAACAAAAGTACATTTGATTCCATTTCTTTGATGTTCTTTTGCCATTGTTGACAGTTTTCGAAATCTTTTCGATGAACTTTGATTAGTGCAGACATATTATGTAATGCTTTCTGTTCCTCTTCCTGCACAAGCTTAACAAAACCATCGACTTTTTAATCAATTAGTTTTGTTCCAGTAAATGCCCTCTTCCGTAATGGTCTTGATGACGGTAAGCTTTTGTGTACTTTTCAATTGTGTTTACGTTTTGACTCGATGTTGTTTCCTTTAATACAATATCCTTGGCAAGTTCAGATCTAAGTTTTTTAGTTTATGTTGTAAGGTATGTCATCAAAAGGCAACTGTGCTTCTCGACGGAGCAAATTCTACGGACAGGAGTATCACAATCCTGACAGTAGAACAAGAAACATTCCTTGTGTTCCGTGCAAAGAAGTTTTTTTCTGGTCGAATTCTCGTCCGCTATAAAAGTTTGGTTTTTACAAGACTTTGTGCGTAAATGAGATGATTTACCACTTCCACAAAATAACTGATCACACTGCTGACAGTAATGTTCACCTGGTCCCCCAGTACATATTTCACAAGTTGATGCCGGAGCTTGAGCCATTTTATATGTTTTAGTGACTACTAACAGTTACCTTTTATCTCATTCTGTTATCTTCAAAGTGTAGTCTGGAAAAGACTTTCCTGTCGTGGAATACAAAATGTTTATCTAATATACGAGGAAACAGAAAAGAAGTAATATATTAACTTATTCATATTTTCTGAGTGTCTCACACAATTAATGATTTCGACCATTCCGATTGATAAATGAAAACATTGAAATTTGACGATTGGACGCCATCTTTGTCAATGAAAACAAATTAGCGAGGCGCGATTAGTATTTAAATTTTAACGATACAGGACCGAACAAAATCCGTAATTTGAAAAAAAAGCCGACCACATCCTAAAATCGAAAGGTGGTCGACTTTTTCTGCTGATTGCTTAAACAAATTCTTTAAAATAGAAGTTAGAATAAAAGTTGTATTAAAGTGTTGATACTTGCAGTAGAACGTCAATGGTTAAGAAGGTTTATAATGTTTAATCTGTATCTAATATAAAACATTATAATAATATATTCCGTATGCCACTTGATAAGTCAATTACTGATTCTAAATGATTCTATTAATATCATCAGAGTACTTCATTATAAACAATCAAACGAAGATCGGATACGTCAACGTCTTTACCTGTCTATCTCCACTGAAGAGATGACAGATACGTTTTTAGTTTTAGTGTACGCATTGATGTATTTAGATATCATTGTACTTAAGATACATACTGTATATACATTTAAATTTGACTTAGAATACTGAATACACTATCAGGTATAATTGGCTTCGTTTGATATAATAAACCTTATGTTGTCAGATATAATGATTTAAATGACACAAGCACGAAATGTATCCACCAAATATGTATTTCCTTTATATATATTTCTTTTTACATTGTACATATATAGACGAAAAAACTAAACTACCAATTATCTCCAGTTTTTGAAGGTTTTCTTATACACAATTACCCTTCGATAAAAGTAAAATTAAAAGTGGACTTTTTTAATTTGTCAAAAAGACAACAAACCCACCAAAGTGCATTAAACAGCCGAAAGCCACAAATACTTCTGCTGTTCCCAAAACAAATACTCGTTCTTAGTCCGTAACAAATGGAATCATACTAAATTCGTAAACCTAATGAGACTATTTACCGGATGTGTTATCACATAAGCAACACGACAGGTGCCATATGTGGAGCAGGATCTGCTTACCCTTCTGGAGCACCGAGTTTTTGGTGGGGTTCGTATCGTTTATTCTTTAGTTCTCTATGATGTGTCATGTGTACTATGGTTTATCTGTTTGTCTTTTTCAGTTTTGGCCATGGCGTTGTCAGTTTATTTTCGATTTATGAGTTTGACTGTCCCTATAATATCTTTCGTCTCTCTTTTTTGAGCTATATTTACGAATGATGTCCTTATACCGATGATAAAATTTTGTGAATGTTATTACTAGTTTGTGATATCTGTGTAATAATTTGTGAGAAAAACATAAATTTCTCTCGTTAAAATCTAAAACATTGATGCATACACGAGCGAAACGTACAAATTTAGATATGTAAAAGCTGTAAGATGCTGACAAGGGAATGTCACCATTTAAAAATAGATAATTGACGAAAGAAAATGAAAATTCATCTCTTTTGTCACAGATTTTAGTATTAAGCTTTCCGTGAGTGATATATATATCAAGATCGAGGAAAAGGAAGTGGTCATTGTTAGTGTTAGCTTTATTTAAAGTAAAGTAAGTTCAACAGGATAAATGTCTTTAGTATACATACTAAAGTCGTCATTTTTGAGAGCCATAATATAATCCAAATATTTAAAAGTATTATTAAATGTGTTTATCAGATTTTGTTTCAATGGATCTTTGATGATTTTTGTCATAAATTGTAACTCAATAGCAATAGTTTGTTTGTGTTTACAAATGATCGAAAATTTGCTTTTGTTGTGGAATTCCATGTGACTGTTATTCAATTGAAAGGTTCAACTATGTATACAACCAGGTTTTATTAAGCATGGCTGTACCAAGTCCGAAATATAACAGTTGTTATCATTTAGTTTGATAGATTTGGACATTTGAATTGGCCATTTGTGTAGGGACTGTCCATTTGGAATTTTCCTCGAACTCAGTGTTTTTGTTATTATACTTTTAGTTCAATAAGCGTGTTCAACCGACTAGCAAATGTGTGGGGAAAAAGAACGATATATTAAAATATACTACGTTTGAGTTAACTATCATAGATTGATTGAGTTTGAATTTTTGATTTTGATTCTAATAAATAACAAGAGAATCATTTGGTACTGTTTCGAGAGTAATGGAATGAAATACCACTGCTGTATCCGATTCGCCAAAAACAAACCTTGAGGTATAATACCACCAAATCACGGTACGTCATATCCGGTTGTATACGAAAATGGGTCGAAAAAAAATAATCCCTTGAATTTGACAGCTGTAGGTAATTAATCCTACATCTTCATGATCTTATCATGTCTTGCTTATTGCAGTAAAATATTTCTGTGTCATAAACATATGTCTTTGGTATTTCTTCATTTGGAATTTCTATAGAATATTTTGTTATCGTAAAGTTACATGGTGACTAAACGTTGTACACATATAAAATAAGGGGAGACATTTGATTGGTTAACTTCCAATGATGGTTATTATCTTATATGCAATGATGTTTTATGTGATTTTTTTCTATATTACTGGTCAGGACAAACCTTAACTTATGCCAAGTATGTGTTTATTTGAGAAATATAGTTAAAAATCAATGGTGGTATTACACCTAATAGTCTATTTCAGTGCAGCATTTTTCTTGTTTAAAAATAAACCCGATATTACCAACGAAATCGGGAGCATTTGGAGCGCAGTTGAAATATGTTCACTAAAGTATTTTCTTTACACCAGTTCAAATTATTGAACATGAATTCCACAGTTTGTTTGTTTTTTTATTTGCACATGGCATGGGTAGCTACATTCGTCACATGTATCTGTTGCTAACGCTTTGAAAAAATTTCAATTTAAACCAGTCCATGTGATTATTGTTAACAAATCTGTGACATGCAAGAATTATTTTTAAAATAAAACATGATTATATACCGATTTCGGGGTCCCCGAAAATCGGATTTCTATGGGTCACAGGGTCCACAGGAATGTTAGATACCGGTTGATGTAGGTCAGATACCCATACATTGTGTGTAATCGAGTTAGGAATAAAGGGGTTTGGGAAATCTACCAAAATTAATTGTATGTTCAAACAGTTTCGAATGGGAGTCATGTTTATGACTTAATAGTCCGTCCAATAACTGAAACAATTACGGACGCCTTTTTTTATGATTGTTTTTTCCAAAATAACCCACCCATCAGCGAGAATAACAAATTCGACTATGCATGTTACCTTTATGACACCGAGGGAGAAAGAGAAGCGACACAATGCATGACAACATTTTAATTAATAGTGAGAAATCAAATAACTATATACCAACACCACTACAATGATTCAACTAGCTCTCATTTTTTATATGGGGAAAAGGTTTCCTATAAAAAAAGATCTTAACATATAAATGAAATATTGGATGATCGTGAAGTCCATGTTGTTCTGTGGCTGTTTTGCTGATTGTGAGTTTGTATTGCTTTAAGACGTGGCACGGTACTTTTCCATCCCAAATAAATATGTTGGGTTTTGATGTTGTGTTGGTTATCATATTTCTTCCTTTATATTGATAATGTTTCGTTTGTTCACTATAATGTGTATATTTTGTCTTATCGTAAGCATTGTGAGATTTTTTTTTTTGCAAATTAAACAAAAACATGGCGGGTGCCACATGTGGAACAGGATCTACTTACCCTTCCGGAGCACCTGAGATCACTCCTATTCGTTGGTGGGGTTTGTGTTGCTTATTCTTCAGTTGTTTATGTTGTGTCATGTGTACTATTGTTAGCCTGTTTGTCATTTTCATTTCAAGCCATCTGGTGTCTTTCGTCCCTCTTTTAAGTCCACGGCAAGTTCAAACAGGAGATGGAGATGGAGATAATGCAAAGCTATACGACGACTTATATATTTATTAACTACCTCAGAACCGGCTTTGGTTGATGTCGTGTTGTTAGGGCTTTAGTTTTTTATGTTGTGTTTTGTATACTGTTGTAAATGTTTAGATTTTTTTGTTCGTTTTACCAAAGTTTTGTCAGTTTGTTTTCGACTTATTTCTATGTGGTCATTCATCTTTTAAAACAAATAGTGATTTCAATTTACTAATAATCCTTTTATTTAGGATGGTTTCTCCTCTTTTTTTTTAGTTTGATGCCAGATTTTCAGAATCCTCTGGTTTTATCCATGTAGTACCATTAACAATTTTTGCCGACCGACCGTTACTTTTCTTTTTATAATTTGATTAAATATAGTTTAAAAGGTCTTCTGTGAAAATCTTATAAAATTCTTGTTATATTTTCATTATTTTTGAAAGGAAAAAGGCACCAATGTAAAGTGTATGAAAAATCTAGAGAGAATTATTTCCCACCAAATTTTCAGAGGTGTATACCTCTAAAACAAGCAAATTGACCCTATCTTTTTTCATGCTTTTTTAGTTCCTTTATTACCAAACAATCAATTTATAACAGTCTTTATAAAAACTTGCTATTTTGAAACAGAGTAGCGAACATCCTTAAAAGAAAGTTATTGTAAACGTTTTTGTTTTCAACAAAGACTCGATATTGCAAAAGGGGTCGATCCTCTCATTTTCGATCTATTCGTTTATTCATATGAGACTGATTTCACAAAGGAGCTTCTTGAGAAGAATTTAGCTTTCCGCTATTAAGACAATGTCATATCACTAAACGTTTTAGATGACTGATGTACCCATATTTTGACTTACTTACTATTTTATTTAGTATGTCCTTAGTTCACGCATTTTTGTGAATATATCAGAATTTGATGAGACTGTCGTACAAGTGAGAGGTTAAGCGCTATAAAACCAAGTTCTACTTATCATTTTCTACCAGTCAGGTTTATGACAGTTGTTGTCCATTCGTGTGATGTGGTTTGTCATTTGAGTTTGCCATGTGATTAGGGCCTTTCCGATTGAATTTTTCACGGAGTTCAGTATTTTTGTGATTTTATCTTTTTGATGATCCAATGCATGTTTATACGATGAGTTAGTGGTTAATATGATTGTATACATGATATCAAGAATAATATTTATTATACAATGCAGTAAACTTTTCAATAAAACAAAGTTTGTCATATTTTTTTCCCATAATCTTGTTAATTAAGACAGAATTAAGATACATAACATTGCACACACATGCACACTAACACCAAATAGTTTTGAAAGTTTCTCTTTAATAAAAAAAACCCCTGCTTTTTTAATGTAATATTATTTACCAATCATCTATAGCATCATGATTATCTACATATTTTGTTTATTCTGGCAACAAAGGTTGCTTTTGACATTAAAGGAGCAACTGAGATCAACCCCATGTGTGATGGGATTAGTGTTGGTCAGTTTTTAGTTTTATATGTTGTGTATTATGTGTATTTTGTTCTCTTAATTGTCTGTTTGTATTTTTTCTTTTTTAGCCATGGCGTTGTCGGGTTGTTTTCGATCTGTGAGTGTAACTGTCCCTCTAGTATCTTTCGTCCTCTTCTATATATTTTTTTTGATTACTTGTTATTGTCTGTTACATTGTAGTCTATGTCGACTAATAATGCCCCTTTGGTTGCCTCTGGTTCCTTTCGCCTCTTTTTTGGCAGTATACATATAACTATTTTTATAACACGATGTTTTTGTAATATTAATTTCCCTAATGATCTTAATTAGACAACCTTCATAAACACAAACGTGTACAATGACTTGCAACTAAAAACAAAATATAATTTGTCTGTCTTTCTAGAATAAAACATAAAGCACATTCTATAATGTAATATTTAAAACATATAATCTATATCATAGTTCAAAATTACGCATCTACTCTGAGATTGAATAGAAACTTAACACGCGACGATTAACCTTTTCTCTTAACAGTTTTATTTTTAAATTTATTCTGTGAACGTATACATATAGATTCTTACAATAATACCAGTGGATTATCGGATTTATCCAATCGAGATGATATATCACCCAAGTTTCGAAAATAAAATGCACAAGCTTTCACCTAAAAATATCATACAGTTACAGGGGTAATGAATTTGAAGAAAACATAACATATACAGAACTGTTATATGCTTTCTAAAGAGAATATTATCCATGAGAGCCAAAGAGAGAAGTAATCAAATGGCTTGCTTGACGATGCTTTGAAAGGATAAATATCTGTTAAACTTGGAAGTCAGCATGAACGAAAGAATACTGTGTTAAAACATACTTGATTACCGTTACATTACGTCCCAGGTTAGGGGAGGGTTGGGATCCCGTTAACATGTTAACACATTCTGTATGTACATGCCTATCCGAAGCTAGGAGCCCGTTATTCAGCTGTTGTCGTTTATTGATGTTTTACGTATTTGTTTTTCGTTCATTTTCTGTACTTAATTTAGGACGTTAGTTTTATTGTAGAAATTGTTTAACATTTGTCATTTCGAGGCATTTTAAAGCTGACTGTGCGGTATTGGACTTGCTCATAGTTGAAAGCCGTACGGTGACCTAACGTTGTTGATTTCTGTGTTCTTTGGTCATTTGTTAAGTGTTTGCAATCGTTCCAAACCTTTTTTTTTACAACTTGATTTTTACAGTAGTATATTTGAGGATTTGACTGATTTTACTAATTGAGATTATAAAAATTTTATATTTTCAATAATCTGGTTTAATTCAATCAAATATTCGTGTGGGTGCGTGGGCGTTGCAGCCTGTAGCTCAATGCCACATTCGGCATGGCCATAGCGGCGATCGCAGCATGAATCAGAATTTTGGAATTCCCGTATCAGCTAGAATAGAATTTTGGAATTCCCGTATCGGGCACTTGTTAATTTGCTCTCGACAAGAAAGCAAGTGTTACGCAAATAAGTTAAAATATCCAAACCCGCCCGCCCTCCCTATGAGAATAGTTGCTGCTGTTTTTGTTTTATATTTTCAGGCACTGGTTTGCTGTATTTGATTACAATCTTATGGTTACCAGTATACAAGCCGGACCTTCATAGTATTGGACCTATACAAGACTATTTGGAATAAACTTGCGTTTCTATGATTTGGACATTTCCGTCATTAAGCACGTTATTAACATATGGACTATTGTGATTTAAGCATCCAGAATTAATTCTAGTTTTAAGTAATTAACAATTTAAACAATTTGAAAGAAAACAAGACATTTTAAAGAAATTAATTATCTTCTACTATCCTTAGGCGCAGAGTCAAATTTGAATGGGGGGGGGAGGTCCAGGGAGACTGGTAGTGATTGGGGGATTATTTCACTCGGCCCTTGCTCTGGGCCTGACAAGTTCTACAATTGCAGGTTTGGAAAATGTGGTTAGTGGTAACGGTGGGGTCTACAGATGGGTAACTCTTGGACCTCCTTCACCTCATCTTATAGAGGGGAGGCCTACACCTGCCAACAGGTGGGGCACTAATAACTGGAGCATTGGTAATACGAGTGTTTTCCCCGGTCACTACCCATGGTAGGTGGTGGTGTAACCGTGTTTAACTACCAGGGGTTTTATGACACTATGTCAACATAGGTCAGCTGATAGCCATTGTGTATAGGTAATCGGTAGTCACCCTGGCGCCTCAACAAAATATTATAAAATACTCTGTAGCCAAAGTAATGCCACAAAGTAAAAATGTATATTCTAGTCATGAACATGTAAATACAAGTTGGTGTAATAAAATGTATGTTTAATTCAAAGGATTGTTTTTGTATTAGTTGTAAAAGTTATAAATGAAAAACAGAGGATGGAACCTCTACACAAATGAGTATAATATACAGAAAGTCTGTATAATGTTAATTTTGGTATTTGTGAATTACGGTAAAACAACAGATAAAGAGAGACAACTCTAGATGAATTTTTAATCACTTTGTGATTAAAGGTAGGACTTCAACATAGTTTAGAAAAACGTCAACAACTCTTGATCGTTGTTTTTCATCTCATTGTTATACGTTCAGTATTGATATAGGGTCTTCTTCTATGAGTATTGCAATTAATTGGCAAACTGACAATGTGACATAATATGTATATTATTTAGGATTATCTATACATTTCAGTTAAGGTGGCAGACAATGGTCAAATAATCTTTTGTGTGTTTACCTTGTTTTGTGTGGGAAGTTGTTTTTTCTATTGTGACATATATTTTTACTTTTTTTCTAATTCAAACGATATTCTAAACATAATCAGGCTTGACCACACATAAACGTTTTATTATATAAAGATATAATCATAAATACATCAAATGTGTATGAATGTTTTTGAAAGTTGTGTGCTATATAATATAGATGATAATGTGGCAGAAAAACGATATAGTGGTCAATACGAATCTACCTTTCTTTCGGTAAAGTTAACAGAAAAACAAATGTTTAATACTGTCACTTAAATGGAAGATGGATCATATGATGACGGTTATTGTTGTTTGCATTAAAACGTACTCTGTTTACAAATGACTATGATATCTTATAGTCCTTGGGTTGTCACTGTTCTATGCTTCTCCAATAAAATGATGCCACCATGACGTATTGTAGCTAAATAACATATGATAACACATTAAAACAAAAACATACACACCACGTTATTGCAATTGTTAAATATTTCTTAAACCAATCAAAAGCATATTTCAAAATAGTAATCATAAATTTTATCACATAACGATTGACTGATGATTGTGTTTAATGTTCGGTTAGATTGTTCATGTGTGAAGTCAACAGTCTCAAAATTAACAATTATCGCAAATTATTAAATTTTTGTACATGTATACACGTCTGCTTTGAATTAAAACGTGATAACTTTTTGTTACCACAATTTATAGATGTATTATTAATGTGATATTGCTAGATACATCATGCCTTACTAGGCCTCATAATATTTTTTATACTTTCACACTGATGAATAAAATTGAGAATGGAAATGGGGAATGTGTCAAAGAGACAACAACCCGACCAAATAAAAAAAAACAGCAGAGGGTCACGAATAGGTCTTCAATGTAGCGAGAAATTCACGCACTCGGAGGCGTCCTTCAGCTGGCCCCTAAACAAATATATACTAGTCCAGTGATAATGAACACCATACTAATTTCCAAATTGTACACAAGAAACTTAAATTAAAATAATACAAGACTAACAAAGGCCGGAGGCTCCTGACTTGGGACAGGCGCAAAAATGCGGCGGGGTTAAACATGTTTGTGAGATCTCAACCCTCCCCCTATACCTCTAACCAATGTAGAAAAGTAAACGCATAACAATACGCACATTAAAATTCAGTTCAAGAGAAGTCCGAGTCTGATGTCAGAAGATGTAACCAAAGAAAATAAACAAAATGACAATAATACATAAATAACAACAGACTACTAGCAGTTAACTGACATGCCAGCTCCAGACTTCAATTAAACTAACTAAAAGATTATGATTTCATCATATGAAATCAGGCACAACCCTTCCCGTTAGGGGTTTAATATCATACCATCATAACATATATGAGAAGAACATAACCCTTGTCATGCCAACAACTGTTTTTAGAATAAATGTGTTTAGTTCCGATGCAAAGACCTTATCAGTTACTCAATATTTACGCCAAAATACGCAATCTTTAATGACTTGACAACAGTATCGTAATTATATCCCTTTTTAATAAGTCTATTCAAAGGTTTTGTAAGTTTCTGAGGTGAATACTGACACCTTTGTGCTTTATAAAGAATATTTCCATAAAAAAATTGGATGTGAAATACCTGAACGTATTAGAAGTCTGCATGTTGAGCTATATTTACGAATGATGTCTTTATACCGATGATAAAATTTAGTAAATGTTTTGACTAGTTTGTGATATCGAAAACCCTGGTGTAATAATTTTTCAGTAATACATAAATTTCTCTATTTAAAATCTAAAACATTGTTACATACACGAGCGAATCGTACAAGTTGAGATATATAAACACCGTAAGGTGGTGACAAGGGAACGTCACCATCTAAAAACGGATAATTAACGATAGGAAATGAAAAATCATCCCTTTTATCATAAATTTTAGTATTCAGCTTTCCATTAGTAATACATATATCAAGATCGAGAAAAGGGCAGTGGTCATTGTTAGTATTAGCTTTATTTCAAGTAAGTTCAACAGGATAAATTTCATTAATATACATACTGAAGTCGTCAATATTGAGAACCAAAATATCATCCAAATATCTAAAAGTATTATTAAATTTGTGTATCAGATGTTGTTTCGATGGGTCTTTGCTTATTTTTGTCATAAATTGTAACTCATAACAATACAAAAACAGGTCCGCAATAAGTGGTGCACAGTTAGTCCCCATTGGAATTCCGATAATCTGACGATATACGGAATTCCCAAAGCGAACAAAAATGTTATCTAGTAAAAATTCAAGGGCATATATAGTATCAAAGCATGTCCAATTAACATAGTTTTTTTGTTTATTGCTACTCAAAAATGACCTTAAAGAGTTTGAACATATATATTCACATTCTGAATTTTTCAATGCCCATTTAATTAGGTGTGTGAATTTTTTCTTAATGAGAATGTGAGGCAATGTGGTATACAGGGTAGAAAAATCAAAACTTTGAACAGATTCAAAATCACCAATATAAGCATGCAATTTATCAAATACTTCCAACGAGTTCTTGACACTCATTTTCAAAATATACAGAGACAACTAATTCAAACCTAAACAGAAGTAAAATGATAAACGCACATGGAGTTTTGTAATGCGCAAGTTAAAAACAAAGGTATGAACGATCCGTTTTATAAATATAATACATTACTACAATCCAGTAAAAGAGGAACAGTCAAATTCATAAATCGAAAATAAAGTACCAACGTCATGGCTAAAAATGAAAAAGACAAAAAGACAAACGATAGTACATACGACACAACATAGGCAACTAAAGAATAAGCAACACGAACCCCACTAAAAACTAGTGGTGATCAGAGGTGCTCCGAAAGGGTAAGCAGATGCTGCGCCACATGTGGCACCCGTTGTGTTCCTCATGTTATAACTAATCCGGTAAATAGTCTTCGGGTGTGGGAATTTTTCGCTCTATTGAAGACCTATTTGTGACTTTCTGCTGTTGTCTGTTTCATGAACGGGTGTCATTTTTATAAATTCCCTGTTTACAAAACTTTGAATTTTTCGAAAAACTAAGGATTTCCTTATCCCAGGCATAGATTACCTTAGCCGAATTTGGCAAAACTTTTTGGAATTTTGGATCCTCAATGCTCTTCAACTTTGTACTTCTTTGGCTTTATGAATATTTTGATATGAGCGTCACTGACGAGTCTTATGTAGACGAAATGCGCGTCTGGCTTACAAAAATATAATCCTGGTACCTTTGATAACTATTGTTGTCTCTTTGACACATTCCCAATTTCCATTTTTAATTGTATTTTTCAGAAGGTCACATTCATGAAAGGGAAGCTGATTGTATTTACGACGTCAGGAACAGTCTTACATTAGCATGCATGCATTTTGTTAGCAAATTGTTAAAGAGACGTTAATTAACTTAATTTTACTCGACGTATAAATAGTTCATATTTAACAGTCTGAATTTATATCTGATTTTTACTTGACAAGTTCTTATATATTTTATAGAATGTGACTCACACTCAAGTTTAACATGTCAAGTCAGAATCAAACGCGGATCGAGTCCGAACCATACTTTAATCAAGTATGTACCTTACTCAACCCTTATTTGAACCAAGGAATGCCATCTTATATAATCAATTCGTAGAACTATACATGTAATATCTTACTTTCAATATCCTTAGTTGTAGCAAATTTCATTTTTTTTTATATATATAAACCATTACATTCTTGACCTTTTGCTTACATGACACTTTTTTATATACGTTTGAAACCTTGATAATCCAATTATCTAAATAACAATTAGTTCAAATGAATGAGTGTTTACCTTAACACATACAGTAGAAATTTCAATACAAAATCAAAACATAGCAATTTGAACTACTGTATAGCTGTAGTAACAATTCATAATTGATAAAATAGAATCAGTTTGTACTTTTTGTTTGTGATTATTGGTTATGACTCAGAAATAAAAAGATGGGCATGATTGGTCAAAGAATAGGATGACCACAAGTCTAAATTGTATCAGTATGTTGAAGTACTATTTCATAATGTTTAGTATTCTGCAGATCATAATCGATCACAAGTCCGTCGCACGCATAGAGTACATATAGGCAGAATTATCTAAACTATTCGATGAAAATACGAAAATAATAGAATTACATAGAGTGGTCATGTTCAAATAGTGCAAATTTCAGACGGTAACTGGTTGGCAGTGAAATGAATAAGGACTCGCTTAAAAAAACATTTTAAATGAGCAAATACTTACAAATTACAATTACTGTTAGTGCACACACTTAAAAAGATAAATAAAACACCCGTAAAAATGGTTAGAATTATACTATACAAATATTGTTGTTTATCTGCATTACTTTAAAGAAGAGATATAGATGTATATCAAAGGGCAATAAAAATAGCTAATGCGAATAAAAATAATCAAACATATTTCTCGCTACTATTGTGAAGCAATGTTTCTCTTATGCTATACATGATCGATCAAATATCTTTTTTTCATTACAAAAACCAATATACATTTACAAATTCCATACGGTTCGGCACAATATTTAAGAGACACGGTTTTAAATTAAAACTGCATGCAATTGATGAACCTTCTGTTGCATGCATGTAGCCTTTCGTCTGACTTTTGTGATATCAAAATAAACCAATGATCTTTTAAACAGTCATCTACAATTGTAGTAAAATAAAACAAAACATTTGACCTCATATTCATGCACGCCAGATAAAACAGTGTTTCATTTTCTTTGTAAATAACAACAAATGTATACAAGTGGAACAACCAAATTTTTACTTTGACATCTTTTTTTTTATATAAGAGGAATAATTGTATGTTCCCTCATTACTTTTATACATTATAGTCTGTTACATCAATTATCTGGCGAACAATATCATTTTCTCTGTAATGTTTTATACGACCGCAAACAAATCTATCAGCATGTCAAATTGCTTTTGGTTTTGTTTTATTTGAACTTTAAGTTATGTGTTTGCGTTTATCTAAATATGTGTTTTACACACATCAAACTACTAATTTATATATAAGTATCACCGGATAATTTGCGCTGTACTTTAAGATAATAAAAGAACTAACGTTAACTTCAACAAGACATATTGCAATATCTAACGACATGACTATTGTGTTTAGTCTCAAGGACAACTAATTGATATGAGATAGAAGTTTCATTTTTCATACATTAACATTTAAAAAAAACACATGATTGTGATAGGATTAAGGTAAATCTTCGTTACTTACATCCTCAAACCTTGACTGCAAAGAAAAAGAAATAAAAAAAGGTAAGCTTATCAAATATTCAAAAACAGTGTGTTTACTGAGTCTGGTATAATTATTAACTTTTAATGATCCTTATCTCATACTGTAAAATATAATTGTTTGCTCTTATCTAATACACACAATATAATGATTATTGGAATTAATTCAGTGAATTCAAATAATGCTTTCACAATTATAGTAAGATTGATAGTTTTGTAAAAATATTAATCTGTCGTAATACACGCACTAATAAAAAGTTATTGGTTAATATTTCAATATGCTATGAACACCAAACAAATAAACTAAAGCAAACGTCATGTTTAATGAATTCTTTACATTGTTTGAATAATCAATATAATACATGAACTCTCTTGTTAAGCTGAAGATGATCTAAGGTATACTAAGATAAAAGAAAATTTAAATTCTAATTTGTTAGATGCAATTCGCTTTGTAAACAACACCGTGATACCATTTTCGATATATCGACTCAGAGATATACATAATACTGGTTGGTACAAAACACTTCCCATGTTAATCCACATGTACTGGAACCTTTTTACAAATCCTTTTCCCATTTTATTGTTTTAAAAATTGCATTTAATAAAAGAAAATAACTTGTATTCTTATTCGGATGCATAATAAAAAGAAGTAATGTACTAGAGCTCGAAGAAATCAACGAAATCAAAATAAATCAAGATTCCGCGAAAGTCTATTACTGATTTTGGCGCATTTAAGTCATTTCAAAACATGACGTCATACAAATGTAAACGCTAGAGTTCAAAGATTTCTGTTATATGAACCATTCAAATTCGTATAATACTGTATTAAAATTGATTTCGAGGTAGGTTTTTGTTTACTTTTTTATTGTATTGTATTATTCCCATATATACTGACCGACTTTAGAAACGCAACACTAGATTATTTTTTTGTTATTTTTGAATGAATGTGTCACCGTGAAAAGCAATAATTGCCTGTTACAAACGCCAAAATGATTTTCAGAAAGGTCAACAAATTCTGTCTGACAAGTTTTTGGTTCTGTTTTACACTTTCTGATTTTGCATTTGTTCAACCCATTAATTGGTTATTGGAATTATGCGGTTGGAACTTGAGGGCTTTAAAGGTTTTTCCTCGGTCGATTCATGGCAATTCGGTTGATCGGAAACATTTATGGCATGAATCTGCACACAATGGCACTCGGCAATTTGAATAGCAGTTGACGTTGCGGTCGCAAACGTGTCTGGCAAATGACGATGCGTAATCAAATTCTGTTGACGTTTCATTGTCACTACACGTTAATCTGTTCATTGATGGTCAGCAACAAATCTTGTCTACTTGTATCGTTTCTGGAAGGACAGTAAGACGAGTTTCTGAAGTCATACAGTATGGTTGCAGCTCGTTTATGTACTCATGTTTGCATTATTCTTAAGGGCTAATTCAGTTCTTTATTTCTCAGTCTTGGCAATATGGAGATGCAACATTTTAAAGTGATTTAAGTGAGGTAACGGTTTGAAAGAACTGTTTCACAAAGCAAAAAAAAACTGAAAATCTTTCCTGGGTCCGAAATTTCGCTTGAAGAAATTCGTGCGACTTCAAAAATTCAGTATGATCAATAACCACAGGTTAGGCAGATTTTGATTTTTTGTAAAAAGAAAGAATTATGAAAAGTAGTTGTAAGAGAATCAAACATGATTTGTTAAAAAAAATCAACAAAATGAGTCTTGCGTTTTTAAAGTCGTTCAGTATATCAACGTGTTGTTTTCATTATTTTACTGATTTCAGCAAGAACATAGCGGCTCCGTAGTTGAAATGTCAACTTTGGATTTGACGGTAGCTTACAAAAAAAACATGTAAATTAAAATGGCAAATGTTGAATTGTAGGAGAAAAAGAATTAAACAGATTTGTTTTCTAGCGGCTATTCACGAAATAACCCATACAAGCTATTTATTTATTAGAATGCTTGAGTTTTATCTAACGGGGAGTAAAAGAGAACAGCAACAAACACAGCATATTTTCTCTCGCTTTAGTTTTTTAATGGCCGTATTTGTCCTATTCGTTAATTTTATCCCTCGCTAATGCTCAGGATAAAATTCGAATATCACGGCCCAGGCCATATAAAAATTTCAAACAATGGCTTCCATAAAACATTACTTAAAATGCGTTCTATTTGAAAAAGAGAAAATCTATTTTATTCTCTTTTTAGTGTGGTTTCAAATTCGGTAAACAAAAAGATTGTCAACGTTTATTGTAAAAAAACATCTTTATTTGAAGAAGCGAGGCGATTCAGTTGCTAAAAATTAGTGAAAATTTATCCAGAATTACACCTGATGTTAACTTTATATTCATGCAGCAACAAAGAATGATGAAACTCATTGAAATTTTTCCTCATCTATTATCATAATGAATTTAAAAATAAATGAAAATGGGGAAATATCCCCGGAATAAAATGACCTTTAGACTGGGGAAATATCCCCAGAAAACAGACCTTCAGACTGGGGAAATATCCCAACTTTTCTTCAAATTATAAGTTTGAGAAGTATGTGTAAGTAACTGTAATTAACATCATGAATAAAGTGGGGAAATATCCCCAAATTAAATATGACTTTCAATATGGTGATAAAAGAATACGAAATGGGGAAATTTCCCCATTAAATTACAAGTAGTGGGAAAACATCCATACAGGAAGACAACACATACGTGAACACTTAACAATATTGGGGAAATTTCCCCACATGAAAATAATCTTTAAAACAAGCTGTGTAATTGGTCATTTTCTATGTCGAAGAAATAAAAAATATACATGGAATGGGGAAATGTCCCCATTATGTGTATTTATCCATTTCTACAGCATTTTGCAAAGATTTACTTTCCGTCTAAAAATGTCAATCTTGAATATATAAATGACGAACATTTATCAGGTGAAGCTTGGAAAAGCAGTGTGATTCTCAATGCACTTTTCGACTGATTTTTTTTTATATTGCAAACAAGTCAAGCTAATGAAAATACTGCTTTAAATTCTTTTTGCAAAGTTAGATAGCGGGCCTTTGATTTGAAGGTCATAATTAACACTAACTAATGTACATGTGCAAGACTTTAAATGACTTTGAAACATTCAAATACGAAATAAAAGATGAATCTTGGTGATTCGCACTGTCCAGTGGGAAATAAATATGCATATTCAGGACAAGAACAAGTTAATGTAACATGAAAAATAACTTTACTTTTCACTTGAACCACACGCAGAGTCGGATTTTCAACAAGCTTATTCATAAAGGAGGAGTAAAAGATACCAGAGGGACATTCAAACTCATAAATCGAAAGTAAACTAACGCCATGGCTACAAAAGAAAAGACAAACAATAGTGAGGAAGAAAGTTTTTTTTAACGTCAAAGAAATTAAAACCTACAAGCAACACGCATCCCACCAAAAGCTTGGGGTGATCTCGGCAACTCCGAAAGGGAAGAAAATACTGCTTCACATGTGACAACCGTCACGTTGTTCATAAGATAACGGTCCACCGAAACGGACATAGCATTATCACTTCGAGCCAATCAATCCTTTGATCAAACTCCTTCATGCTGCGTGCTAAGCGGAGAAGCAACAAATACAAATTCTAAAGTCTCCGTTTTCATCCAGCCGGGTTCCAAACTACGACCTCTCGCACTCGGGGTGATCACGCTACCACGTATTCGTGTATCCATCAAATTAAAGGAAAGTAAACGAGATAGAAATCAATGTTTTGTCAAGAGAAAACATAATTACAAACTGTTGAATGTCAGTACAGCACAAGTAGAAAATTTAAACTCTTGAAAATTACATATTAAAGCATGCACATTATTTTGAATAAAACATAATTGTACTGTTGCTGTTGAAACCATATGTTGTTCAACTGCTGGTTAAAATAGCCACAACAAATATGATACCTCATGTATATAACAAATCAAATCAAAAAAGAAAATGAGTTCTATTAGTTCCTGTATTATAGAATAAAATATCTGTTTCTTTTGACATATATAGCCATATAGATATGAGCTATATATGGTGCGTCTAGTTGTCATGTTCTTCGTATTACCTGAAAATACATAAAAAAACAACGATTGATTTCGACCTTAAATGTTGTTAGTTGATGATTAAAGAAAAACAAATAAATATTATAAAGTAGTCAATTACCGATTTCGAGTTGAGTTTGCTAATAAAACGTCCAGATGTTTTGCTCAAATGAAAAATATTTAATTTGAAAAGAAGATAAATATTTAGTTTTTTCAGTGATATTAGCAAGCAAAGACAACGCGTTTGACATTTGATCCGTGAAGAGACATTTCCAGTCATTAATTCCACTTTCATTTTTTTCGATAAATATTTTGTCAAAAACTGGCGTGGATACTTTTGGTACACCCTTTGGCAATTCTACTTCACCTTTATCGTTAAACATGAACATTCCACTTGTTGAAATCTTCCAAGGCCCCGCATGATTGGATTTATAACACAGTTGAATCTTATTAGATACTTCATCCATTGTAAATCTATAATGTAATGGCTTGATATGTTTCCGTACATCAGCAATAAATGGTTGAAGCCAGTTCCTAATATCGTATTGCCAAATTAAGTTGCTTGGATTTGGTAAGAGATCCAAAAGCTCAGGGATTTTTTCTGCGTCATTTCGACGGAGGGAATCTACTATTTTGCTGAAAACCGGCGTCAATATTCTCATGTGTGTGTCCAACATACAGAAAAGAAAGGTGAACCTGCAAAAAAAAATATTTTCATAAAAAATTCTATCAAATTTTATATTGATTTATATTTTAAAACTGTCCGCATTACGATTCTTGTATGTGCATTCTTTTGCTAATTGTTTTGACATTTCTCTGAAGCAATATTGCGACAGTCATGATAGTGGATGTATGTGGAGTATTTATATATTACACTTGATACATTATTTCAGGGACGGTGTTCCATATCATGAATTCAGTTAGTCTAAAAATACGACGGGTGTCCCTCGAGGAGCTGTTAACCTAGTTTTCCGGTGGTATTGGAGTTACTTTATATTTTTATGTAATGGTTTGTCTTAGTTGTTTTACTGTTGAATATTGAGATGATTTATTTTAATCGACTTTTCATTATGATTCTCCGTCGGTATATTTTCTCGCTTTATTATATCTTATTCATCATGTTCATTTGGATACAGTTATTCATGTTAATACATAATGATACGACCCTTATAAAAATGGTAGGAGGAATCACCGATCAATTCAGTAGGAACAAGAATGTGTCCTCAGTACACGAATGCCCCACTCGCACTTTCATTTTCTATGTTCAGTGGACCGTGACATTGGGATAAAAACTCTAATTTGGCATTAAAATTAGAAAGAATATATCATAGGGAACATGTGTACTAAGTTTGAAGTTGATTGGACTTCAACTTCATCAAAAACTACCTTGACCAAAAACTTTAACCTGAAGCGGGACAGACGAACGAACGGACGGACGAACATACGAACGGACGAACGGACGCACAGACCAGAAAACATAATGCCCCTCTACTATCGTAGGTGGGGCATAAAAATACGTGTGTCCATTGTCATGATTGTATTCCCTGAATTTTTTTAGATAGGAATTCTATTATCTAACAGTAGTATGATTACTGTGGGCTATAAGATATCAAATGTCTACCTCTTGAAATACTTTCATGTGCACCAGTAACTCGCAAAACGATAAAACATATTTATTTTTGTTTTCCCGCCAGCAGTTGTCCGCTTGAATATACAATACTGGAGGCAACGTTCCACCTTGCAAAAATTATAATTCAAACATTAAACATGTTATTTTATTTATCTTGCTCATTCATTACTTGATGTGTCAAAACAGGAGTTTGTTGTCCACTAAATAGCTGTAGCTGACTAAAATAATTGCAAGTATATAATACTGCCTTAGCAAGTACAGTATGTCCAATGAACATACACACCAATATGTGTTATTCCTCCCTACCGTGTTGCTTTTAGTTGTTTTGTCATCGTAGTTGTAATGTTTTCCCCCTTCTTGATGTGGTATGGTATATGCTATATTTGTAACATAACCGAATTAAACTTCGATATTAATTATGAAAAGACAAAATATTGGTTGAAATCCATGTTGCTTTTTGTATATCAAGATACATTGTATTAAGAATGTCCCAGACACCCGCAGAAGTCGACTTAAACACATACGTATGCATGTAAACACATATAAATTTTTCATAAATTTTATATTCAATTATAATGCAAAATATTCTATAAGAATACTAAACCACCGAGGCTGTACCATTTTAGTAGGCTTGACTTCTAACAGATAACAAAAAAAAAATGATATTTCTTTTTTTATGTCTCTTCATGATTAACCATGAACTTAATACAGTAGTTCATCCTTAAGGTGGAAAAGTAAAGATAATCGGTTTAATAGATATTACTATCTAGTAATAGCATAATTTAGTCAGTCATAATGTGAATCTTTTCAGTCAATATAATTATGTATGCACAAAACTGATAATCTGTGTATCGCACTATTTCGGATCATTTCTACTGAGGGCTATTTGAAATTTTCTAGTTTGAATTGTTCTATATTTGCATTGTTGTTTTGTAATATTTATAGCTGATTATGGACATTGATTTTACTCATTGTTGAAGGCTGTGTGGTGATCTATAATTGTAATTTTTGGTGGCATTGATCTCTTGTCACATTCCAGCACTCTGCAATGGTGGTTTCTATAAATTTATCATTTATGATTATGAAATACATGCTTTTCTATTTCAAATAAATCTATACAAGTAAAGGCAAAGGCAGAGATAATCGTGTGTAAAATAGCAGAACAAATGTGTCGTCAAATAAAATAATCATTGTAAATGACATTAAAACAATGACATGATTAAACAATTCCTAAATAATTAAATTAACCTATACTGAGCCAAAAAAGTTTAGCAACACTTTTTTTTAAAAAATTTTTTGGTTGTTTCTGGATTTTTTTTTAATAAACATCATTGATATAATCCTTAATATTACCTGTATTTTTAAGCAGTCGTACTTTTTCCAGGTGATTGATTTTGCGCCATTTTAGCTTTGCGCGTGTAATTGATGTTTTACCTTCTGTACCTGTACTTTTAAGACGAAATTTAATTTGTTTTTGCACTAACGTTCAGAAACACACCATTGGTAAGAAAAACACATAAACGTTTGAAAAAAATTGCATGGGGCGTCAACCAGGCCTCTCCGAAAATGACCGTCAGATGGCTCTTGGAATGGTTGATGCTTGCATGAGTGTTACTGACGTAGTGGATCGATTTAATGTGCATAAGTCAACAGTTTATAGACTAAAAAACAGTTATCAACAAATTGCAACAGCACTGGATAGGTCAATATGTCGTAGACCAAAAACAACCATCGTCAAGGGAGGAGCGCTACATTCGCTTTACGTCAACACGGGACAAGTTTTTTGTGGCCACAACAGTAGTGCATTGACTAAGGGCAGCTGCTGGTGTGCCTGCCAATACTTAAGTGATGCCCTGAAAGCATGGTCGAGAAATTGATTTTGAATAACACAATACTCAATTCCGCTTTTTGACCCTCTCGCGCTCCATACAAAAAATATTCTAATGAATATGCGTGTTAAACATACATTTTGCTTCTCACATGTCATAATTCATAAAAACAAATATGTAACCCATAAAAAACGACAACCATTGAATTACAGGCTCCTGACATGGAACAGGCACATACATACATAATGGGGGGGGGGGTAATCATGTTCGCGGGATCATAATCCTCCCCTAACCTGGGACAGTGGTACAACGGTACAACATGAGAATGTATTTTGTGACTTTTCAAAAGTAATCCGTTTTTTCTTCTTTATCCTGTTCACTAGCCCAAATATATTTATTTTATTTTATTAAAGAAAACCGATATGCAATGACTTTGTAAACTATGCTCAACAGCAAAATAAACTGACCATCGCCATTTTTTTTAGTATATGTCTTAGGCAGCAACCATTTCATTTTCGGGGGGGGGGGGGGGCAAACAATTGATTTTCCCATAAAACGACAAGACAAGACAAACTATTTTATTTTCTCAGTCATAAACGTGTACAATAGTAGCCTTTTTTCTCTCTCGAGCCTTTGGATGTTGATTTTAAGAACGAAACCGTATTAAAGAAAATTGTAGTATGTTTTAGTAAAAAAAAAATATAGGTTGCTGTTGCTTTTTTTAACGCAATTTTGTACTTAATAAAAGTATCTCCCATGCCTATCAATTATGCAATAAAAAAAGTATCACGCAAAAAGTAGAAAATTCTTTTGAGGCCTATTAGGTCTGAGTAAACTATGTTAATTTTCCTTTTATGACAATGCAGAGTGAACGAAGCATCTAGTAATAAAACATATCGGCTGCACACATCGATCAATTAGATTAATCATAGTTTTAATTTTGAATACCATATTATCTTCATAAAATGTCTGTGCCAAAAAAAATCGTTTTATAACCCCAGCTTCACAGTGCGTGATTTATGACAACTTGCCGCTGGGTGCGTAAATATTAACACCGATGTGAAGTGCCTACTTCTTAAAGCTTTTATATAAACAAAATAATTAATGCATTTGTACATTTTGATTGGAATAGGTATATTAATATTTCTATCTGTTATTAAAGGATTAACCACGATTATTGAGGGAAATCCTCTCGTTGTGAAAGTAGTTACTATCATGCGTGTTAACAATGGTTAAGGAATTTTTGATTCTCGGACTATCATTTTTTTCGACATTCGATTTTTATCTCAATATGAACATTTTTGTTTTTAAATCCTGTTATTTTCAATGGGAACCCACAATAATTATTTAAAAAGTTCTTGCCGCCTCCACCTCCACAAAAAATGAATAGTCAATGTCTAATATAAAATCATTAATAAAATGATATCGTAAGATATGCTTTAAGTTTACTCGGGGGTGGAGAGGGGGCACTTACTATGCAATGAGTGACAGAAATGGGCCGCTGGAATAGGTTAAAATTTCTTGCTACATGATATATAATAGTTGATAAATTCAAATATCAATTATGGGTTCATATTATCACTTGCTTGATAATATCAGAAGTATCTGAAACAAATCAGATGCCAGTATTTATTTTTAATGCGGTTAAACCACAGTCGACTTGTAAATGCATTAGCTATTTGTCAAACTAATTAATCTCTATTATTCTAATGTAGTATTTCCACTGATGCTAGTCATAGATGCTATAAATCCGATTATTTTGACATTTGCACCTAATTACCATATCCAAAGGTTTGTATACATGAAACACTATACCATTGATCAGTGGCAGATCCAGAATTTTTCACAAGCCGGGGCCCACTGACTGCCTAAGAGGGGGCCCGCTCCGGTCCTGCTTCAGTAATTCCCTATATCATAATCAACCAAATTTAGCATCAGTAGTCAGAGCTCATGTTTTGTCTGTTATTGTGTATATATAAGCCGACCCTAAACAAAATTTACTTACTTAGTACTTACTTTTCTTAATCTTACGTATACATGTATATGGGTTATATTTAGTTTTTAAAGATCATTAAAACCGAATGTTTTTTTTTTGTTTCGATTTGTTTTGTTGTAATAATTCACTACGTCAATTGATAAAAAGCATCAATATAAATACAAACATGTTTAACCCCGCCGCATTTTTGCGCCTGTCCCAAGTCAAGAGCCTCTGGCCTTTGTTAGTCTTGTATTATTTTAATTTTAGTTTCTTGTGTACAATTTGGAAATTAGTATGGCGTTCATTATCACAGAACTAGCATATATTTGTTTAGGGGCCAGCTGAAGGACGCCTCCGGGTGCGGTAATTTCTCGCTACATTGAAGACCTGTTGGTGACATTCTGCTGTTGTTTTTTTATTTTGTCGGGTAGTTATCTCTTTGACACATTCCCCATTTCCATTCTCAATTTTATTTCACATATTTAGACGTTATAATAACCCCTATCTAATAATTTCACTTTGACATTAGTTATTTCGTTTATTGATTTGTTATGGCCACTTATATTTCTTATTTGCCGTATTGCTTCACCTATAATAAATCCTCGGAATACATGCTGTGATTGACAGCTACTTTTGTATTTCTGTGTGTATAGATATAATAATTAGTTTCTTTAAAATGTATTTCAAGGTCAAGAATGCCAGGTGTTGTAAATTATCAATTTTTACAGCGGATGAGGGCATTCCGGTGTATTGCTATCGCCTAGATTTCCATTACGTAATATTCGTTTTGGTTTTTTGAACCGATCTATAAACATGATGAAGACATCATCAAGTGCAAACTTATATTCCTTATCGCTTGTTAAAAATCCATTACTCATCACATACTTTTTTTGAAAAGATAAATTAATAATATTAAAATGTTTTGTTATACGTATAAACATTTAGTGAAAAATCATTCAAAATAAATATGCACACGCATGCGGTAGAATATCTCAAGAACGTTTGCAATCTTAAGCAACGATAACTCAACCATGCACTAGCACTGCACTATTATTAATATAGAAGAATATAATGATATACAATGAAAATACACGTAACTGTAATATACAAGTATTAATATACTATATAACAATAATATACCTGAGTAATTATACGGATTTGTATCACGTACTTCAATATAATAGTCATTACGGTGAGGATGAATTCCCTGTCATCAATTTATCTACGCACGAACTTGTCCAAGAAAAAAATTATATCTGCACATAAAACCTCATTTTCAGGTATAGATATGGGGTTTTTTCTGAGACAAGTGCTTCTCGGACCATTCACAAGAACTTGCGGTCATCCGATTTTCAGTATTTCAGTACTTTGGTTTCATTCTTCGAACAGAACCCTGCATAACTGGATAATTTTGGGTCAAGGGAAAACGTTACGTAGCCCTAAGCAATAAACCATACAGGCCTCATTTCGTAGCATATTATGTTGAAGTAGATTTCATATTATAACTTAAATATTTTAGTTAAATACAATGACGATGATGGCGGCCTAAGGCTCTTCGCGGTTTTATTTTGTATTTGTTTTTGTGCAGTAGTGTTGTGTTCAATTGAAATAACATATATTGTATACTGAGCATGTTTAGTGAGAATATAAAAAAGAAGATGTGGTATGATTACCAATGACACAACTATCCACAAAATACCAAAATGACACAAACATTAACAACTATAGGTCACCGTACGGCCTTCAACAATGAACAAAGCCCATACCGCATAGTCAGCTATAAAAGGCCCCGATAAGACAATGTAAAACAATTCAAACGAGAAAACTAACGGCCTTATTTATGTCAAAAAATTAATGAAAACAAATATGTAACACATAAACAAACGACAACCACTGAATTACAGGCTCCTGACTTGGGACAGGCACACACATAAATAATGTGGCGGGGTTAAACATGTTAGTCATGTTAGTAACTCCGGAAATAATTATACTGAATCTGATCGTTCATGTAAATCATGAAACAAGACATTGAGGAATTAGCAGATGGGAATTTGTTGGGATAAACTTCAGATTTTGCGGTCATTTAATAGTTATCTCGTACATTACTTAATAACTATCATGCAATCGTTGGTCATTTTATTTTCTCAGGAGGATTGATTACTACACAAATTGTCTGTTCACTACTGCATGGCTATGTAAATATTTCTAAATTAATAAACTATGGCATGAGAAATAAATCATACATGCAGAATACTTGCAGTTTTAATAAGTTAAATATTGTTTCTAGATAAACATTGTGGTCAAATCTATAGAGACAAATAAACTTATGACGCTTGAAAATAAAAAAAAAAATCGCAAAGGCTTCAACGGAATAGTGATTTCTGCTGTCATTTTGAAAGCGTAATGTTGACTGTAAAATTGAATCCATGCATTTATCTGTAAAATACCGAATTACCAAAAGGATCAAACCATTTCTGTATTTACTATTTCATGACTTTGGAGATTATATTTTATCAAAGTAGCATTATATACCATGGAGTTTACAAAAGTATAATGTTAAAAAAAATTACCTAAACTTACTTCAAGATGATATGTCCTTCCCACAAGATAGCTATCTCGTTCCCTCAAGATGCTATGTCGTTCACTTAAGATACTATGTCGTTCCCACAAGATAGTTATCTCGTTCCCTCAAGATAATATGTCGTTTCCTCAAGATATTATGTCATTCCCTCAAGATACTATGTCGTTCCTTCAAGGTGTTATGGTGTTCCCTCAAGATGCTATGTCGTTCCCTTAAGATAATATGTTGTTCCCTCAAGATGTTATGTCGTTCCCTCAAGATACTATGTCGTTCCTTCAAGATGTTATGTTGTTCCCTCAAGATGCTATGTCGTTCCCTCAAGATACTATGTTGTTCCCTCAAGATGTTATGTCGTTCCCTCAAGTTATTATGTCGTTTCCTCAAAATACTATGTTGTTCCCTCAACATAGTTTTAACATTGTATTGATATTGCTATGTTGAGGGAACGAGATAACTATCTTGAGGGAACAACATAGCATCTTGAGGGAACGACATATCATCTTGAGGGGAAACATCGTTTCTTGAGGGAAAGACATAATATCTTGAAGGAACGACATGATCTCTTGAGGGAACGACATATCATCTTGAGGGAACAAGATGACTATCTTGGGGGAACAACATAACATCTTGAGGGAACGACATAATTATCATCTTTAGGAAACGAGATATTTATCTTGTGGGAACAACATAGTATCTTGAGGGAACGATTTGAAAGATCGTCGAGTCCAGTTCGTAAAATGTATGCATTTGTTTTTTGAATGAAGTAAAGCGTTTCCAACGAGTTTTTAAATCTAAATTATTTTTAAACAATCTATAGCTCCATTCGATCATATTTTTCATCTCGATATCCCTTAATTTTATTCAATATATATATTTTCAAAATACAGAAAAGAAGATTAAGTTTTGTTGAATCGACCATGAGTATAGTATGTGATATTTTTTTTCTCATTGTTAAAGACCTACGGGTAGCCTGTAAATCCTTACGACCGCTTTATTGTAATGCTTTTGCGCCACTTTGCACACAATGCAGTGATTTGTTATGTTAAATCTACGCAAAAAAAAACAAACCCAACAACATTTAACTTAGAATAACTATTTTATAACACTAATTTTAAAAAACGTGCATACATAAAAGTAATAGTTATGAAAAAAAAACATGTCGTCATATATTTATTCTTTACATGTAATATCTTCATCAGTCGTTCTGTTCATTTTTTTTTAAATACTGTGCCATGTCACACATCAGATCTAGACCAATTACTATAAAACATACCAAAAAGTAATTATGCTGTTTTACCATGATACTATATAGATAAAATTTCTCTGAAAAAAGTTTAATACCGTAAATAATAGTTAGTTTTCTTACGCTTTTGTTTTGTATGTGTTTGATAGCTAGCACAGTATTACATGTATTATGCATCATACTAGATGGTTGTTTAATGGAAAGAGTTTTAAAGTCGAAAATAGTAAACCACTCATATATACACTAGCTTTCATTCATTTTATAACACGGATATCATTTAATATTAAACGTTTCCGGGCAGTTGAAGAATCAAACCACATGGGATCTTTCTTGTGTAGCTGAATAAAGGAGTGGTGTAGTGCATACACCTTTCAGATGATGTAAAATGTAAAACCAATTGACAAGTCGATTACTAGTTATTGTATTGATATATGTCAGAGATAATATAGTTTCTAATGAACGAACGAATCATTGTAAATGTAAAATTACTGATCTTTATCTGCGATGAAAACTCAAGTTAAAGCTTGTAGTAAAAATTATAACAACATTACCACATCTCGCGTCTGAGACAGTAAACATATTATGATACAAACACAAGCTATTTTATCGTAATCATAAATAAACAATTATGTATACTAGTATACAAAAATCTGGAAAACCAGATAGGTTCATTATACATGCACCTAAACTGGCCATTCGTTAAAGAGCGGAACAAATGAATACCATGTAATACTCTATGCTTATTCGTATTTATACATTAATTCATAAAAATCGTTTGTAAGTGAGTAAAACGTTTTTTAAGCGTCTTAGGATGTTTATTCATGTTGTTTTTAGGATTTTTGCAAGATATTCGGAATCCTCTGGGTTTTTTTTATGTACTTTCCCAAAATATTTTGCCCGCTAACCCCTACTTTTATATATTTTCATAATGTTATTACACAAAGTTCTATTTAAAAATCTAATAAAATCCTTGTTATTTTTTTAAAAGTTTTTGTAAGAAAAAAGGTGCAAATGTTAAATGTATGAAAAATTTAGAGAGAATGATTTCCCGCCAAATTTTCAATGCCCTTTTTTTTTTATATTAGTTCACGGATGATTTTGGCAGTCTTATTGTTTTACCTTTATTCCTCCTTTATTCATAACCATTCTTATTTTTATTTTAACTGTTGCTGTGTGCAAATTAAGGACAACCGATAGACAAATGCAATAACATCAATAATTTAAGACCTCATTAAAGATTAAAACAAAATTAAATTACATTAGACACATTTAAAACTTGACGGTGTCACCGTCAAGTTTTAAATGTGTGGAAATGTGTCCTATCGAATAAATAGAATAGAATAGAAGAGAAGAGAAGCAGTGGTGGATCCAAGGTTTAAACCCCCTTTTTTTGGACGATCAATGCATTTGAATTGGGACATGTAGTTGGACCCCCCCCCTTTTTTTGTCGTGGGTCATGAACCCCCCTATTTAAAATGGCTGGATCCGCCCATGAGAAGTTTAAATCGGGGTTACATGAACATTACAAACATAAGCTTGGCAGTACTAGTAGAGTTTCGTATCAACATTGCTACCTTTCCAATTTAAAAACATTAGCATAATACATATCTTATCACGCTTAAGGACTATAGTCAACTTCATGTGCTACATTTGACTTTTTAAGATATACGCATTTAAAAGATGATATATTCTAAATGTACACACGTTTTATGCTCTTAGATAGCAAAATAATTTTGTGATGACTTTAGCCATTATTGAAAGCCCTGTCAGTAACTTTTGCAATTTAGCAATTTTAGACAACATAGACATTCTATCGTCTTTATTCATTGCAATGGAAAAAAAGAAAATGTTCTGTACCGTTGACAGTACTAGAATCACATACTATACATATGTATTCTGCGTGCAGAGGTATCAGGATGCATCTGTCTAGTTATATTTGTAAAATGTTAGGGAGCTACCATTTGATTTTTATTTTTATGGGGGGGGGGGGGGGGGGGGGGGCTAGGATGAAAAATCTTGTCCTGCATTTTTTTTTAGTTTTAATCTCTGTCCTGCCTTTTTATTTTTCACTTTATCCGGTCCTGCTTTTTTTTCTTAGTTTATCCTGACTTTTTTTACATAAATTGTCATCCTGACTTTTTTGCAAGTGTCTCATCATGCCTTTTTTTTTTTTTAACTCAAAACTCCTGTCCTGCCTATTTTTTTTCAAATTTCATCCTAGCACCCCCCCCCCCCCCCTTTCCCCCCACCCATAAAAATCAAATGGAGGATCCCTTATCTAGTATAAGATGCATCTGTCTAGTTCTATTTGTAAAATGTTATCTAGTATACGAATAAATACGTTGCCTTGAAGGATACTTAATAATGGACAGCTATACAGTATAAACTGCTACTTTTTTTGTATTTCAAAAACATGCAAATAAACGTTAAGCATGCAATTATCAGTTAATCGATCAACGTTTTTTAAATAAAGTTAAACGGTGTTTGTATATTCGCTTATATTATATTTCCTTTATCCTGCAATCAGCCAACTATTGTACAAACAACAGGTACACTAATATTTCTGTTGTTGCTTTATTTCTACTTGTTCAAATTAATGTTCTGTTGTCCGACTTCCATATTGAACGAGAGGTAATGCGGATATATTTTTTTACGTAACAGTTAATTTTTGGGGTCCGCGTTAAGCTACATGTCAAATTCTTTGAAAAATAAGGGACACATTTTTTAGATTTTATACTTTCAGGATAAAAATAATATACGTTTATTTTCGGAGAAAACAAATATAAGTACTTGCTACGAGTCTGAGAAAAGCTCGGCGAAGTTAGTTTTTCGTCATGTTTCGAATGCTCATACACATAAGTTGTATATTTTCCGACAATGTCCATATATCATATATCTATCACACTCGGGGAGAAAATAGATACATGCGTGGAATGAAAAATGTGCTGAAAATACACGTTTGCAATATTGGAAATTCCTTTGTGGTTTTAAGGAATGGTAATACTTGTTTTACGCACTTGAACGTAACCTTTATTGCTTTTTTTCATAAAGTGTATATCATATTATGCGTACATTCGCCATGATAACGATTTTAATTTGAAAATAAGTTGAAATAAAATTATACATACCTGTCCCTTTTCTGTCTCATCTTCGCTGTCGCTAAATACGGCATCGGATATCATAAGCATTGAAAGAAATAAAAAGAACACATTTTAAATTAGGAAAACCATGGTGGAATTATAAAATCGACGATTATTTCAAAGTACACATCTAGACCGATGTGGGCGTGTCAAATACCGGCTGTTTTCAAGAGAAGGGTCAAATTTTAACTGTGATTGACATGCAGGTTAGGGTGAGAAGTATAAATTAGTGTGAACATATTATTAATTAAACACTCATTGGTAGGATATTCATTAAGGCAAGTTGGGACATTGTATTAAACAGTGGTGATTTTTATCTTGTGCTTGGACGTTTCAAATGGGGAAAAATAAAATATATCATACCTGGAGGATTAGGATTTTTTTAAAAAGGTACTGTAGCTTAAGTTAACTTAGTCTTGGCTTATGCCAATGCAGAAAAAAATGAGAACGATTTTTTTTTTATAATTTCACATTTTTCTAATTTAAAATTACATTTTTCAATACATTTTGTAGTTTTGATTGATAATTATTTTTAGCGTTTGGGCAATCAAAAGCTGACATCCACTATAATATTATAGCCAAAAGTGATGAAAGTTGCATTAAACACCAACAAGTAATCAATAAATCTTATAATTTCAACAGTTCATTAAAATTCACTTTCAAGAAAGTACATTTTGCTTGGTTTCAGTTATTGTTTTAGAAATGTTAAAGACTTTAAACGTCATTATCCACCAGGGTGCGATAATGACCGGAAATGGTTTAGTACTGGTCATGTGTTAACGAGAAATTTTATTTTTCTTAATTGACGAATTTAACAGGTTTTCTTTTTTAGATCACCTGGCCCAAAGGGCCAAGTGAGCTTTTCCCATCACTTTGCGTCCGTCGTCCGTCGTCGTTAACTTTTACAAAAATCTTCTCCTCTGGAACTTCTGGGCCAAATTAAACCAAACTTGGCGACAATCATCATTGGGGTATCTAGTTTAAAAACGTGTCCGGTGACCCGGCCAACCAACCGAGATGGCCACCATGACTAAAAATAGAACATAGGGGTAAAATGCAGTTTTTGGCTTACAACTCAAAAACCAAAGCATTTAAAGCAAAATTAATCTGTTTATCAGGACAAGATCTATCTGCCCTGAAATTTTCAGATGAATCGGACAATCTTTTGTTGGGTTGCTGCCCCTGAATTGGTAATTTTAAGGAAATTTTGCTGTTTTTGGTTATTATCTTGAATATTATTATAGATAAAGATAAACTGTAAACAGCAATAATGTTCAGCATAGTAAGATTTACAAATAAGTCAACATGAACGAAATGGTCAATCGACCCCCTAAGGAGTTATTGTCCTTAGCAGTCATTTGTAAATTTTTACTAACATTTTCCACTGAAACTACTAGGCCAAGTTCATTATAGATAGAGATAATTGTAAGCAGCAAGAATGTTCAGTAAAGTAAGATGTACAATCACATTTCCATCACCAAAACACATTTTTGTCATGAATCCATCTGCTTCCTTTGTTTAATATTCACATAGACCAAGGTGAGCGACACAGGCTCTTTAGAGCCTCTAGTTTCATTTTGTTTCAAAATAGTCTACTATAAAAGATACATTAAAAATAATAATGAAGGCAATATATGCATTACCGAAAAGATCAAATCTAGAAGTTTAGTTATAGCACTATATACATGATATATAATAATGACTTTTGCGTTATAGCCAATTATTTTAACATCTAAAATAGATGTAGCAAGAAATGATCAACAATACGCAATTTGCACATAAGTTACAAATACTCAAATTATCAGTAACAGGATGAGTTTTACCAATATTTTACGTTTTTAAGGAAATGCGAATGTGAAAGCTATCCACCAGAGTTCAAAGCATTAAATTGGTAGTAAGCTAACTTTTCCTATAATCTTGAAAACTACAATAGCTAGAAAAATTTAAAAGGTGAAACAATTTTTAAGAAAAGGAAAATATTAATTCATTTATGTTGTTGTAAAATTGGCATTGATGCAATTGTACTTTTAACTATATTTGACTACAAATATTTGCCTTGAAATGGGTAAATACGTTTGCCCTTAAAATGTCCGATGTAATTGCGTCCTAGATTTTAAATACATGATATACATCAATTCGCAAAGCATATATTTTTTTCTAAATATAACTGAACGCGATCAGGTTCAAGGCTTTATGGTTTTTGTTAATACTAATCTTTATTGCAAAATTACACCTATAAGGGTCAAGCAATACATTTCGTTGACTTATTTGAATATTTCAGGTTTTAGAAGTGGATGGAGAGGTTCAAAGTGTTCAGCTTAAAGATTTCGATACACAGAAATCCTTATTTAAAGACCAGTTCAAAGGGACTTTATTTTTTTTTTAACCTTCTTAAAGGCGTGGAATCATATCCGTGGTAAGACTTTTGTTAGTCATTGAACATGTAGAAATTAAATGGTAGCTTCCTTAGTAACACAAATAGATAAAAATAAATAGATTAATTTAATTCTTGAATTGGACAGCAATACAAGAAAAAAATAAAATGACCTGGGATTTAGTAAGCTTAATATATATCTAAGATAGCTACATAGTTTGATGAAAATCCAAGTTGATTTGAAAAAGTTATAAAAAAAATTAAAGATGCCTATCTGAATTTATATAATAATTTTAATTTTTACCTATTGTAAAATTAAATTCTTTCATTTCACAGCAATAAAATAAACTACCTAATAAGCTTGAATTTTGTAAGATCAATATTTAATTTAGTTAGATGGGCTGATTTACACCAGTCAAAACTAAATTTGAAGGTCAAGACTAGTCGAGACAGGTCGAGACTAGTCAAGACAGGTCGAGACTAGTCAAGACAGGTCGAGCATTGGTCAAGACCATTTCAGACTACACAAAGATCATCAAGTACTGAATCAGACTAATTAAGTAAAGTCGAGACATAGTCGAGTACACTAAAGTACAGTTAAGTACAGTCGAGACAATGTCGAGACTAGTCGAGTAAAATGTGTGCTCGATTTTACTGGTCGAGCACAAAAACTGGTCAATTCAGACTCTGAGCAGTTTGTAGTGTATGCTTACTGCTGATTGTGCGGTTAACCTTTTTAATATGATAAATTGAACCTCAAAATAGGATTTTATTTGTAAAAATGTGACAGTTTTTATCAAAACAAAATATTATTTTGACAGGAAACAGAGATGACAATTGAGCTCGAGTCAAGAACTTTACATGCAAACGAGGTAAGTTGAGGATGAACTTAGGTGAAATTAAATAAAGCAAGAATTTAAGATTGTTACTATTACCCGGAAGAGCATTGGATAAGCCTCAAAATAAGCTAAATACATTGAAATGTCATGGAGCTCATTTCGAGATATTTGATTTTTAAAAGATGGCCGGATAAGGCTAACTCAAACTCTGTGTATATATCTGTCTGACAGGATTTATCTGACCTTCACCTCATCATGCTCATTGTCATCATATTTTAAAATGTCAAGTTTATGCAATACTTGTAGTTAGAGCTTATTCTTTAATAATTTCCACATGAAATCAGTGATTAGTGAATCGGACGAGACGTTTCAGTATGTGTGGTTAGTCAATTAAACAAAACACTGATTACTTTGATTTACGGAACTCAATTATTTTCAAAGGAAATGAAGATACCTGAGAATCAGATAAACATCAGATCATTGGAAGTAACAAATGTGAGTATGAAGTATGAGTATGTTTTATGTGTTTCTGCTAGTCCCATGTCGTGGATTATGAAATAATTTACTGAAACTTAGATTACAAAATTGTAATGCCTTGGGCAAAGTGAATCAGTGAAATATATAACATGTGTATGCAATGTAGTTTTAAGCTATCAACCGTTATATTTCTGTCTTCTCCGCAAAATATCAACGAGCACCTAAAACAAAAACATAATTTTTATATTTATATTATTTTTAAGTTCAGATTTGCACGTTGTGTTATAATTCAGCTTTCTTTGGAAAACCGGTTGGGATCCAGTTCGCGGAAAAGGTGGGGAGGGGGTGTAAACCTGGAACATCATGATACATTTGCATTTTTTGTGAACTTCAAAAATAATCTAATAATTATTTCCAGTAATGTGTCATTGCTGGAATGATTTCACACTTAATTGAAATATTTGTTTGTTTTTTACTTGACGTTAAATTAGGCCACATTTGTACATGTTAAATGTCTGTCCCAAATCAGTAATTTAGTGGTCGTTTTGGTTGCTGTTTGTGATCTATGAAGCATTTCTATTTATCGGCCGTTGATATTCACGTTTAAATTTGTATGCCCCACCTACAATAGTAGAGGGGCATTATGTTTTCTGGTCTGTGCCTCCGTTCGTCCGTACGTCCGTTCGTTCGTCCGTACGTCCGTTCGTTCGTCCGTGCGTCCGTTCGCTTCATTTTAAGTTTTGACCACAATTTCACGGTCCACTGAACATAGAAAATGATAGTGCGAGTGGGGCATCCGTGTACTATGGACACATTCTTGTTTGACATTATGTTAAATCGTATTTTTTAAGCTTACACTACGGCATATGATTGCTTATTGTTGAATATTGTACAGTAAAATATAGCTGCTTACATCCAAATCAATTTACGTCTATGTGATATTGTCACTAGAAATCATACCACATCTTTGTATTCCTATTTAGTTTAAAACATATCATTTTAATAAAATTAAAAGCAGCATTCAAACAGAGGTGAAATTCTAAAGAAGATTACATTGTTTAAATTTTTTTCTCAGGATTTCGCAATGAACGAAAAAGTAATGGGCTTCTGAAAACTGGAGAAGAAATGGTATAATGCAACAGTCCTAGAAAAAACTAAATCAGGTAAACCATGATATACATTAAAGAGAGATTACAAAAGAACGATGAGTAATGAGTTGATTGATTGTCAGGTAGTTTTTTTTTGTTGTTTAAGGCCACATTGTGCACTCTAGGCTATATCATAGATATAGGAAGATGTTGTATGTGTGCCAATGAGACAAGTCTCCATCCATGATTTTTTTTTATAAAAGTAAACAATTATAAGTCAAGGTATGGCCTTCAACACGGAGCTTTGGCTCATACCGAGCAGCAAGCTATAAGGTGTCAGACCACCAATTACTCCCTCAAATTTAGAACGTAAAAGTAGGCCTACTCGGGACAAAAAATAGTGCATTTGATGTCATTGTTTACTTAAACTACACAACAAATTTGCAGAAATGAAACTTTTGGTGAAAGAGAAATATATTAAGACCATTTTGAGCCCAAATTTACTTGTCTATGAGTTAAAATTAAAAATTGAGGATTAATGCGCTCCATAGTATACTAATTTAAGATTTCAAGAAAACCAGGGGTTATTTTTAGCGGTACATCCATTCGGAAGGTCTCTTCTTTCTTATATGGCTTTAAAGGTATGTCGAAAATTGGAATGAAGAAAGGTGATACCTGTACGATTCAGGACATACCTGGTTTGTAAGAGGTTAAACTTAAGATAAAAAAATTAGAAATCTATGAAAATTGCAAAATTTGGTTGAACAGATAGGGACTTTTAATTGGTGGTCTGACACCTTTTATAACGGGCCCAAACAAATTACTAGTGTTAAACAATTCAAACAGGAAAACGAAGAGCGGTCTAATTTATATAAAAATGACCGTTTGCATTTATTGGCTGAGAAAATTGGCGTATCTGGAGAGAACACAGAGCATCACATGTCCAATCAACAGAAACAATGCACATATCATTCGAAGTAAAAGACTCACTAAGGAGTCAACATTTCGATTAAGGGGGTTCGCGGGTCTAAATCATTTATATAGGATTTCTCTATATTTTTCTATAAATGAACTTTATCTTATAGTTAATAGAAAAATAAAATAAAAAAGTAGGGTCACCGTTCATTTACGCTCACAGTCTGCCTTCAACAGAAGCATACCGTCGCTGTTATGCAAAAACCTCGTATCTAAGGTTTTGATAATTTTACACCAGGCAGTAAAAACTGAAATCTTTTATCGCTTTTTTAGAATTAAATATGTATGTTCCTTTGTATGCCAAAATATCTGATCTTTTAACCAATCAATTACCAAGACTAGCAAAACTTTCTGCTACTATATTGTATTTTCAAAGCTTTTCCTTATTCTTAAGCTAATATATTAGCGTTTAGAACCTGAAATTGATTAAACTCTTCCTGTTATAATGTCAGCTGCCGGTTTTGAAATACGATATTTTCGCACAACATAATGTCTCACCAATCCGACTACACTTTTTCGTCATATGTCAGAATTCGGATTAATGATTGGTTAGAAGATCAGATATTTTCGCATACAATGGAACATACATACTTAATCCAAAATAATCGATAAAAAGATTTCCGCAAAAAATTGAGATACGAGGTTTTTGCATAACAGCGACGATACATTTGTATAAAGGTGTTTTTTTTCTGTTGAAGTAATAGGAGAAATAAAGATAATATCGAAATAAAAAAAGAAATTTATTACAGAAATCGCTCAAATTTTACAATAATTTAGTTTAAGTACAGCTCATATGGAAATTATATTAAAAAATATATGTCACCGATGAGTTAAAAAAGATATTTCAATTTTAAAGCCAAAAAATGGCATTTTTCCACCAAAGGGAGATAATTTGGAACTTTTTCAATGATGTATACATTTTAAAAGTCATCTGGGGCCAACACGAATTGATTGTTTTGAATGATTTTTGTACCATATGATAAAGTAACAACTACAAAAGGTAATAAATAAAATTTGTAGTGAAAAACAATTGTTTAATTTTTTCTTTAATTTTTATACCCTCGAGCCTCCTTAAGTCTAGGGAAACATCATATGAAAGGAAAGATGTATATATGTTTGATCTAATTGTATATGCATAATTTGTGTTTGGTTTTCTGTCCCTTTGATTGGATAGTCTCTATTTTACAGGTTACAAAGTCGTATTTGCAGACGACAACTTAGTAAGAGTGTTAGGTCTACAGAATCTACGACAAAAGACATCGAGATGAATTCAGCTGAAGGTGTTTTGTTTAACAAAACACTTTCATATATATATGAACTAACAAGAAACTCACAAGTCATCTGATAATGTTCTCAAAACAGGATATAATAAACAATATCAACAACAAAAGGAAGCTGTATTTCCTTGTCCTTGAACAAAAGACATTTAACATCAGTCAAATGATCCTGTATATTTATACATGTATACAAGAATGAACAAGGTTATATATGTTATTTAATTTATATTGGGACATTATCATGGTATCTTAATGACAAAAAAACAAACATTCACATAATTAGCTTGTTTGGTCTGAATGTGCTTGTAATTTAATATGACAAACTGTATGTAGAATAAGAAGTAATTATCACACCATCAATGAGACAACATCAACGACGAAAATAAATAGATAAAAAAAAGTATGCAAAAATCATCAACAACAGATAGATGTGCGTAGAATCGCCAAATGTGTTACAACATTATGCACATAAAGCTGTTCAATATAGTTGCAATATTAAAATATGTAACAATGTGTCATAGAGCACTTTTTATAGTAATTAGTAAACACAATCCTAGCATATTAAAATTTATGATGATGTACTTGTGCAAGTTATTGAGTTTCACCATTAACAGAATTACTTTTATAAATTCACTAAAACATAACCACCGTTTACATACAGGATAGATATTTTCTGAACATCAACAGCTTCAGGAAAACTATTTGAAATTTGAAAATATCGATATTTGGTATAACAAATTGATTGGAATTGATTTTTAGTAGTGCGGTCGGTAGTGTCTGCTTATTACATTTTAAACAACCATAGATTTAAATTCCTTGTTTGTGTGCGTTTTGTGGTTTTTGTGGTTTCGTAAGAATATAACAATCCCTTGTGTTTTTGTTGGTTCTTGTTGCTTTGTCTTTGGTTTTCTATGTTGTGTTTTTACTATTGTTTGTCTGTTGGTCTTCTTTTTAAACCATGGCGTTGTCCGATTATTTTCGACTTATGAGTTTGAATTTTCTTCTGGTATCATTTGCCTCTCTTTTAAGGAGGTCTGTTCCTACTGATGACGATTTAAAGTAAGCTCCTCGTGTTTAAAAGCAATCTGTATTCAAAACATTCTGCCTTCTTCATACGGATAACCACAAAATATTCAAACATTTTGTCAGGAATCTAATGTTCAGTAGATGTCGTTTGTTGATGTGGTTCATAAGTGTTTCTCGTTTCTCGTTTTTGATATAGATTAGACCTTATGTTTTCCCGTTTTAATGGTTTTACGCTAGTCATTTTGGGCCTTTTATAGCTTGCTGTTCGGTAGGAGCCAAGGCTCCGTATTGATGACCTTTTTATACCTATAAAGTTGGTTTTTTTTACAAATTGGGACCTGGATGGAGAGTTGTCTCATTGGTACACATTTGTTTCATAAGTAGTCAACTGTCTAAACACTGTCTAAATTTCACGACTTGGGATGACAGTTTTAGTACATACAAATATTTGATTTGCCGTAAATTTGAATCGTATGAGATTATGGGGAAATTTCCCCAATTTGAAGTCAACAATATCTAATATGAACATGATGAGATTATGGGGAAATTACCCCAATTTGTAGTCAACAATATCTAACATGAACATGATGAGATTATGGGGAAATTTCCCCAATTGATAGTCAACAATATTTTCTATGATTTGAACATAATGAGATTATGGGGAAATTTCCCCATTTGATGGTCAGCAATATTAAAGCTTGTATTTTCCAATTAATAATCTTATCGTGGGAATTTCGGCATTCTGATGTTTTTGGTTGTAGATGTGAATGTGGGGATATTTCCCCATTCTAATGTTATTGGTTTTATATGTGTAGTGTATGTAGGGATTTTCCCCACTGGTACGTTTTTCAATTCAAGAATACTAGTTTTCTTCATTGAGTGGGTAGATTTCCTCAAATTTGATAAAATCATGTAAGCGCATTTCCATTAACTTATAGATTTGTTGACAAAAAGTGTTTATTCCAATTCACATCGTCAACCGAATTTGAAACCACCAAAAAAGAGAATAAAATAGAAATTCTCTTTTTCAAATAGAATGCGTTTTAAGTAAACTTCAACAACACATTTGCAATATATAATGGTATGACTATTGTTGATGTGAGATAGACTTTTCTTTTTTTATGCATTAAAAGACGAATGAATGTGATATGATATTTTAAGGTAAATATGTGTTACTTACCCAGAAAAACCGGGACTGCAATAAAAAATTACATAAGAAAAGTTTCAGCTGAACAAACATTTATAAAACAGTTTTACTGTGTCTGGTATAAATATAATCTTTTAGTGATTTCTATCACATACTGTATAATGGAACGTTTGCTCTAATATAAGGCACAAAATATAATTATAATTGGACTTAATTCAGTGGTGCATTCAAATGATGCGTTCACAATTAAAGTGTAACTGAACTATTTGTGAAAATCTTAATCTGTCGTAATATATTCAACAATAAAAATTAAATATTTCAAAATTAACAGCTGTCCAAAAAAAAATATGCTTATTTAGAATCATGCAAAAAAAGAAATTAAAGCTAATCGAATTGAACGGTCTATGTTTAATGAATTATTTACATTATTTAAGTAATGATAGTACATGAGCTATCTTGTTAAACTGAAGATTCTCTAAACTATGTACCATCAGTATGGATTTTCATCAATATAAAAAAATACACATAGACTGAATAATAAGATCACAACAGAGCTATTTAGTTTTGTATGTGAATGAAACAATCTTTATAATGTTCAAGCACTGAAAAGAAAAAATAACTTTAATACATACCCGTACTTTCGTGTTTCAGGTTCATTCCTGTAAAACAAATGGCATACTTGTGTCTTATTAAGTGTTTTTGAGAAGTAACAAATCTTTACTTTAAAACAAGAGATGCATGTATGTACGTTGTATTCTTATATATATTACCGGAATAACGGTTCAATACAATTAGAAACGAACATTTCGAGATTGTGCTACATTCGGAATATCTTGTCTTCTACATTTTGGTGTTGGTGTTGTCTTTGAATGTTCGAATGCTTAAAGTTTGATACCCTGATATACTAATAATCAGAAGAACAATTAAAAAAAGGTTAATTCAAACCATCTTTGTTTTCTGTAATCATGGTAATTATACATTTAAGTACACTTTACTTACGTTGAAATCTGTTCATTCCTGTAACAAGAATCCAATAAATATATCAAATAACAATACAGTACAAAACAATTGAAGAGTTTGTTATTTTGTTAAAAAAATCCAAACACATGTATTTGTTAGCAAATCATGGCAGATTGAATTAAAAAGGACAACAAACATTTCACCGAAATACTAATTTCAAGAACGTGGAATGGTGTGTATTCATTTAAGAAATACACATTCATTGCATCTGTCCAGATTCACTAAATAATACTCTGCATATTATAAAAAAACACATTTTAAACGCATCATTGAACACAGTTTGCATGGTTTTTAGTTCTAGTGTGGGGACTGTTGTGTATGCACTAAAATCAATCTTTTATGGTCAATAGGAAAGTAACATCTTCCAAAATATTTGCACCAAAAACAGTAAGGCATGTTAATGTTAATGTAGATACTTTTTACTCTTATTTTGTAAGCAGTCAATATAATACTTTATTGTATCTGTTAAGAACATGTGTAACGGTGTTGTTTTGTTTAAGTTGATTACAATTGCTCCATTAACATGAACATATTCTGATTAATCCGAATTGACTTCAATATAATCACTCATGGGAGACAATTTACATATACTATACAATATTATTACAGATGATAATGTCAGGAATGACAATCTCTTTTATATTACTTCTAAATTTACCAACAGTCTTGAAATGACGTTGTAATAATTCAGAAAAAAACACCCCGGACCAACCCAGATAATTATAAAAACAACATTTTCAATGTTGACATTTTTATTACTTACCCACAAGAACAACATGTGTATTTGTACTTCTTTTGTGACTCTGGTGCCCTGAAATATGATCATCAAAAATGTAAATCTTATTTTTGAAAAAAAAACATGCTGATATTTGCACACTGCAAATAGCAAAAGAAGTATATGACACAACCGTATTTTTTTTGGCCGAAAAACGTGTTAAAATTTACAACAAAAACATTGGTATAGTCAAGTTCCAGGCACATTTTCGAAAAAATCATTTGTCATAGCGGACCATACGGTATAGTTTTTTTTTGTATCTAGTTGAAACCCTTACAGTTGTCTGTGATTGATAACATCTTTTTTTATAAGAAGTTAAGTGAATAGTTGTCTCATAAAACATCTTATTGTTTTAGATAGCGTCTAGAAATTCACCGCTTCTTTACAAATATCCAACCATCTATTGGTGATCAACATATCATTGTTCGTTTTTCCACAAGCTCTGGTTATGACTTTAAATGAAGGACTGGTGGACTGAAAATTTCGGCCTACTGTCTAGAATTTGTGTTGTGCTTTTAGCGTTGTCTTAATATTCAATGGTGAATGGTTATTTTTATAATTTTTGAATTAGTAGTATTTGTATTACCATGGAATTTGTTGGTTTTCAGTTTTTTCCTTTATCGCTTTACCTTCCAAAAATTTAAATGATTATGAACACCAGGAATTCACAATAGATAAAAACAGTTTTTAGACAAATTTTCCGAAGCACATTTTATATTAAAAGATTTCTAACATAACTTTTGATTTTTTAGTCCTGTATACCACATTCCAATGTCAAATTATAATTTTTTTGATCGACAAAATTTCTTCCTATGTGACGTTTTACATTTTATGACGTCAAATAGGCGAAGAAATGAATCTGGTTTTTAAATTTGATAGACGCTTTTTGTGCTTTTTTGTTAAACATTTCTCACTTATGAAATATTGACACAGTAATGACTTCTGTACCAATATTTTGACTATTCTAGATACCTGTTATGTCTGCATCGATGTAAATATAACAGAATAATTTGATACGCCTGTCATGCAAGTTAGAGATTAAGCGCTATAAAACAAGGCTCAGTCCACCATTTTCTACATTTGAAAATGCCTGTACCAGTCAGGAATATGACAATTGTTGTCAATTCGTTTAATGTGTTTTATCATGGATTTTTACCATTTGATTAGGGACTTCCCGTTTTGAAATATTCTTCGGAGCACACTATTTTTGTGGATTGACTTTTTATACCTAATATTAACAAGGACATATACAACTAGACGATTTAAAAGTTAGCGATGTTTTGTAGGTTAAATATGTGATGTCCTATATATTTCATATAAGCAAAAGTAGACGTTCTTCTATATATTCATGGTTTACATTTAAAGGAAATGCTCAAATCGAAAGATGCCGAAGAGCTGTATAAGTATAGGAGACCACGTACCGACAATTAAAATCATATTTTTTTAAAACTTTTCTTAACGATGTTGAAACGTTTATTTTTTTATTTTATTTTTATTTTTACAAGTTTTAAATCTAAAGCAGCAATACCAGATACTTGAATGTACTTTGTGTCGTTCTATCAAACTGTCTGTTTTCATTTTGTTCTGTAGAGACCTTTTAAATTGTGTTGTCTCTTATAACTGAGGTACTATATATGAAAAGATGTGGTACGAGTTTCAATGAGACAACTCTCCATCATAGTAGTATGTAGGCTCCAATCAATACAATGACGTCCAAAACTAAACCTTCGTCGTATTATAATGAGTGTACGACACTAGTCTGTTTCAAACAATATATAACAACACTTTCTTTCCAAGGTTTGTAGTATCAATCCTGAAGATATTTCGTTATTATCTTTTAGCCATTCTAAAACCTGCTTTACATAAAATTGAGAAAGAAAATGGGGAATGTGTCAAAGCGACAACAACCCGAACATAGAGCAGACTACAGCCGAAGGCCACCAACAGGTCTTCAATGCAGCGAGAAACTCCCAAACCCGTATATATGTTTGCCTTTGAAGATAAAAGGTTTTTGTCAACAAAAGCTCGAAAAGGTATCAATTGAAAGCATTATTATCTTGTGTAGTTTTGTTTGTCTGTTGGTTTTTTTTTTTTTTTTTTTTAGATTTGTTTGTATTTTTTTTCTCGGTTTATCTGCCCATTTGGTATCTGTTGCTCCTATTGCATTGCAACATGACACACCTACAAATTACACGGAAATCCAGTAGTCAAGAAATCATTTCGTATACCAATGCAATTGTTAATACCATAATTATTCCTTTTATTCGAATCGGTTACTTACTTAAACTGCATCTCTCCGAATAGGCTGTCTATTTCTGTGCCTGAAGGCTTTTTGTTTCTGTATGACACATAAGACCCTTCGGGAACTGGCTTTAAATCTATGTTGTCTACATCAACTTTAAGTTTCTTCAGCCTCTCAAACAATAGAATGTCTGCCATTGTTTCCATTTCCTTGATTTTCCTTTCCCATTGTTGACAGTTTTCGATATTTCTACGATAAACTTTGGTTAGTGCAGTTATATTTTGTATAGTTTTTTGTTCCTCGTCATGCAATAGCCTAACAAAACTGCCTACTTTCTTATCAATCAAATTCTTCCAGTAGTTCCCCTCCTCAGTAATGGTCTTGATGACTGCTTTGACTTCGTCACGGTAGGTTTTTGTTTCTTTCTCTATTTTGCTAAGGTTTACCTTGGATGTTGTTACCTTTGCTTCTATGTTCTTGACAACTTCGAATCTGAGTTTTTCAGCTGATTTAGTAAGATCTGTCATCAAATGGCGACTGTGTTTCTCTACGGAGCAAATTCTACACACAGGAGTATCACAATCTTGACAGTAGAAAAAGTGAATTTCTTCATGTTCTGTACAAAGGAGTTTTTCTTCCTTGTTGATATTTGGTCCACTTAAAAACGTGTGGTTTTTACAAGACTTCGTGCGTAAATGAGATGATTTACAGCTTCCACAAAATGACTGGTCACACTGTTGACAATAATATTCACCAGGTCCAGCAGTACAAATTTCACAAGTGGAAGCAGCAGCTTGAGCCATTTCTATATTTAAATATAAGTCACCTGTGGCAAGTTCATGTATATGTCAAGCGTAGTTGTGATCAACAATCCAGACATTAAAGTAAAGGTTGTTTCATAGTCTAAAAATAGAATTAAACGTAGTAAGATACACTTGAGTTATTGAAATAATTTATGATGTTGATGTTATTCAATAAGTTGACTTGTTTGTTTATTAAATACATTTTTGTAGCGACTGTTTAAAGCTAATCGACAAAGGTAAGTACATATGTCAACAGTGCAATCAATTTCTTAATAATGTGCGTCAATGTTCACCAAATCTAGATAAACTTTTGTTCAGTAATGTGTGTTTCCATTGTTAATACCGTTTCTTTTAGTCATTACTCACCTCTTACTTTGTTTAAGTTATTTGTATGATAAATATCCGAACGTAAACTACCACTACTGGTTATATATACTTCCCTGTAGCGATACGAGTAACTCTGTCTATCACATGATAGTTTAAAGTAAGTAATCTGTATGTGATCAATACATACGCGTATTAATCTATTTATAAATCCTGTCTACTATTTATATCCACTATAGGAGGTCAAAAAGGCAAAAATAAGTGAAATGAATAGTAACAATCTCATAAAAATGTGCGTCAATGTTCACCATATCTAACCAGGTTATCTTTTAGTTTGTTTCCCTCAGTTTTACTTTGTAACCCCGGATTTTTTTGGTTTTTTTTTCTCAATCGATTTATGAAGTTCGAACAGTGGTATACTCTGTTTAAGTTGTATGTGTGATAAATATAAGAACGTAAACTTCCGATACTGATTATCTATATTTACATGTAGTGATTTGAGTAAAATATCTATCACATGTAAGTTTAAACTAAGTAATCTGATAATGATTATAAAATTGACAATGGAAATAAGGAATATGTCAACAAGATAACATTAACAGTGATAATGATAATACGGAAAATGACAAAGAGATAACAACACCATTGAAAATGGAAATGGGGAATGTGTCAAAGAGACAATAACCCGACCGCAGAACAGACAATAGCAGAAGGTCACCAATAGGTCTTCAATGCAGCGAGAAATTCCCGCATCCGGAGGCGTCCTGCAGCTGACCCCTAAACAAATATATATTAGTTCAGTGATAATGGACGTCATACTAAACTCCAAATTACACACAAGAAACTGAAATTAAAAATAACACAAGATTAACAAAGGCCTAAAAGTATATTTTAATATTTTTGTAAAGCCTGTCTTCTATTGATCTCCATTATAGCAGGTCACAAAGGCTCAAACAAGTTCAATTAATACCATGTAGGGTTCTTGGTGATTTTATTGACACTAACTGCATATAATTATTCAAACCTACAACATGTATAGCAATAATAGTGACATCATACATAGACAACGTAAAACAACATAAAATAGAACTTTAGCATGGATAGAAAAGGGGAATAAATAACATACATCGAATCTATTACTTTTCAATCTTAAATTCATATGTAGCTATACACCCTCATAATCATGTACTATAAAGTATAATAAATAAACACAACCAATCTCAATAATCCTTTCCCAACATATTCATATGAATGCAATACTATGCAGAAGCAAACTACATTTAAACATTACAAAGTTACGACAAAGACGAGACAACCGTAAACTAACACCTACAATACATTTTCTTTCATTTAATATGTGGTATGAACGGAACCAGCACACAATGAAAGATACATGTATACTGTCTGCTAGAATTCTTTATCATAACTTGAATACAATATTTTTTTCATTCATAGTCCACTTACTTGGACATTAATTTTACATTAATCAAAACTTAATGTACGCAATAAGATGCTTACGTGTTTAATATTTCTGTTCTAATGTAGTTTTAAATATAGAGATTTTTTTGATTTTTTATATACTGTACAGAATTATTATTCATAACATTTGGCGTTTACTAAATTTGTTTCACTAATAACGGTTTGCATTTAAATGTAAGTGTTATTAATATGTATCACTTTCAATTGCAAACTTTCAATCAACACATGTATTCATATTTAAGTCAATATTTAAAACATTACTATACATTTTAGTTCCTGTCAGTAAAAAAGGATACAACTGACCCGTATAATATCCCTTATTCTCAATATTATTGTTTTACCCAAGGCACTTACAAATGACCTACAAAACGCACAGATTTTTCCCTCCAAAACTGAATGAGGTTCAGTACATGAAAATGACGGAGGTCCAATATAGGAAAGACTAACTAAATATATAACTTAACTATATCAACTAATACTTATCAAATACTAATCTATACATGCTGTATAATTCGTAATATTGTGTCCTATTTTATTTCTTTAAAATGATGGTGATTATTTGCTTGTTGATTAGATTGTCATTAAATGAGTAAATTAAGTGTCATGACTCATGTAAATGTAGTTTTTTCTTTCTAAAAGCAAAAAGTGTATTACTCGTCTGAACAGTTTTGCTCGATTGTGTAAACCTGATCATGATTTGGAACAAAAAGATTTCAAGCACAACATATGTCTTTCTGCATTTTGAGTATTGCATTAGTTAATAAAGATGTAGAAGTTAAATCGCAACAACACTCAACTCTAAGAAAAACTCAAAAAAGGCAAATCCTTAATCATGTTAATCAAATGGTAAAATCAACACCTCTAACACACCAAACGAATGGACAACAACTGTCATTTTTCTGACTTGTTTATAGGTAGCTTAACCTCTTTTTTACATGACAATCGCATGCAATTCCATTATATTGACAACGATATGTTAACAAAACAAACAGTCATATGTGTAAATATAATGCACGAATGTTCAATACCAGACAACAAAACTAATTAGCAATTGATACAAGGTAAATGACGATCATGATGCAGTTAACGGCGTATTTTAATACAATGCTAATTCAAAAAGTGATCTTTAATGTGGTTGAAGTGTAACCTTATGTAAACAAATAACACTTTATAGATTTATGAATTCGAAAACTGTTATTACTTTTTCCGCATATTAAATGTTTCTAAATTGTTGTCATGAGTATCTCTTGTATCTCTTGTATAGAATTATATTGTAACATGTAAATACATTTTTGTTATTTTCAATATAGAAAAGTATGTTATACTTTACTGCGTTTAATATGTAATAGTTATGGCATTTGAGCTAAATTAAAGAAGAACTAGGGAGTCGTTTTTTTTTTTTAAATTGTATGACAGTTTGTTATGGCTTAATTTTAAACTTCCATAAAAGTTGAACAACCAACAAAAGATTTTTCAAAGTGGTCGAGAATTGAATTATATTGATGCATATTGTATTGGCGTTTGGTTTTGTTGCACTTCAGTGTTTCTATTGCTCCATTGTTTTCTCTTTTAAATTATTTAGTCGAATTCCTTGGTAACATGTATTAGTTTGTAAGTCCAAATTTGCGTTTACTCAATCAATTTAAGGCCTTTGAACAATTTTATACTTTTGTTGCCCTTATTTAGGATGAATCTTTTTGTATTTCATAGATCGTAAAAGAATGACTTGAATTAAACGAAACTTACGTTCTGGCTCAAGATACAAGTAAGCTTATTTAAGGAGGCTCGAGGGTATAAATATTTCAGAAAAAAAAACATTTTGTTTTTCATAACAAATTTCTTTATCCTATGGTACAAAATATCATCAAAAAGATATATTCGTTTTGGCCCCAGATGACTATGAAATGTACAAATCATTGAACAAGCTCCAAATTATCTCCCTTTTGTGCAAACATGTCATTTGTTGGCATTCAAATTGAAATATCTTTTTTAACTCATCGGTGACCTATATTTTTTATTATTATTTTCAAATAATCTGTACTTAAACTTAATTATTGTAAAATTTGAGCGATTTCTGTAATATAGTTCATTTCCATATTACCTCTACTTCTCCAATTAGTTTAACAGAAAAAAAGGACTTTACAAAAAAGTATGCTTCTTTCGTAGCCAGATTGTGAGCGTAAATGAACTGTGACCCCATATTTTATTTTATTTTTCAATTAAGTATACGATAAAATTCAATTATAAAAAAATATAGCGAAATCCTATATAAAGGAAAAAAATGATTTAGACCCGTGAGCCTCCTTATGCTAATTTGAGTGTTTCTGATATGTTTTGTACGCGTCATGTTTTTTTTCTTCTGTAATTGTATGTTCTTTTATATGTATTTGTATATAAATGTATCAATACATGGTTAGGGTTAAGGTGACGGTTTGAGTAAACCTGACTGTAATTATGAGAGTATAACACCTATAGTATTAAAACCATATCCGACGTTCGAAAGACATATTCAAATATCTATTAATTTTCTGAGAATTTGGTAAAATAACTGCGGATCTTTATTTTTATGATTTTTTTTAAGCGAAATGGCTGTCGATTTTATGTTATGTTTACAATTTAAACTATATTGTTATTGAATGAATATAAAAACAAATGAACAAAAATTACATTTTTAGGTTCAAATATTATATATCCCCCCAAAAAATGTGGTATGATCGCCAATGTTCAAAAGTATGATCGAAAAACAAATATGTAACACTTAACAAACGGCAACTACTAAATTACAGGCTCCGGACTTGTGATAAGAACATATAAACAGAATGTGACGGAGTTTAACATGCTACCGGGATCCCAACCTTCCCTGTAGTAAAACATAAATTCTTTACCGTTAGGAAGATTATCAGACAGAAGACACAGATCACATTAATTACAATACTCATAGAAGAAGACCCTATATCAAAACTGAACGACAATGAGATGAAGAACAACGATCAATAGTTGTTGAAGTATTTTCTAAACTATGTTGAAGTCCTTCCTAAAATCACAAAGTGATTAAAAATTAATCTAGAGTTGTCTCTCTTTGTCTGTTGTTAATTGTAATTCACAAATACCAAAATAAAAAGGCTACAGACTTTCTGTATATTATACTCATTTGTGTAGAGGTTCCATCCTCTGTTTTCCATTTATAACTTTTACAACTTATACAAAAACAATCCTTTGAATTAATCATACATTTTATTACACCAACTTGTATTTACATTTTCATGACTAGAATGTACATGTTTACTTTGTGGCATTACTTTGGCTACAGAATATTCTATAATATTTTGTTGAGGCGCCAGGGTGACTACCGATTACCTATACACAATGGCTATCAGCTGACCTATGTTGACATAGTGTCATAAAACCCCTGGTAGTTAAACACGGTTACACCACCACCTTCCTTGGGGAGTGACCGGGGAAAACACTCGTATTACCAATCCTTCGGTTATTAGTGCCCCACCTGTCGGCAGGTGTAGGCCTCCCCTCTATAAGATGAGGTGGAGGAGGTCACAGAGTTACCCATCTGTAGACCCCACCGTTACCACTAATCACATTTTCCAAACCTGCAAATTGTAGAACTTGTCAGACCCAGAGCAAGGACAGAGTGGAATAATCCCCCAATCACGACCAGTCTCCCTGGACTGCCACATGAGAGCCCAAGTCAGCTACCAAATCTGATTTGGGTTCTCACCTCCACAAAACTTTCATTATTGAATCATTGGAAAAGTTGATTTTGTTGTGCGTAGGAAAGACTCAGCCCCCTGTATATTATTTAAGAAAACCTGATTTCCAGTTTGTGACAAATGAGTTCCATCTGTTCTTTATATAGACACTTCACTTGCCCTAATGTTCTCATGTTATATAGCTTTTCCCCCATTTTCTATTACAAAGTTTTTGTAAGAGTAAGAAAAGCACCAGAGAGACTTATTGAAAACGTATGACTGTAGATATTTGTGGTTAAATTAGTGTAGTGATATAACTGTAGGTTTAGGATATCATAATTGAACATTTAATACATAGACAGTAAAGCTTGGAGCTGTTTAGTTTAGTTGAGTGCAAATTGAATTTATTACTTTCATTCACTAAAGATTAATCTCGTTTATCTTGATCATCTAAATAAAAAAGGGGGAAAGATTGTTATGTTTACATTATACATTGACACTTTTATAGTTTAATTGGCTTATGATTAATACTGACAGTTAGGAATTTATAATCATTTGATTAGCGGATTTTGTGTATTTGTTCTATAACCCTGTGATTGCACTTACACACTCGTTTTTACTGTGGGAGATGTAATGTGTAATAGCCAATATTCACCGTGTATATTTCTCCGAGATAAATTTTGATTCTTTTCTACTTTTAGCCTAAATTGCTTGTCATAGTTGGCCCAGTTTTCTGCCGCTAATCTTATATCGCGCATATATTTTAACAATTCCTGTAACAATTTAAGTATGTGAGTTCTATAGAGTTGTTTTGTTCACACTTTGTTTCTGTAAACGGAATTGCATGTGACTGATATGCAACTGAAAGGATGCGCTAGTTATAAATAAAGGCAACAGTAGTATACCGCTGTTCGAGAGTCATAAATCGATTGAAAGAAAAAAAGTTAATGCCTACTGTTCTGCATAGAAAAATGTATGTTCTTATTCAGCAATATGACAGTTATATTTGAGATATTACATGTTGCTGCTAGAGAAATTTAGAATTGAATAAAGACGACAGGACCTTACTGTTCTTCATATACAAATTTGATAAACATTAGAATATATAGCTGCAATGCCAGATGCTTTAATTATGTCACTCTATCAAACTGTTAGTTTTCAAATTTTGCTGTTTTGAAGGCTACCGCTCTTAACCATCACTTATCATATACGTAATGTACATTTTAAATAAACTACTGTTCAGCCAATAAAAAACAATAAACATTTTTTTTATCAAAATAAGTGTACGAAATTAGTCGTTTTGAATACTTGCAATCAATCTTTTCTTTCCTAATGACAATAGTATTAATTAAGAAAATAAACCACTGTTTTCTAACATCCATTTTAAAACGTGCTTTGTCTGCATTTGATATATACGTTAACTATCAACGGGTGTACGCTAGTGTATCATTGTTTTTTGCTTTGTGTACTGTTGTTTGTTTTTGATGTTTTTATTGATTTGTTTGCAATGGTGTTTATAAAATAGCTACTAATTGCTAGAGAGGTAATAAAGTCGTCTGCACAGTTTCATGGTTTTAATTCAACTGATAAACTAATACAAGTTACACACATGATAAGACGCGATTATAACGGTCTCCATCTGTTAAAGTAATTAAGTTCTGTAGTGACCTTAGATAAACAATTTCAAAACATTACATCTCTCCCTTTCTAGATTTAATCTTTATCAGTCAGTAGAATAATAAAATGAAATAAAATTAATGAATTGTGAAATTAGCCATAAAATTAATTTTCTTTAATACATTAACGATGTCCATAAAACAGCGGTGTAATAATGTCCAAATGTTGTATACACAGTTCTCAAAGCGGTAAACATAGCAATTAATATCATGAATGAATGAATGAATCACAACTGAATTAATGTGTAAAATTCTTTGGTATTATCAGTCTAAATAATATTAAAGACAGCATACGATACGCAGAAAATTAAAACTTATTCACTTGATCATAAATACTAAGCGTGATGCCTAGTTAAATGTGAGCTCAGGATTATTATGCCTGTTCACTAGCTACACATTACTTTACATAACATGACTTTACATAATCATTTACTGTAAGTACGCCGGTGTTTTGTTTATTCTTCCTGACGTCCTGAGTTGTGTTGCTGGTTCTTCTCTTTTTTTTCTTCATTTACAATTGTCAGTGGTATTTTAACTTGCTTATAAAACGAAGAATTTCGAGTGATCGTGTGTCCATTATCTCTTTTAGCTTTTAACATTGTACCATTCCTTTCAACTATTTTGTATGGATTTGAGTTATACGAAGTTGAAAGTTTGTTTTGTTTGTCTTGCTTGACCAATACAGTGTCACCAATTTGTAAATTTGACGGTTCGGCATTTCTTCTTGTATCTGCATAGTCCTTCATTTTATCCTTTTTCCTCTCGTCAGTTTCTCGAATTTCTTTGTCGTCATATTTTTGTGTTAAAGTTGGTAATTTGGTTTTGATATTTCTCCCAAATAAAAGTTTTGCTGGTGAAACTTCCGTTGTGGCGTGTTTTGTCGCTTTATAATTACGGAGGAATGTAAACATTTCCTGTTTCCAATTTTGATGTTGCGTGTGTGCTGCTCTGATTGATTTTCCAATGCTTCGCATAAATCGGTCGCACTCTGCATTGCTCTGAGGCCATAATGGTGTTATTTTTCTATGCGTAAATCCCATATATGTCGCAAAGTCTCTGAATTCTTTTCCTTGCCACGGGCTTCCATTATCGGTTTTTACTATATTCAGTATTCCAAATGTTGAAAATACTTTGTCAAGTAGTGGTATAACCGCTTTTGCAGAAATTGTTGTTAGTGTTTCTACAACTGGATATCGTGAATACTCATCCATTATCACCATGAGATAATGTCCACTAGAAAATGGTCCACAGAAATCCATGCTAAGATATGTCCATGGTGCCTCTGGTAGTTCTGACATAGCTAACGGTTCAAAAGTTTTCTTTGGCGTAGCTGCTAAACATGGAATACAAGCTTTACATGTATCTTCTACACGTTTATCTATACCAGGAAAATAAACTTTTTCCCTTAGTAACTGTTTTGTTCGCACAATTCCCTGATGACCTTCGTGTGCCAATGTAATAACTCGGTCTGTAAGTTTGTGCGGAATGACAATTCTATTATCATGCATCAATATTTCTCCTTTGTCTGTGTTCACTGTCGTTAATTCGTTCTTTAAACAAGCAAATGTATCAAGAGATTTATTGTCATATGAATTTTCCCAGTTTCCCGATTTCAAGGCCTTGATAACATACTGAATATTCATATCGGCTTCGGACGCTAATGCAATTTCTTCATTTGTCATTGCTTTCGGTATTGCGTTCTCTGATATATAATTCACGAATTCTTCTGCTACCTCGGAATGATCTGTTCGATTTGCTTCGTTAATATTCGGATGTCTTGACATGTAGTCTGCGGCATTTGATTTTCTTGATTTGTACTTAACATCGATATTATACGTTTGCAGTCTTAATCTCCATCTTTGAATTCTCGCTGGCGGTTTCGATTTTGGATTGTTGAAAATACATTCCAGTGGTTGATGATTGGTAACATCGTGTTTGTTCCCTGTTGAGAGCCTCGATATTTGCGGGATTATCTGTAGTTCTAATGACGTATCATAACACAGTAAATTACCGCTTGTCCCTTTAGAAACATAAACAGTTGCACGTGTTAGATTATTTCTCGTTTCAATTACAGTGTCAAACTTTCCCACGAATTCTAAGTTTTGATGAGATCCATATGCGAAAACTTTGGTCTTTGTAGCTATCAATTTTGGTTTTCTCTTCATCCTGTTGTAGGTATCCTCATCAATTACATTGATACTTGATCCAGTGTCGATAAGAACGTTGATGTCCGATTCATTGATTTTGACACAAATTCTTGGTTGTTCACGTTTGATAGAATTCATGGTTCCTTTTAGCGATTCTGCCTGTAGTCCGAAAACATATTCATCATCTGAACTACTATCTATCTTTGACATTCGAAATTGTTTTCAAAATCTGAATTCTCTAGCGTATTGAAAGATTGTTTAGTATGATTATTTCTTTTTGACCTACACATCTTCTCAAAGTGATTAGGCTTCTTACAAAAGTAGCAGGACATTTCCCTCGGTGTGGAAATTCACCTCCACAATTCCTACATTTGTTTTTTCGATTCACACGTTGGTCATTCGCACGTTGTTCCGGACGCTTATCTTGTTGTAAATATCTTGGTTGATTTTTCCGAAAATTTCTCTTCTTGTGTAAAGCGTTGGTCTCAAGTTTCTCTTCTTTGTTCTCGATTTCGTTTGATTGTCTTTCAGATAGTTCCAGAGCTCTTGCTGATGATAACAATTGTTCCAAAGTCATATCTTCTCTTAAAGCTTTTCTCCTCAGTCTTAAAGATGAACATCCTTGAACGATTTGAGATTTTACTTCCCGATTGTCATCATTAAATTCACAGTTGACGGATAATTGTCTTAACTTTGTATGAAACGCATCCATTATTTCTTGCTTTGCCTGACGGAATTTATATATTTCGTATTCAACGTTTTTCTTCGGTGCAAAGTATTCAGTAAGCTTCGTAAGTGCTGTATCGTAATCCTCTCCAGTTTCTTGTAAGGTATCAAATATGTCATTTACTTCTTCCCCTGCGTAATGCAAATGTAACGCTCTTTGTCTCACTTTATCCTTGATATTCATTCCAACAAGTAAATTTTTGAAGTCGTTTTGGCCATTTTTTCCAGCGCTGATCAGCTGCACTTTCATGTACACTGAAAGGTGGAAACACAGGTAGTGCTGATGCCATAATGGAACTAATCAATACTATTAATTAATCCAATTGTTCATTTGTTAATCCAATTTGTCTCGTCGCCATTATAAAATAGTTACTAATTGCTAAAGAGGTAATAAAGTCGTCTGCACAGTTTCATGGTTTTAATACAACTGATAAACTAATACAAGTTACACACATTATAAGACGCGATTATAACGGTCTGCATCTGTTAAAGTAATTAAGTTCTGTAGTGACCTTAGATAAACAATTTCAATACATTACAGTGTTTGTCGGTTTATTTTTGACTTATGCATTTCAATATCCCCTATCTATCTGTTGTCATAATTTCAAATTAGAAGGACATTATGTATTTAAGAAAACATTTGTCATACTGATTTTTAAAACCATAGTTCTTTTTCTCAAAATTGATGACTTACCGAAACTGCAACTCTCCGAATAGGCTGTATATTTCTGTGTGTGAATGCTTTTTGTTTCTGCATGACACAGAAGATCTTTCCTGAACTTGTTTTAGATCTATGTTGTCCAAATCGAGTTTCTTCAGCTTTTGTAACAATGGTACATCTGCTACTGTTTCCAATTCTTTTATGTTCTTTTGCAATTGCTGGCAGTTTTCGAAAACTCCACGATAGATTTTGGTTAGTGCAGACATATTGTGTAATGCTTGCTGTTCCTCGTCCTGTACTAGCTCTACCAAACTATCTACTTTTTTATAAATTATTTTCTTCCAGTAATTGCCCTCTTCAGAAATGGTCTTGATGACTGCTTTGACTTCCTCACGATAAGCTTTTGTGTAATTTTCAATTTTGTTTACGTTTTGTCTCGATGTTGTTATCTTCAATTCAATATCCTTTGTATATATTTCTTTTTATATTGTACATATATAGACGATAAAATTAAACTATCAATTATCTTCAGTTTTTGAATGTTTTCTTATACACAATTACACTTCGATAAAAGTAAAATTAAGAATTGGACTTTTTTAATTTGTCTAAAAGACAACAACCCCACCACAGTGCATTATAAAGCCGAAAGCCACAAATACTTCTGCTGTTCCCTAAACAAACACACGTTCTAAGTCCGTAACAAATGGAATCATACTAAATTCATAAACATTTGAATGAACTGAAATTTAAAAAAAAATAGTTCCGAGTCAAAGACCCTATAAGTGAATCAATATTAACGCCAAAATATGCATTCTTTAATAACCTGGCAACAGTATCGGAACTATATCCCTTCTTGATTAGTCTATTTAAAGGTTTTTGTAGCTCATGAGTGTACACTGACATGGTTGTGCTTTATAAAGAATATATATACAAAATTGGATGTGAAATACCTGAAAGTTAAAGAAGTCTGCATAAATTTTACGGACGCCATCACGAGTTGGTTGACCGTTATGGAATAATCGTTTCACAAATGATATCGGATATCTTCCTTACGTCGTAACTACAATCTCCTTCTCTTTTATGAATGTGACCTACCTAATGAGACTATTTACCGGATTTGTTATCACATAAGCAACACGACGGGTGCCACATGTGGAGCAGGATCATGCTGGACCATGCTTTGAAAGGATAAATATCTGTTAAACTTGGAAGTCAGCATGAACAAAATAATACTGTGTTAAAACATACTTTTTTCCCGTTTTAAAAATTACTTCCCATGTTAGGGGAGGATTGGGATGCCGTCAACATGTTTAACCCCGTCAAATTCTGTATGTACGTGCTTATCCGAAGCTAGGAGCCCGTTATTCAGTTGTTGTCGCTTATTGATGTTTTACATATTTGTTTTTCGTTCATTTTCTGTACTTAATTAAGGACGTTAGTTTTATTGTAGAAATTGTTTAACATTTGTCATTTCGAGGCATCTTAAAACTGACTTTGCGGTATTGGCCTTGCTCATAGTTGAAAGCAGTACGGTGACCTAGCGTTGTTGATTTCTATGTTCTTTGGTCGTTTGTTAAGTGTTTGCAATCATTTCAAATCTTCTTTTACAACTTGATTTATACAGCAGTATATTTGAGGATTTGACTGATTTTACTAATTGGCAAACTGACCATGTGACATAATATGTATATTATTTAGGATAATCTATATAATTCAGTTAAGGTGGCAGACAATGGTCATATAGTCATTTGCGTTTTTACCTTGTTTTGTGTGTGAAGTTCTTTTTCCTATTGTGACATATATTGTTTCCTTTTTTTCTAATTCAAACGCTATTCTAAACATAATCAGTCTTGACTACACATAAACGTTTTATTATATAAAGATATAATTATAAATACATCAAATGTGTATGAATGTTTTTGAAACAAATGAAGTTGTGTGCTATATAATATAAATGATAATGTGTCAGAAAAAAGATTTAGTGGTCAATACGAATCTATCTTTCTTTCGTTAAAGTTAACCGAAAAACAAATGTCACTTAAATGGCAGATGGATCATATGGTGACGGTAATTGTTGTTTGCATTATAACGTACTCTGTATACAAATGACTATGATATGTTATAGTCCTTGGGTTGTCAGCTGTTCTATGCTTCTCCAATAAACTCATGCCAAGTTGACATATTGTAGCTAAATAACATATGATAACATATTAAAACAAAAACATAAACACCACGTTATTGCAATTGTTTAATATTTCTTAAACCAATCAATAGCATATTTCAAAATAGTAATCATAAATTGTATCACATAACGATTAACTGATGATTGTGTTTAATGTTCGGCTAGATTGTTCATGTGTAAAGTCAACAGTCTCAAAATTAACAATTATCGCAAATTATTAAATGTTTGTACATGTATACACGTCTGCTTTGAATTAAAACTTATACGGAGATGTATTATTAATGTGACATTGCTATATACATCATGCATTACTAGGCCTCATAATATTTTTATACTTTCACACTGATGAAACTCATTTTCAAAAGATACAGAGACAACTAATTCAAACCTTAACAGAAGTAAAATGATATACGTACATGGAGCTTTGCAATATGTTTGACTGAATGCACAAGTTAAAAACAAAGGCATGAACGATCCGCTTTATAAATATAATACATTACTACAATCCAGTAAAAGAGGAACAGTCAAATTCATAAATCGAAAATAAACTGACAACTTCATGGCTAAAAATGAAAAAAAAGACTAACAGACAAACAATAGTACATACGACACAACATAGGAAACTAAAGAATAAGCAACACGAACCCCACTAACAACTAGTGGTGATCTGAGGTGTTCCGAAAGGGTAAGCAGATCCTGCGCCACATGTAGCACCCGTTGTGTTACTCATGTTATAACAAATCCGGTAAATAGTCTTCGGGTGCGTTTTTATAAATTGCCTGTTTACAAAACTTTGAATTTTTCGAAAAATTAAGGATTTTCTTATCCCAGGCGTAGATTACCTAGATCTTATTTGGCACAGCCTTTTGGAATTATATATCCTCAATGCTCTTCAACTTTGTACTTGTTTGGCTTTATAAATATTTAAATATGAGTGTCACTGATGAGTCTTATGTAGACGAAATGCGCGTCTGTCGTACAAAATTATAATCCTGGTACCTTTGATAACTATTGTTATCTCTTTGACACATTCCCCATTTCTAATTGCATTATTCAGTAGGTCACATTCATGAAAGGGAAGCTGATTTTATTTACGACGTCAGGAACAGTCTTACATTAGCATGCATGCATTTTGTTAGCAAATTTTTAAAGGGTCGTTAATTAACTTAACTTTACTCGACGTACAAATAGTTCATATTTAACAGTCTGATTTTATATCTGATTTTTACTTGACAAGTTCTTATATGTTTTATAGAATGTGACTCACACTCAAGTTTAACATGTCAAGTCAGAATCAAACGCGGATCGAGTCCGAACCATACTTTGATCAAGTATGTACCTTACTCAACCCTTATTTGAACCAAGGAATGCCATCTTATATAATCAACTCGTAGAACTAAACATGTAATATATTACTTTCAATATCCTTAGCTGTAGCAAATTTCATTTGTTTATATATATAAACCATTACATTCTTGACCTTTTGCTCACAGGAAAAATTCTTAATATACCTTTGAAACCTTGATATCGACAAAATTTCAAATAAATGAGTGTTTATCTTAAACATGCAGTAGAAATTGCAATACAAAATCAAAATATAGCAATTTAAACTACTGTATAGTTGTAGTAACATGCAAATTCATAATTGATAAAATAGAATCAGTTTTTACTTTTTTTGGTGATTATTGGTTACAAATCAGAAATAAAAAGATGGACATAATTGGTCAAAGAATAGGATGACCACAAGTCTAAATTGTATCAGTATGTTGAAGTACTATTTCATAATCTGCAGATCAAAATCGATCACAAGTCGGTAGCACGCATAGAGTACATATAGGCAGAATTATCTAGACTATCCGATGAAAATACGAAAGTAATAGAATTACATAGAATGGTCATGTTCAAATAGTACCAATTTCAGACGGTCACTGGCTGGCAGTGAAATGAATAAGGACTCGCTTAAAAAATCTCTTAAATGAGCAAATACTTACTAAACACAATTACTGTTAGTGCACACACTTAAAAAGATAAATAAAACACCCGTAAAAATGGTTAGAATTATACTATACAAATATTGTTGTTATTCTGCATTACTTTAAAGAAGAGATATAGATGTATATCAAAGGGCAATAAAAATAGCTAATGCGAATTAAAATAATCAAACAAATTTCTCGCTACTATTGTGAAGAATTGTGTCTCTTATGCTATACATGATCGATCAAATATCTTTTTTCATTACAAAAACAAATATACATCTACAAATTCTATACGGTTTGGCACAACATAAAAAAGACACGGTTTTAAATTTAAACTGTATTCAATTGATGAACCTTCTGTTGCATGTGTGCAGCCTTTCGTCTGACTTTTTTAATATCAAAATAAATGATTTTTTAAACAGTCATCTACAATTGTAGTAAAATAAAACAAAACATTTGACTGCATATTCATGCACGCCAGATAAAACAGTGTTTCATTTTCTTTGTAAATAACAACAAATGTATACAAGTGGAACAACCAAATTTTTACTTTGACATCTTTTTTTTTTATATAAGAGGAATAATTGTATGTTCCCTTATTACTTTTATTCACTAAAGTCTGTTACATCAAGTATCTGGCGAACAATATCATTTGACTTGTAATGTTTTATACGACCGCAAAAAAATCTATCAGCATGTCAAATTGCTTTTGGTTATATTTTTTTGTACTTTAAGCTATGTGTTTGCGTTCATCTAAACATTTATATATAATTACAACCGGATAATTTGCGCTGTACCTTAATATAATAAAAGAACTAACGTTAACTTCAACAAGACATATTGCAATATATAACGACATGACTATTGTGTTTAGTCTTAAGGACAACTAATTGAAGTTTCATTTTTCATACATTAATATTTCAAAGAACACATGATTGTGATAGGATTAAGGTAAATCTGTGTTACTTTTACATATTTAAACCATGACTGCAAAAAAAAAACCCAAAGAAATAAGAAAAAGGTAAGCTTATCAAACATTTAGAAACAATGTGTTTATTGAGTCTGGTATAATTATTAAATTTTAATGATCCTTATCTCATACTTTAGAATATAAATGTTTGCTCTTATCTGAGACACACAATATAATGATTATTGGAATTAATAAAGTGAATTCAAATAATGCTTTCACATTTATATTACGAATGGTCGTTTTGTAAAAATCTTAATTTGTCGTAATATACGTACCAATTAAACATTTTTGGTTAATATTTCAATATGCTGTGAACACCAAACAAATAAACTAAAGCAAACATAATTTAACGTCTATTTTTAATAAATTATTTACATTGTTTAAGTAATCAATATAAATACATGAACTCTTTTCGTCAGGTGAAGATAAAAAAAAACTAAGATAAAAGAAAATTTAAATTCTAATATGTCATATGCAATTCGCTTTGTAAACAACACCGTGATACTATTTTCTATATATCGTCTCAGAGATATACATAATACTGGCTGGTACAAAACACTTCCCACGTTAATTCACATGTACTGGAACCTTTTTACAAATCCTTTGCCCATTTTATTGTTTTAAAAATTGCATTTAAAAAAAGAAAAATAACTTGTATTCTTTTTCGGATGCATAATAAAAAGAAGTAATGCACTAGAGCTCGAAGAAATCAACAAAATCAAAATAAATCAAGATTCCGCGAAAGTCTATTACTGATTTTGCCGCATCTAAGACATTTTAAAACATGACGTCATACAAATGAAAACGCTAGAGTTGAAAGTTTTCTGTTACATGAACAATCCAAATTCGTAAAATACTGTATTTAAATTGATTTTGAGGTAGGTTTTTGTTTACTTTTCTATTGTATTGTATTATTCCCATATATACTGACCGACTTTAGAAACGCAATACTAGATTAATTTATTGTTTTTTTTTAATGAATGTGTCGCCGTGAAAAGCAATAATTGCCTGTTACAACGCCAATATGATTTTCAGAAAGGTCAACAAATTCTGTCTGACAAGTTTTGGGTTCTGTTTTACATTTTTTGATTTTGAATTTGTTCAACCCGTTTATTGGTTATGGCAATTATGCGGTTGGAACTTAAGGGCTTTAAAGGGTTTTCCTCAGTCGATTCTTTGGCGATTCAGTTGATTGAAAACATTTATAGCATGCATCTGTACACAATGGCACTCGGCAATTTGATTAACAGTTAACGTTGCGGCCGCACACATGTCTGACAAATGACGTTGCGTAATCAAATTCTGATGACGTTTCATTGTCACTACACGTTAATCCGTTCATTTATGGCCAGCAACAAATCTTGTCTACTTGTATCATTATTGGAAGGACAGTCAGACGAGTTTCTGAAGTCATACAGTATGGTTGCACCACGTTTATGTGTTCATGTTTGCAGTATTCTTAAGGGCTAATTCATTTTTTTTTTATTTCTTAGTCTTGGCAAATATGGAGATGTAACATTTTAACTGATTTAAGTGAGGCAAAGGATTGAAAGAACTGTTTCTCAAAGCAAAAAAACTGTTTCTCAAAGCAAAAGCAAAAAAAACAAACTGAAACAATCTTTCATTGTTCCGACATTTCGCATTAAGAAATTCGTGCGACTTCAAAAATTCGGTATGATCAATAACCACAGGTTAGTCAGATTTTGATTTTTTGTAAAAATAAAAAAGGATGATAAGCATGGAAAGTAGTTGTAAGAGAATCAAACATGATTTAGTTAAAAAAAATCAACAAAATTAGTGTTGCGTTTTAAAGTCGTTCAGTATATAAACGTGTTGTTTTCATTATTATACTGATTTTAGCAAAAACATGGCGGCTCCGAAGTTAAAATGTCAACTTTGGATTTGACGGTAGCTTACGAGAAAAACATGTAAATTAAAAATAACAAATGTTGAATTGGAGGATAAAAAGAATTAAACAGTTTTTTTTTTTCTAGCGGCTATTCACGAAATAACACATGCAAGGTTTTTATTTATTATAATGCTTGAGTTTTATTTAACGGGGAGTAGACAAGAACAGCAACACACACAGCATGTTATCTCTCGCTTTAGTTTCATAGAAAAACGTGAACTGCAATAAAAAATTACATAAGAAACGTTTTAGCGTTTGCTACAATATAAGACTCAAAATATCATTATAATTGGACTTAATTCAGTGGTGCATTCAAATGATGAGTTCACAATTAAAATGTGATTAATTTTTTGGTAAAAATCTTAATCTGTCGTAATATACTCAACAGTAAAAATTAAATATTTAAAAATTAACAGAGTTCAAAGTTAAAATAAATATGCTTATTTAGAATCATGCAAAAAAAGAAATTAAAGCTAACCGAATTGAACGGTCTATGTTTAATACATTATTTACATTATTTAAGTAATGAATATAACTACATGAGCTATCTTGTTAAGCTGAAGATCCCCTAAACTATGTACCATCAGTTACTGGAGTTTCATCAATATAAAAAACTACACTGAATAATAAGATGACAACCTAGCTATTTAGTTTTGTATGTGAATAAAACAATCTTTATAATGTTTAAGCACTGACAAGAAGTATAACTTTAATACATACCCGAACCAACTTGATTGAGGTTCATTCCTGTAAAACAAATGACATACTTGTGTCTTATTAAGTGTTTTTAAGAAGTCGCAAATCTTAAATTTAGAACAAGAGATGCATGTATGTACGTTGTATTCTTATATATATTACCGGAATTACGGTTCAAACAATTAGAAATGAATATTTCGAGATTGCGTTACATTCGGAAGGCATTCTTCCGACTTTATTTACAAAAGAATATTGGAAACCCACTATTGTGGATACACCATGTACTATGTCATGTCCGAAAATAACTACACTTCCAACACACAAGCAAATGATTATATTTTATTTTTGCATATTGATATGAATATCTTGTCTTCTTAATTTTGGTCTTGGTGTTGTCTCTGATTTTGAATGTTCGAATGCTGCAAGTTTGATACCCTGATATATAATCTGTCTAGCATTCATGTGAATTTGCGTTTTACTTTTTAATTTTCAATATTTTCTACTTTAAAAGAAGTGAAAAATATAGAATGAACAGTTTTTGTTTACATAGAACAATTCCCCATTATCTCATTTACTAATTTCAATTATTTTGCTTAACAAAATTCAATTTCAAAAATTCTAAAAATTTTAGAATTTTGATATCTTTTTTTTATCACATTTCCAAAAATATAAAATTTGATTACCCCCATCCGAGTTTTGAATTGATAAGTGTTTAGCTGACCACTCACTTTACTTCACACCCACCGACAATTCAGAAAATTAAGATTTGTATGATTGAAGCATACCCATGAATAAACATTTTCCATCTCAAAATAATCTGATCAATACCATTTTCATATAATTTTTTTTTCTGTAATACATGTAGTTCATTTAGTACAATATACTTACGTTAAAACCTGCTCATTCCTGTAAAAAGAATACAATAATCTTTACAAAATAACAATATAGTATAAAATATTCAAAATGTTTTATTTTAGTGCAAATTCGAGATACACGTATTTGTTAGAAATTCACAACAGGTTGAATTTAAATGACCAAACAGTTTAAATAGAAATCCTCAACGCTAAAACCAAGTAGTTTATAGAGGGAAACGTGTATGCAGTTACGAAATACAAATGTATTACCGCTGTGCAGATAACCTGAACAATATTCTGAATATGGTAAATACATTGCTTTGATATCTTTTAAATTTAGGCATGTTAAACGCATCATCGGACACATATTGGATGTTCGTTATATGTTTTGGTTCGGGTTGATATAGTGTCTGTTATATGAAAAGTAGTATTTTATTAATAATCTTTTACGGCCAATTGGAAAGTAACATCATCCAAATATTTGAACATAAAATAGTGAGTCACGTTAGTTTAAATATCTCTTTGTGTCATTTAGCTAACAGTCAATATAGTACTGTATATAAACTTTTAAGATAATTTGCTATGGGGTTGTATCGTTCAAATTGAAAAAAAACTTTTTAACCGATAGATTTATTCTGACCATATCTTTATTAACTTTGATATTATTAATCATGGGAAATATTTTCTCTTTACTATGATATATCATAATAGATGAGAATGTCAGTAATAAAAAACCAGATTATATTACATCCAAATTTACCAACATATTCGAAATAACGTTTCAATAAGGCAGAGAAACACCCCAGACAATTCTAAAAACAACATTTTCCATGTGTACATTTTGAAACTTACCCACACCATTCAGAGGTATATTTGTATCTCTTTTGTGATTTTTTAGGCCTGAAATATTATTAACCAGAGTGTAACTCTTATCACTGAATAAGCATGCAGGTATTTGCACACTGCGAGTAGAAAAAGAAGTGTATGACACAACTGTAATTATTGGCAATCATAAGGGGTAATCCATAATTGTCAACCATTTTACAAAGTGTACAAAACATACGCTTTTTCAAACCCCCACCTTCCTCAAAAAGTGTACATCAACCATTTTCAGATTTCAAGAGAAGAATCAATCATTCTTAATAAAAAGAAGATCCTGTCTATTATATTTTAGTTTAATATAGAAATTTGCATTGAAAATAAACTAAAACATATCTGACTGTTTTATTGGATGACATCTATCTGTGATGCCTGTGTTTTGTCAGAAGAAATAGTACAAAGATTATTGTTTCCCCTATCACACAGTGGGAATGGTAACTCAAATGAAAAAGGGCACCTAGAGCATGCAAAAGGTTAACAAAAGGGAACATAAATTATGTTAAGAATCAAAGAAAGGGAAATGCATGGTTATGTTGCATTGGTAAAGTATGGACTAACAGTTGTTGATGGAATCAGAGCTCAAGACAGCAATCAATAAAGTGTAATGTTTTAAAACATTTTAAGTTTTCAAATTTCAAGCCTGTATTTCTATTCAAAAAGGTTCCTGTTAATATGCTGTATTATCGTTGATGTATATATACTGTAATGTCAGTGGCGGATCCAGCCATTTTAAAAGGGGGTCCCAACCAAGGACAAAGGGGGGTTCCAACTATATGTCCCAATTCAAATGCATTGATCGGCCAAAAAAAGGGAGGTTACAACCCCCGGAACCCCCTCCCCCCGCTGAATCTGCGAATTGTAATGTGTACATATATTGGATATTTTTTTAGGTTAAGGTTAAACTTCATATGGAGTTGCTCCTAATTAAAAGAGGCTTATACTAAAAAAAAAAAAAAAGTAACTTCCTGTTTACTGGTTTACTATTTTGGAATGCATTAGAAGGACATTAATCGAAGGACCAGTTTAAAATATTTTCACAAAATGGCGTTTTGTCAAAATCAAAACATCCAAAGAATTTAGTGTTTCCATCGAGTTTGTTTATTAGTCAGAGTAAAACGATAACGATCTATAACAAAGCAGGTGAAATTGACTATCGGGGGTACTGGGAAATGCTCGCAAACTTTTTGTTAAAATAATTTTACTGGTTCACATGTTTTAAAGATTTAGTTTTCATATGAATTGATCTTTTAATCGTTCTATCCGGATTGAGGAGAATTATGATATCGAAATACATATCATCAAGTGAAAATAATAAAGAAGAAATAAGAAGAGAAACACACCCAAGCCAATTCTCAACTTTATACATCGACTTTCCCTACGGAAACGAAATCAATTCCGGAAATGAAAAAAAAAAAGCGTACGGTAAAAATGTTGAGTTGTTAACCCCCTCCCACCAAGTGTACGTTTTGTACACTTTGGAAAATGGTTGACAATTATGGATGACCCCAAACACATGTCATGTGTTATCGTTTTAAAGAGTATCTAGAAATTCACCGCTTCTTTACAAATATCCAGCCATCTATTGGTGATCAACATATTATTTTTCGTTTTCCACAAGCTCTGATAGTGACTTTAAATGACGAACAGTTAGACTGCAAATTTTGTGTCTACTATCTAGTATTTGTGTTGTGCTTTTAGTTTTGTCTTCATATTCAATGGTGAATGGTTACTTTTATAATTCTTTAATCAGTAGTGTTTGATGGTTGAATAAGGTTTATGTACTTACATTTACCTTACTAAACAATACATTATTTTTATTACCTGGAATTTTGTTGTTTTTCAGTTTTTTCCATTATCGCTTTACCTTTCCTTAAAGAAAATGATTACATACACCAGGAATTCATAATCAATAAAAAAAAATTTAGATATATTTTCCGAAGCACCTTTTATATTAAATAATTTTTAACATAATTTTTGATTTTTAAACCTGTATACCACAATTCCCCTTGTCAAATTATAACTTTTTTGAATGACAAAAGTTCTTCCTATATGACGTTTACATTTTATGACGTCAAACACGCGAAGAAATAAATTTGGTTTTTAAATCTGGAAGATGTTTTTGTGCTTTTTGTTAAATATTTGTTAGTTATGAGACACAGTAATGACTTCTGCACCAATATTTAACTATCCTACCTGTTATGTCTGTTTTGTTCAAGAATCGATGAAAATATAACAGAATTTGATGAATCTATCATACAACCAAGAGGTTTAGCGCTATAAAACAAGGTTCAGTCCAATATTTTCTACAATTGAAAATGCCTGTACCAAGTCGGGAATATGACAGTTGTCTGTTTTATCATTGATTTTGCCTTTTGATTAGGACTTCCCGTTTTGAAATATTCCTCGGAGTACACTATTTTTGTGATTTTACTTTATATACTTAATCATAATGAGGAAATATACAACTTAGAGATTTGACAGATGGAGATGTTTAATAGGTTAAGTACATTATTAAATATATCACAATTATAACAATCATGGTCGAATCAGTTGCAGACAACATTCTTTAGTATAAAACATATACGGTAATGGCAGTAGCTTGTTTATCAAACTTGTCGTTATGAATGAAGCGTTGGCGACAAAACCGTAAATCTTTCAGTAACTGAATGTCCAACATAAGTCACTCAACGAAGTGTATGAAAATGTCAATAGTTTTGTTTTTCAACAGTTGATGCTTCTTCTATATATTCATAGTCCACATTTAAAGGGAACGCTTACATCTTAAGATGCCGAAGGACTGTGTACGTATACGAGACCACGTATCGATAATCAAAATCAATCAATTTATTTTTGCTTTACGATGTTAAAACTTTATTTTTTTAATATTTTTCTTTTTTTTTTATAAATGTTAAATCTGAAGCTTCAATACCAGATGCTTTATTCACTTTGTGTCGTTCTATCAAACTGTCTGCTTTTATTGTTGTATAGATTGCCTTATAAACTGTGTTGTCCGCTATAATTGAGGTACTAGATATAGAAAGATGTGGTACGAGTGTCAATGAGACAACTATCCATCCTAATACATTGTATGTAGGCTACAATGCATACAATGACAACCAAAACTAAACCTTCGTCGTATCAAAATGATTGTACGAAATTAGACTGTTTGAAACAATATATATCAACATTTTCTTTCCTAGGTTTGTAGTATCAATCATAAAGATAGTCCGTTATTATTATCTTTTAGCCTTTCTAAAACCTACTTTATATGTTTGCCTTTGAAGATAAAAGGGTTTTTTTCAAACAAAAGCTCGAAAAGGTATCAGTGTATTCTTATCTTGCGTGGTGTTGTTTGTCTTTTGTTGTTTTTTTTTTAATATTGTTTGTATTTTTTTAAATTTTTGTCGGTTCATCGACCCATTTGGTATATTTCATTGCAACATGACACACCTACAACTTACATGGAAATCCAGTAGTCGTGAAATCATTTCGTATACCAATGCAATTATTAATACCATAATTATCCCTTTTATTTGAATCGTTACTTACTTAAACTGCATCTCTCCGAATAGGCTGTCTATTTCTGTGCCTGAAGGCTTCTTGTTTATGTATGACACATAAGACCTTTCTGGAACTGGCTTTAAATCTATGTTGTCTACATCAACTTCAAGTTTCTTCAGCTTATGTAACAATAGAACGTCTGCCATTGTTTCCATTTCTTTAATTTTCTTTTCCCATTGTTGACAGTTTTCGATATCTCCACGATAAACTTTGGTTAGTGTAGTTATATTTTGTAAAGCTTTCTGTTCCTCGTCATGCAATAGCCTAACAAAACTACCTACTTTCTTATCAATCAAATTCTTCCAGTAGTTCCCCTCTTCAGTAATGGTCTTGATGACTGCTTTGACTTCGTCACGGTAGGTTTTTGTTTCTTTCTCTATTTTGCTAAGGTTTACTTTGGATGTTGTAACCTTTGCTTCTATGTTCTTGACAACTTCAAATCTGAGTTTTTTAGTTGATTCAGTAAGATCTGCCATCAAATGGCGGCTGTGTTTCTTTACGGAACAAATTCTACACACAGGAGTATCACAATCTTGACAGTAGAAAAAGTAAATTTCTTTATGTTCTGTACATGTACAAAGGAGTTTTTCTTCCTTGTTAATATTTGGTCCACTTAAAAACGTGTGGTTTTTACAAGACTTCGTGCGTAAATGAGATGATTTACAGCTGCCGCAAAATAACTGGTCACACTGTTGACAATAATGTTCACCAGGTCCAGCCGTACAAATTTCACAAGTCGAAGCTGTAGCTTGAGCCATTTTCAATATTCAAATATAAGTCACCTGTGGCTAGGCAATGTATCTGTCAAGCGTACTTGTGATCAACAATCCAGACTTTAAAGTACAGGTTGTTTCATAGTCTAAAAATAGAATTAAACGTACTTAGATACACTTGAATTATTGAAATACTTTATCACGTTTGTGTCATACAATAAGTTGACTTGTTTGTATATTATTGTTTAAAGATAAATCGACAAAAGTAAATACAGCTGATTAAAGTGAAAATAATGTCATAGTAATGTACGTCAATGTTCACTAAATCTAACCAGGTTAACTTTTGTTTAGCATGTTTAGTAACATGTTTATTCGAATGCATTTTCCTGATTTTAGTCAATAATTACCTCTTTCTCTTTTAACTTTGTAATGTGTTTTAATAAACATCCGAACGTAACCCCCCCCCCCCCCTTTTCCCCCCACTAAAGTTAATCGACAAAGGTAAGTACATATGTCAACAGTGCAATCAATCTTTTAATAATGTACGTCAATGTTCACCAAATCTAGATTAACTTTTGTTTAGTTATGTGTGTTTCCATTGTTAATATCGGTTCTGTTGATCAATACTCACCTCTTACTATGTAAAAATTGTAATGTGTTGTGATAAATATCCAAACGTAAATTTCCACTACTGATTATATATATACTTCCCTGTAGCGATACGATCAACTATGTCTGTCACATGTCAGTTTAAAGTAAGTTATCTGTATGTGATCAATAGATACACGTATTAATCTATTTATAAATCCTGTGTACTATTTATATCCACTATAGAAGGCCAAAAGGCTAATACAAGTGAAATGGATATTAACAATTTCATAATACTGTACGTCAATGTTCACCATACCTAGCCAGGTTAACTTTTGGTTAAGTGTTTCCTCTTATATTTAATGTGTTTCCCTCAGTTTTAATTTGTTACCTGGATTTGTTTATTTTTTTCTCAATCGATTTATGAATTTTGAACAGTGGTATACTCTGTTTAAGTTGTATATGTGATAAATATCAGAACGTAACCTTCCACTACTGATTATATATATTTACATGTAGTGATTTGAGTAAAAATATCTATCACATGTTAGTTGAAACTAGGTAATCTGATAGTGATCATAAAATTGACAATGGGAATAAGGAATATGTCAAAAAGATAACAATAACATTGACAATGGTAATAAGGAATATGTCAAAGAGACAACAATAACAGGAACAATGGAAATAAGGAATATGTCAGGAAGATAACAATACCATTGACAATGGAAATAAGGAAAATGTCAAAGAGATAACAATAACATTGAGAATGGAAATGGGGAATGTGTCAAAGAGACAATAACCCGACCATACATGCCATAGAACAGACAACAGCAGAAGGTCACCAATAGGTCTGCAATGCAGCGAGAAATTCCCGCACCCGGAGGCGTCCTTAAGCTGACCCCTAAGCAAATATATACTAGTTCAGTGAAAATGGACGTCACACTAAACTTCAAATTACACACAAGAAAATAAAATTAAAAATAACACAAGAATAACAAAGGCCTAACAGTATATTTTAATATTTTTGTAAAGCCTGTCTACTATTGATCTCTATTATAGCTGGTCAAAAAGGCTCAAACAAGTGCAATTAATACCATGTAGATAAATAAACTCATCATAGATACCAGGACTAAATTTTGTATATACGCCAGACGCGCGTTTTGTCTACAAAAGACTTATCAGTACAAAGTTGAAGAGCATTGAGATCCAAAATTCCTAAAAGTGTTGCCAAATACAGCTAAGGTAATCTATGCTTGAGGTAGAAAAGCCTTATTATTTCAAAAAATTCTAGATTTTGTAAACAGTTAATGATAGATATAACAATATCAATGATAATTCATGTCAGCACAAAAAGTGCTAACTACTGGGCTTGTGATACCCTCGGGGAAAAAAATCTCCTCCAGCAGTGGCATCGACCCAGTGGTTGTAAATAAACTCATCATAGATACCAGGACTAAATTTTGTATATACGCGCGTTTTGTCTACAAAAGACTCAGTAGTTTCTTGGTTATTTTATTCACACTAACTGCATATAATTATTCAAACCTACAACATGTATAATAATATTAGTGACACCATACATAGACAATGTAAAACAACATAAAACAGAACTAAAGCATGGATAGAAAAGGGGAATAAATAACATACATCGATTCTATTACTTTTCAATCTTAAATTCATATGTAACTGTACACTCTCATAATCATGTACTATAAAGTATAATAAATAAACACAACCAATCACAATGATACTTTTCCAACATATTCATATGAATGCAATACTATGCAGAAGCAAACTACATTTAAACATTACAAAGTTATGACAAAGACGAGACAACCGTACACTAACACCTGCAATATATTCTCTTTTATTTAATATGTGGTATGAACGGAACCAGCATACAATGAAAGATACATGTATACTGTATACTGTCTGTTCTATATCATAACTTGAATATAATATTTTGTTCATTCATAGTCCACATTACTTTTACATTAATCAATACCCAATGTACCCAATAAGATGCTTACGAGTTTAATATGTCTGTTCTAATGTACTTTTAAATATAGATATTTTTTTTATGTTTATATACTGTACAGAATTATTATTCATAATATTTGGGGTTTACTAAATTTGCTTCACTAATAACGGTTTGCATTTAAATGTAAGTGTTATTAATATGTATCACTTTTAATTGCAAACTTTCAATCAACACATGTATTCATATTAAAAACATTTTATACATTTTAGTTACTGTCTGAAAAAAAGGATACAACTGACCCGTATAATGAATAATGAACATACGCAAGAAATATATATAATATCCCTTATCCTCAATATTATCGTTGTACCCAAAACACTTACAAATGACCTACAAAATGCACAGAACGTTTCCTCCAAAACTGAATGAGGTTCAGTACATGAAAATGACGGAGGTCCAAATAGGAAAGAATAACTAAATATATGACTTAACTGTATCAACTTATACTAATCAAATACCAATCTATACATGCTATATAATTCGTAATATTGTGTCCTATTTTATTTCCATACAATGATGGTAATTTTTTGCTTATTGATTAGAATGTCATTAAATGAGTAAATTATGTATAATGACTTATGTAAATGTAGTTTTTTCTTTCTAAAATCAAAAACGTGTATTACTCGTCTGAACAGTTTTGCTCGATTGTGTAAACGTTATCATGATTTGGAACAAAACGATATCAATCACAATATATGTCTTTCTGCATTTTGAGTATTGCATCAGTTAATAAAGATGAAGAAGTTAAATCGCAAAAACATTCAACTCTGAGAAAAACTCAAAAAGGAAAATCCTTAATCATGTTTATCAAATGGTAAAATCAACACCTCTAACACACCAAACGAATGGACAACAACTGTCATTTTTCTGAATTGTTTATAGGTAACTTAACCTCTTTCTTATATGACAGTCGCATGCAATTCCATTATATTGACAACGATATGTTAACAAAACAAACAGACATATATGTAATGATAATGCCCGTATGTTCAATACCAGACAACAAAACTAATACATGTAATAAGCAATTGATACAAGGTAAATGACGATCATGATGCAGTTAAAGGCGTATTTTAATACAATGCCAATTCAAAAAGTGAGCTTTAATGTGGTTGAAGTGTAACCTTATGTAAACAAACAACACTTTATAGATATATGAATTCGAAAAGTGTTATTACTTTTTCTGTATACTGAATGTTTCTAAATTGTTGTCATGAGTATCTCTTGTATCTCTTGTATATAATTATATTGTAACATGTTAATACATTTTTGTTATTTTCAATGTAGAAAAGTATGTTATACTTTACTGCGTTTAATTTGTAATAGTTATGGCATTTGAGCTAAATTAAAGAAGAACTAGGAAGTCGGTTTTTTTTTCAAATTGCATGACAGTTTGTTATGGCTTAATTTAAAACTTCCATAAAAGTTGAACAACCAACAAAATAAAAAAGAAAAATTGAAAGTGGTCGAGAATCAAATTATATTGATTCATATTGTATTGGCGTTTGGTTTCGTTGCACTTCAGTGTTTCTATTGCTCCATTGTTTTCTCTTTTAAATTATTTAGTCGAATTCCTTGGTAACATGTATTAGTTTGTTAATCCAGATTTGCGTTTACTCAATCGATTTAAGGCCTTTGAAAAATTTTATACTTTTGTTGCCCTTAAGATGAATCTGTTTTTTATTTCATAGATCGTAAAAGAATGACTTGAATTAAACGAAACCTACGTTCTGGCTCGAGATACATGTAAGCCTATTTAAGGAGGCTCGAGGGTATTAATATTTCAGAGAAAAAAAATGTTTTTCATAACAAATTTTATTCATTGCTTTATTAGTTGTTACTTTATCCTATGGTACAATAATCATCAAACAAAATATATTCGTTTTGACCCCAGATGACTTTTAAAATGTACAAATCATTGAAAAAGCTCCAAATTATCTCCCTGCCGTGCAAAAATGTCATTTTTGTGGCATTCAAATGCAAATATCTTTTTTAACTGATCCGTGACCTATATTTTTATTATTATTTTCAAATAATCTGTACTTAATAAAGGTAACAGTAGTATACCGCTGTTCAAAACTCATAAATCCATGGACAAAAAGCAAAATCGGGGTAACAATCTAAAACTGAGGGAAACGCATTAAATATAAGACGAGAACAACGACACAACATTCAAATGTGACACATACACACACACAGAAACGGACTAAGCATTAGACAAAATCCTATGAGAATAACAAATATAACATCAAAAACAAATACATGAATTGTGAATAGATAAGAACGGTGACACGTCTTATAGTAATGGTTGAATCTGGTTTTGTGGCATGCGAAATCTCCCTTTTATAAACTTAACTATTGTAAAATTTGAGCGATTTCTGTAGTATGGTTCTTTTTTCATTTCGATATAACCTCTATATCTCATATTAGTTCAACAGAAAAAAAGTACTCTACAAAAATGTATGCTTCTTTCGTAGCCAGATTGTGAGCGTAAATGAACTGTGACCCCATGTTTTTTATTTTATTTTTCAATTAAGTATAAGATAAAGTTCATTTATAGAAAAATATAGCGAAATCATATATAAAGAAAAAAACCTGATTTAGACCCGTGAGCCCCCTTATGCTATTATGAGTTGTGTTTCTGATATGTTTTTTACACGTCATGTTTTTTTTTCTTCTGTAATTGTATGTTCTTTTACATGTATTTGTATATAAATGTATCAATACATGGTTAGCGTTAAGGTGAGGGTTTAAGTAAACCTGACTGTTATTATAAGAGTATAAAAACTGTAGTAAATATGTCATAGTATTAAAATCATATCCGACGTTCGAAAGACATATTTAAATATCTATTCTTTTTTGAGAATTTGGTAAAATTACTGCGGATCTTTATTTTTATGATTTTTTTAAAGCGAAATGGCTGTCGATTTTATGTTATGTTTACAATTTAAACTATATTTTTATTGAATGAATATAAAAACAAATGAACAAAAATTACATTTTCAGGTTAAAATATTATATATCCCCCCAAAAAATGCGGTATGATCGCCAATGTACAAAAGTATGATCGAAAAACAAATATGTAACACTTAACAAACGGCAACTACTAAATTACAGGCTCCGGACTTGTGATAGGAACATATATACAGAATGTGATGGTGTTTAACATGCTACCGGGATCCCAACCTTCCCTGTAGTAAAACATGAATTCTTTACCGTTAGGAAGATTATCAGACAGAAGACACAGATCACATTAATTACAATACTCATAAAAGAAGACCCTATATCAATACTGAACGACAATGAGATGAAGAACAACGATCAATAGTTGTTGAAGTATTTTCTAAACTATGTTGAAGTCCTTCCTAAAATCACAAAGTGATTAAAAATTAATCTAGAGTTGTCTCTCTTTGTCTGTTGTTAATTGTAATTCACAAATACCAAAATAAAAATGCTACAGACTTTCTGTATATTATACTCATTTGTGTAGAGGTTCCATCCTCTGTTTTCCATTTATAACTTTTACAACTTATACAAAAACAATCCTTTGAATTAATCATACATTTTATTACACCAACTTGTATTTACATTTTCATGACTAGAATGTACATGTTTACTTTGTGGCATTACTTTGGCTACAGAATATTCTATAATATTTTGTTGAGGCGCCAGGGGGACTACCGATTACCTATACACAATGGCTATCAGCTGACCTATGTTGACATAGTGTCATAAAACCCCTGGTAGTTAAACACGGTTACACCACCACCTTCCTTGGGAAGTGACCGGGTAAAACACTCGTATTACCAATCCTTCGGTTATTAGTGCCCCACCTGTCGGCAGGTGTAGGCCTCCCCTCTATAAGATGAGGTGGAGGAGGTCACAGAGTTACCCATCTGTAGACCCCACCGTTACCACTAATCACATTTTCCATACCTGCAAATTGTAGAACTTGTCAGACCCAGAGCAAGGACCGAGTGGAATAATCCCCCAATCATGACCAGTCTCCCTGGACTGCCACATGAGAGCCCAAGTCAGCTACCAAATCTGATTTGGGTTCCCACCTCCACAAAACTTTCATTATTGAATCATTGGAAAAGTTGATTTTGTTGTGCGTAGGAAAGACTCACCCCCCTGTATATTATTTCAGAAAACCTGATTTCCAGTTTGTGACAAATGCGTTCCATCTGTTCTTTATATAGACACTTCACTTGCCCTAATGTTCTCATGTAATATAGCTTTTCCCCCATTTTCTATTACAAAGTTTTTGTAAGAGTAAGAAAAGCACCAGAGAGACTTATTGAAAACGTATGACTGTAGATATTTGTGGTTAAATTAGTGTAGTGATATAACTGTAGGTTTAGGATATCATAATTGAACATTTAATACATAGACAGTAAAGCTTGGAGCTGTTTAGTTTAGTTGAGTGCAAATTGAATTTATTACTTTCATTCACTAAAGATTAATCTCGTTTATCTTGATCATCTAAATAAAAAAGGGGGAAAGATTGTTATGTTTACATTATACATTAACACTTTTATAGTTTAATTGGCTTGTGATTAATACTGACAGTTAGGAATCTATAATCATTTGATTAGCGGATGTTGTGTATTTGTTCTATAACCCTGTGATTGTGATTGCACTTACACACTCGTTTTTACTGTGGGAGATGTAATGTGTAATAGCCAATATTCACCGTGTATATTTCTCCGAGATAAATTTTGATTCTTTTCTACTTTTAGCCTAAATTGCTTGTCATAGGTGGCCCAGCTTTCTGCCGCTAATCTTATATCGCGCATATATTTTAACAATTCCTGTAACAATTTAAGTATGTGAGTTCTATAGAGTTGTTTTGTTCACACTTTGTTTCTGTAAACGGAATTGCATGTGACTGATATGCAACTGAAAGGATGCGCTAGTTATAAATAAAGGCAACAGTAGTATACCGCTGTTCGAGAGTCATAAATCGATTGAAAGAAAAAAGTTAATGCCTACTGTTCTGCATAGAAAAATGTATGTTCTTATTCAGCAATATGACAGTTATATTTGAGATATTACATGTTGCTGCTAGAGAAATTTAGAATTGAATAAAGACGACAGGACCTTACTGTTCTTCATATACAAATTTGATAAAGATTAGAATATATAGCTGCAATGCCAGATGCTTTAATTATGTCACTCTATCAAACTGTTAGTTTTCAAATTTTGCTGTTTTGAAGGCTACCGCTCTTAACCATCACTTATCATATAAGTAATGTACATTTTAAATAAACTACTGTTCAGCCAATAAAAAACAAAAAACATTTTTTTTATCAAAATAAGTGTACGAAATTAGTCGTTTTGAATACTTGCAATCAATCTTTTCTTTCCTAATGTCAATAGTATTAATTAAGAAAATAAACCACTGTTTTCTAACATCCATTTTAAAACGTGCTTTGTCTGCATTTGATATATACGTTAACTATCAACTGGTGTACGCTAGTGTATCATTGTTTTTTGCTTTGTGTACTGTTGTTTGTTTTTGATGTTTTTATTGATTTGTTTGCAATGGTGTTTATAAAATAGCTACTAATTGCTAGAGAGGTAATAAAGTCGTCTGCACAGTTTCATGGTTTTAATACAACTGATAAACTAATACAAGTTACACACATGATAAGACGCGATTATAACGGTCTCCATCTGTTAAAGTAATTAAGTTCTGTAGTGACCTTAGATAAACAATTTCAATACATTACATCTCTCCCTTTCTAGATTTAATCTTTATCAGTCAGTAGAATAATAAAATGAAATAAAATTAATTTTCTTTAATACATTAACGATGTCCATAAAACAGCGGTGTAATAATGTCCAAATGTTGTATACACAGTTCTCAGTGCGGTAAACATAGCAATTAATATCATGAATGAATGAATGAATCACAACTGAATTAATGTGTAAAATTCTTTGGTATTATCAGTCTAAATAATATTAAAGACATCATACGATACGCAGAAAATTAAAACTTATTCACTTGATCATAAATACTAAGCGTGATGCCTAGTTAAATGTGAGCTGAGGATTATTATGCCTGTTCACTAGCTACACATTACTTTACATAACATGACTTTACATAATCATTTAAGTACGCCGGTGTTTTGTTTATTCTTCCTGACGTCCTGAGTTGTGTTGCTGGTTCTTCTCTTTTTTTTTCTTCATTTACAATTGTCAGTGGTATTTTAACTTGCTTATAAAACGAAGAATTTCGAGTGATCGTGTGTCCATTATCTCTTTTAGCTTTTAACATTGTACCATTCCTTTCAACTATTTTGTATGGATTTGAGTTATACGGAGTTGAAAGTTTGTTTTGTTTGTGTTGCTTGACCAATACAGTGTCACCAATTTGTAAATTTGACGGTTCGGCATTTCTTCTTGTATCTGCATAGTCCTTCATTTTATCCTTTTTCCTCTCGTCAGTTTCTCGAATTTCTTTGTCGTCATATTTTTGTGTTAAAGTTGGTAATTTGGTTTTGATATTTCTCCCAAATAAAAGTTTTGCTGGTGAAACTTCCGTTGTGGCGTGTTTTGTCGCTCTATAATTACGGAGGAATGTAAACATTTCCTGTTTCCAATTTTGATGTTTCGTGTGTGCTGCTCTGATTGATTGTCCAATGCTTCCCATAAATCGGTCGCACTCTGCATTGCTCTGAGGCCATAATGGTGTTATTTTTCTATGCGTAAATCCCATATATGTCGCAAAGTCTCTGAATTCTTTTCCTTGCCACGGGCTTCCATTATCGGTTTTTACTATATTCGGTATTCCAAATGTTGAAAATACTTTGTCATGTAGTGGTATAACCGCTTTTGCAGAAATTGTTGTTAGTGTTTCTACAACTGGATATCGTGAATACTCATCCATTATCACCATGAGATAATGTCCACTAGGAAATGGTCCACAGAAATCCATGCTAAGATATGTCCATGGTGCCTCTGGTAGTTCTGACATAGCTAACGGTTCAAAAGTTTTCTTTGGCGTAGCTGCTAAACATGGAATACAAGCTTTACATGTATCTTCTACACGTTTATCTATACCAAGAAAATAAACTTTTTCCCTTAGTAACTGTTTTGTTCGCACAATTCCCTGATGACCTTCGTGTGCCAATGTTATAACTCGGTCTGTAAGTTTGTGCGGAATGACAAAGAGATTTATTGTCATATGAATTTTCCCAGTTTCCCGTTTTCACGGCCTTGATAACATACTGAATATTCATATCGGCTTCGGACGCTAATGCAATTTCTTCAATTGTCATTGCTTTCGGTATTGCGTTCTCTGATATATAATTCACGAATTCTTCTGCTACCTCGGAATGATCTGTTCGATTTGCTTCGTTAATATTCGGATGTCTTGACATGTAGTCTGCGGCATTTGATTTTCCTGATTTGTACTTAACATCGATATTATACGTTTGCAGTCTTAATCTCCATCTTTGAATTCTCGCTGGCGGTTTCGATTTTGGATTGTTGAAAATACATTCCAGTGGTTGATGATCGGTAACATCGTGTTTGTTCCCTGTTGAGAGCCTCGATATTTGCGGGATTATCTGTAGTTCTAATGACGTATCATAACACAGTAAATTACCGCTTGTCCCTTTAGAAACATAAACAGTTGCACGTGTTAGCTTATTTCTCGTTTCAATTACAGTGTCAAACTTTCCCACGAATTCTTAGTTTTGATGAGATCCATATGCGAAAACTTTGGTCTTTGTAGCTATCAATTTTGGTTTTCTCTTCATCCTGTTGTAGGTATCCTCATCAATTACATTGATACTTGATCCAGTGTCGATAAGAACGTTGATGTCCGATTCATTGATTTTGACACAAATTCTTGGTTGTTCACGTTTGATAGAATTCACGGTTCCTTTTAGCGATTCTGCCTGTAGTCCGAAAACATATTCATCATCTGAACTACTATCTATCTTTGTTTGACATTCGAAATTGTTTTCAAAATCTGAATTCTCTAGCGTATTGAAAGATTGTTTAGTATGATTATTTCTTTTTGACCTACACATCTTCTCAAAGTGATTAGGCTTCTTACAAAAGTAGCAGGACATTTCCCTCGGTGTGGAAATTCACCTCAACAATTCCTACATTTGTTGTTTCGATTCAAACGTTGGTCATTCACACGTTGTTCCGGACGCTTATCTTGTTGTAAATATCTTGGTTGATTTTTCTGAAAATTTCTCTTCTTGTGTAAAGCGTTGGTCTCAAGTTTCTCTTCTTTGTTCTCGATTTCGTTTGCTTGTCTTTCAGATAGTTCCAGAGCTCTTGCTGATGATAACAATTGTTCCAAAGTCATATCTTCTTTTAAAGCTTTTCTCCTCAGTCTTAAAGATGAACATCCTTGAACGATTTGAGATTTTACTTCCCGATTGTCATCATTAAATTCACAGTTGACGGATAATTGTCTTAACTTTGTATGAAACGCATCCATTGTTTCATTTGTTTCTTGCTTTGCCTGACGGAATTTATATATTTCGTATTCAACGTTTTTCTTCGGTGCAAAGTATTCAGTAAGCTTCGTAAGTGCTGTATCGTAATCCTCTCCAGTTTCTTGTAAGGTATCAAAAATGTCATTTACTTCTTCCCCTGCGTAATGCAAAAGTAACGCTCTTTGTCTCACTTTATCCTTGATATTCATTCCAACAAGTAAATTTTTGAAGTCGTTTTGTCCATTTTTTCCAGCGCTGATCAGCTGCACTTTCATGTACACTGAAAGGTGGAAACACAGGTAGTGCTGATGCCATAATGGAACTAATCAATACTATTAATTAATCCAATTGTTCATTTGTTAATCCAATTTGTCTCGTCGCCATTATAAAATAGTTACTAATTGCTAGAGAGGTAATAAAGTCGTCTGCACAGTTTCATGGTTTTAATACAACTGATAAACTAATACAAGTTACACACATTATAAGACGCGATTATAACGGTCTGCATCTGTTAAAGTAATTAAGTTCTGTAGTGACCTTAGATAAACAATTTCAATACATTACAGTGTTGTCGGTTTATTTTTGACTTATGCATTTCAATATCCCCTATCTATCTGTTGTCATAATTTCAAATTAGAGGGACATTATGTATTTAAGAAAACATTTGTCATACTGATTTTTAAAACCATAGTTCTTTTTCTCAAAATTGATGACTTACCGAAACTGCAACTCTCCGAATAGGCTGTCTATTTCTGTGTGTGAATGCTTTTTGTTTCTGTATGACACAGAAGATCTTTCCTGAACTTGTTTTAGATCTATGTTGTCCAAATCGACTTTAAGTTTCTTCAGCTTTTGTAACAATGGTACATCTGCTACTGTTTCCATTTCTTTTATGTTCTTTTGCAATTGCTGGCAGTTTTCGAAAACTCCACGATAGACTTGGTTAGTGCAGACATATTGTGTAATGCTTGCTGTTCCTCGTCCTGTACTAGCTCTACCAAACTATCTACTTTTTTATCAATTAATTTCTTCCAGTAATTGCCCTCTTCAGAAATGGTCTTGATGACTGCTTTGACTTCCTCACGATAAGCTTTTGTGTAATTTTCAATTTTGTTTACGTTTTGTCTCGATGTTGTTATCTTCAATTCAATATCCTTTGTATATATTTCTTTTTATATTGTACATATATAGACGATAAAACTAAATTACCAATTATCTTCAGTTTTTGAATGTTTTTTTATACACAATTACACTTCGATAAAAGTAAAATTAAGAATTGGACTTTTTTAATTTGTCAAAAAGACAACAACCCCATCAAAGCGCATTAAACAAGCCACAAATACTTATGCTGTTCCCTAAACAAACACACGTTCTAAGTCCGTAACAAATGGAATCATACTAAATTCGTAAACATTTAAATGGACTAAAATTTAAAAAAAAATAGTTCCGATGCAAAGACCCTATAAGTGAATCAATATTTACGCCAAAATATGCATTCTTTAATAACCTGGCAACAGTATCCGAACTATATCCCTTCTTGATTAGTCTATTTAAAGGTTTTTGTAGCTCCTGAGTGTACACTGACATGTTTGTGTTTTATAAAGAATATATATACAAAATTGGATGTGAAATACCTGAAAGTTAAAGAAGTCTGCATACATTTTACGGACGCCATCACGAGTTGGTTGACCGTTATGGAATAATCGTTTCACAAATGATATCTGATATCTTCCTTACGTCGTAACTACAATCCCCTTCTCTTTCATGAATGTGACCTACCTAATGAGACTATTTACCGGATTTGTTATCACATAAGCAATACGACGGGTGCCACATGTGGAGCCGGATCATGCTGGACCATGCTTTGAAAGGATAAATATCTGTTAAACTTTGAAGTCAGCATGAACAAAATAATACTGTGTTAAAACATACTTGTTTACCGTTTTAAAAATTACTTCCCAGGTTAGGGGAGGATTGGGATGCCGTCAACATGTTTAACCCCGCCAAATTCTGTATGTACGTGCTTATCCGAAGCTAGGAGCCCGTTATTCAGTTGTTGCCGCTTATTGATGTTTTACATATTTGTTTTTCGTTCATTTTCTGTACTTAATTTAGGACGTTAGTTTTATTGTAGAAATTGTTTAACATTTGTCATTTCGAGGCATCTTAAAACTGACTTTGCGGTATTGGCCTTGCTCATAGTTGAAAGCAGTACGGTGACCTAGCGTTGTTGATTTCTATGTTCTTTGGTCGTTTGTTAACTGTTTGCAATCATTTCAAATCTTCTTTTACAACTTGATTTATACAGCAGTATATTTGAGGATTTGACTGATTTTACTAATTGGAAAACTGACCATGTGACATAATATGAATATTATTGAGGATTATCTATACATTTCAGTTAAGGTGGCAGACAATGGTCAAATAGTCTTTCGTGTTTTACCTTGTTTTGTGCGTGAAGTTCTTTTTCCTATTGTGACATATATTGTTTCCTTTTTTTTTCTAATTCAAACGATATTCTAAACATAATCAGGCTTGACTACACATAAACGTTTTATTATATAAAGATATAATTATAAATATATCAAATGTAGATGAATGTTTTTGAAACAAACAGAGTTGTGTGCTATATAATATAAAAGATAATGTGTTAGAAAAAAGATTTAGTGGTCAATACGAATCTACCTTTATTTCGGTAAAGTTAACAAAAAAACAAATGTCACTTAAATGGCAGATGGATCATATGATGACGGTAATTGTTGTTTGCATTAAAACGTACTCTGTATACAAATGGCTATGATATGTTATAGTCCTTGGGTTGTCAACTGTTCTATGCTTCTCCAATAAACGTATGCCAACATGACCTATTGTAGCTAGAATAACAAATGATAACACATTAAAACAGAAACATACATACCACGTTATTGCAATTGTTTAATATGTCTCTAACCAATCAATAGCATATTTCAAAATAGTAATCATACACAGTAACCTGTAACGATTAACTGATGATTGAGTTTAATGTTGTTCATGTGTTAAGTCCACAGTCTCAAAATTGACAATTACCGCAAATTATTTATTGATTGTATACACGTCTGCTTTGAATTGAAACGTGATAACTTTGTTCTTTACACAATTTATACGTAGATGTATTTTTAAAGTGATATTGCTAGATACAGCATGTCTTACTAGGCCTCATAATATCTTTTCATACTTTCACACCGATGAAACTCATTTTCAAAACATACAGAGACTTTTAATTCAAACATAAACGGAAGTAAAATGATATACGTACATGGACCTTTGTAATATGCTTGACTGAACGAGCAAGTTAAAAACAAAGGCATGAACGATCTGCTTTATAAATATAATACATTACTACAATCCAGTAAAAGAGGGACGAAAGAAACCAGAGTGATAGTCAAACTCAAATTCAAAACACCATGGCTAAAAATGAAAAAGACAAACAGACAAAAAATATAACACACGACACAACATAGACAACTAAAGAATAAGCAACACGAACCCCATCAAAAACTAGTGGTGATGTGAGGTGCTCTGGAAGGGTAAGCAGATCCAGCGCCACATATGGCACCCGTAGTGTTGCTCATGTTATTACAGATTCGATAAATATTCTTCGGGTGTGGGAATTTCTCGCTGCATTGAAAACCTGTTGATTACCTTCTGCTGTTGTCTGTTTTATGGACGGGTTGTTGTCTCTTTGACACATCCCCCATTTTTATTCTCAATCAGTAGGTCACATTTATGGAAGAGAAAAGGATTGTATTTACGACGTTAGGAACAGCCTTACATTAACATGCATGCATTTTGTTAGTAAATTTTAAAAGGGTCGTTAATAAACTTAATTTTACTCGACCTTAAAAATGGTTCCATCTTATATGATCAATTTGGAGAACTATACATGTACTATGTAATTTTCAAAGTCCTTAGTTTTAGGAGATTGCATTTTTTTTTATAAATATACATATATATAAGGCATTACATTAATGACCTTTTGTTCACGGGAACAATTCCTAATACACCTTTGAAACCTTGATATCGACATGACAATTAGTTCAAATGAATGAGTGTTTATCTTAAACATGCAGTAGAAATTGCAATACAACATCAAAACATAGCAATTTGAACTACTGTATAGCTGTATTAAGATGCAAATTCATAATTGATAAAAATAAATTCAGTTTGTATTATTTTTGTGATTAGTGGTCAAAGCATAGGACGACCACAAGTCTAAATTGTATCAGTATGTTGAAGTACTATTTCATAATGTTTAGTATTCTGCAGATCAAAATCGATCACAAGTCGGTCGCTCGCATAGATTACATATAGACAGAGTTATCTAAACTATCCGATGAAAATAGAAAATAATAGAATTACATAGAACGGTCATGTTCAAATAGTACCAATTTCAGACGGTCACTGGTTGGCAGTGAAATGAATAAGGACTCGCTTAAAAAAACATTTTAAATGATCAAATACTTACCAATTACATTTACTGTTAGTGCAAACACTTAAAAAGAGAAATAAAACACACGTAAAAATGGTTAGCATTATACTATACAACTATTGTTGTTTGTCTGCATTACTTTAAAGAAGAGATATAGATTATATCAAAGGGCAATAAAAATAGCTAATGCGAATAAAAATAAGAGAACAAATTTCTCGCTACTATAGTGTTGAATTGAGTCTCTTATGCTAGACATGATCGAGCAAATATCATTTTTTTTTCATTACAAAAACAAATATACATTTACAAATTCTATACGGTTTGGCACAACATAAAAGAGACACGGTTTTAAATTTAAACTGTATTCAATTGATGAACCTTCTGTTGCATGCATGTAGCCTTTCGTCTGACTTTTGTAATATCAAAATAAACCAATGATCTTTTAAACAGTCATCTACAATTGTAGTAAAATAAAACAAAACATTTGACTGCACGCCAGATAAAACAGTGTTTCATTTTCTTTGTAAATACCAACAAATGTATACAAGTAGAACAACCAAATTTTTACTTTGACATCTTTTTTTTTTTATATATAAGAGGAATAACTGTATGTTCCCTCATTACTTTTATTCACTATAGTCTGTTACATCAATTATCTGGCGACCACTATCATTATCTCTGTAATGTTTTATACGACCGCAAAAACGATTTATCATCATGTCAAATTGTTTTGGTCATGTTTTATTTGTACTTTAAGTTATGTGTTTGGGTTGATATAAATATGTGTTTTACACACATCAAACTACTAATTTATGTATAAGTATCACCGGATAATTTGCGCTGTACTTAAGATAATAAAAGAACTAACGTTTACTTCAACAAGACATATTGCAATATCTAACGACATGACTATTGTGTTTAGTCTCAAGGACAACTTATTGATATGAGATAGAAGTTTCATTTTTCATACATTAACATCTCCAAGAACACATGATAGGATTAAGGTAAATCTGTGTTACTTACGTTATCAAACTTTGACTTCTTAAAAAAAGAAATAAGAAAAGTGTAAGCTTATCAAACATTTAAAAGCAATGTGTTTACTGAGTCTGGTATAAATATTAACTTTTAATGATCCTGATCTCATACTGTATTATATAAATGTTTGCTCTTATCTAATAAAGACAATATAATGATTATTGGACTTAATTCAGTGAATTCAAATAATGCTTTCACAATTATAGTACGAATGATAGTTTTGTGAAAATCTTAATCTGTCGTAATATACGCACCAAAAAAAGTTATTTGGTAATATTTCGATATGCTATTAACACCCAACAAATAAACTAAAGCAAACAGAATTGAACGTCCATGTTTAATGAATTATTTACATTTTTAAAGTAATCAATATAAATACATGAACTCTCTTGTTAAGCTGAAGATGATCTAAAGTATACTAATATACTAAGATAAAAGAAAATTTAAATTCTAATATGTTATATGTAATTCGCTTTGTAAACAACACCATGATACCATTTTCGATATATCGACTTAGAGATATACATAATACTGGCTGGTAAAAAACACTTCCCACGTTAATCCACATGTACTGGAACCTTTTCACAAATCCTTTGCCCATTCTATTGTTTTAAAAAAAAGCATTTAAAAAAAGGAAAAATAACTTGTATTCTCATCGGATGCATAATAAAAAGAAGAAAAGAAGTAATGCACTAGAGCTCGAAGACATCAACAAAATCAAAATAAATCAAGATTCCGCGAAAGTCTATTATTGATTGTGGCGCATTTCAAAACATGACGTCATACAAATGAAAACGCTAGAGTTGAAGGTTTTCTGTTACATGAACAATCCAAATTCGTACAATACTGTATTTATTATTTACTTGTCCATTCGTTTTTGATGCGTTTTGTTATTTGATTTTGCCATGTGGTTGTGGACTTTCCGAGTTGATTTTCCTCTGAGTTCGGTATTTTTGTGATTTTACTTTTTAAATTGATTTTGAGGTAGGTTTTTGTTTACTTTTCTATTGTATTGTATTATTCCCATATATACTGACCGACTTTAGAAACGCAACACTAGATTAATTTATTGTTATTTTTGAATGAATGTGTCACAGTGAAAAGCAATAATAACTGCCTGTTACAAACGTCAAAATGATTTTTAGAAAGGTCAACAAATTCTGTCTGACAAGTTTTGGGTTCTGTTTTACACTTTCTAATTTTGAATTTGTGCCACTCGTTTATTGGTTATGACAATTATGCGGTTGGAACTTGAGGGCTTTAAAGGATTTTCCTCAGTCGATTCTTTGGCAATTCAGTTGATTGGAAACATTTATGTCATGCATCTGTACACAATGGCACTCGGCAATTTGATTAGCAGTTAACGTTGCGGCCGCAAAGGACAAGGTATGATAAGGGCCGTTTCTGGCCCCCCTTTTTCCAGAATTTTTAAACTTTGAAGCTGAAACCCATCACGCCTGTGCAATGAACTGCAGTATCTCATCGTCCATGTAGAACCTTATTTTAAGGTGTTATGTACTCAAATATGTTCAAACTGAGACCTTGAAAAGCCCCAAACGACGAAAAGTGTAAAAAATCTACAATTTTGTCATGTTCGGAGACAAAATTTGACATCAGCGCCAACGTAGACCATCTGGAAATTTTCAACCATCAACTGTACTCTTATGTATCTTTCACATAATAAAATATCATGGTGGTCTACGTTGGCGCTCATGTCTAAAAAATTGAAAAATAATCCGATTGTTTACATATTTTGACAAGTCATTATAATACGTCAAAGTGAACGGCACGGGTACGAAATTATTCCGGGATCCATTATTGATCAGAACATCACGTTTTATGTCGTATCCAGTCCTCAAGACATGTCACTCTCTTAAAAAAATACGTTGTACGTGAAATTATAGACCCATAATGATCAAAAAAGTATAACACTGTGCAGCCAAATACAGAGTTGTGTCCCTTGAAATATGGTCAATTAATTTTTATTCATTATAATTTTCAAATATTCAACGAAATCTTACAAATGAATTTTATAATAAATTCTTAATATATTCAAACTCCTTTGTAGTTCTGAAGAAAATTATTTCATCAAAACGTATATATTTGCACTTTGAAGTTTTCTATTTAACCATCTACAGAAAAATAGATCTATGTATCATATCCATTTCGTGCACATTTAGAAATTTAGGACATAACATGTGCATTGTCCAGAGTTGTAAGACTATTAAAATAACATTAAAATCACTTGCTGATAGACAAATATATCAGTCAGTATTAAATCCAAATTGATACTGAAATTAAGTTAACTATACACTTATACTATACGGTAAATTATGTATTTCAAGGCCAGCCTATTCATATATCGGTACACTAATGATTTTTCTTATATATGTGTCAGAGCACTCTTTTGACAAGATGTAATCATCAAACTAAAGTACACATGCTGCATTCAATTGACTCAGATCCTATATGGATTATCAAATAAAACATGCTATAGCGAAATTACTTTTAACATATTTTACTTGCATGAATAAAAATTGGATAAGACCCATGGCAAACAAACTTATGAACTATGCGCGAAAAAAATATGGGTCTTTGTTTGTCATTTCGAATGTGTATTTTGTTTTGTCTGGAGTTCTATGTAAGTGACAAAATGTCATGCCAAACCTATACCGATTCCTTGAGTGCACTGGTACTTCTGTTTAATGTACATGTAAACTATGTCCTCTTAATACTATTTCACATTCCCCCCTCCCCTCACGGGACAAAATGTCGGGCACGTTCGTTAATTTAGATCTGTCCGTCCATCCATCCGTCCGTTCGTCTGTTTCTGTCCAGACATATACGTCTAGCTATCTCCTTCAGTTTTTGACCTAAAAAGCTTTTTATTTATAATAGAGGTGTGTATGTCTACAGGGTTTTGATTTTTTTATAAAATTTTCTTTAAATGTCCGGTATTTTTGGTACAAGCTATATATATATAAAGAGTTTGTAATCCTCCTACAGTTTTTGAGATACAGCTTTAATACCTAAAAGGTTTATTGTACACATAATTGAAGCATGTATTGGCATCGGATTTTTATTATTCTTCAAATATTTTAAAAATGTTAGATTTTTGGACTTAAGCAATATTTCTTGCTACTTAAAAAACAATTAGGGTAGGTGTTGAAAATTTACCAAAAAACGGTAGTTAAACTTGTTTTCCCTCTCACTTGCTATTGAAGGCACAACTTGCACTACTAGTACTACAGTTTAATGTCCCCAATGCAATAAATAAGTTTTTTTTAGTAACTTCAAATATTTATTCAATACCGGAAAGGTTGAACTCGGTGAATACTACAGCCGATTTCATTGAATGTGAAGTCAAAGGTAATATTTTTAGTTAGCTTGCTTGTTAGATGAACCATAAAGTCATTGTTAGGTCAGGTTAACTACCCTCCTTTAAGAATATACTAGTCCAGCAGATTATCAATCTATATGTCTGATGGAATATGCTTCTTCGAAAGGAGAGTAGTAAACCTTACATAATAATGACTTCACGGTTCAGCTAACAAGCACTCAATGAAATCGGCTGTAAATCTTGAAAGTTGAAACCTTTTGGCTGGACATTCAGTCCTACAAGTGAAGACATTCAGAATGAAAATAATAAATAGATCAACATTGAAAGGAGAAATTAAGGTTGAAAACAAGTGCACCCGCACGAGCGGGGATCGAACTCACAACATCAGTGTTGACTGGCTAGTGATTACAGAAGTAACTTCTTAGACCACTCGGCCACCGAGACCCTTTAATGAAGTATGTCTACGTTTCTAATCAAATTCGAATTTTTTGGGGTTTCATGAAATACTACTTACCAACAACTGTTTCATTAAAAAAGCATAACATTTTGGATAAGATAAGGAGATGTGGTATGATTGCACATGATACTATACACTGGCGATCAATGTGCTAATTTCAGGATATATATCGTAGAAATAATGAATTTTTAGAGAAGTTTGAAGATGTTGACATGCCTCTTTCGTCTACATATCTTAATGAGTTTTTAACGTCTTGAACCCTGACCTCATCGAAAACTTTGAACTTTATTTTCAGCATTTCAGTCTTTAAAATATTGTGTTAAGTGTTAAAAAGTTCACAGTGTATACGATTCTTTAAGTGACAAACAATGACATTGTACAGGCTATGCATATTTGATATACATACTGTATAAATCTGATACTGAATCTTCAATAGTAGTTTTAATCCATTTGCGTTTTTTAATGTACCGGTAATCACCATGTAAATGTGAAATGCTATATTATTTATAAATTATAAGTGTGCCACTTCTTATATAACTTAAAGTTTTTTATGCCCCAGTTATGGGCATCATGTTTTCTGGTCTGTGCGTCCGTCTGTTCGTTCGTCCATTAATCCGTTCGTTCGTCCGTTCGTCCATCTGTCCCGCTTCATGTTAAAGTTTTTGGTCGAGGTAGCTTTTGATGAAGTTGAAGTCCAATCAACATGAAATTTAGTACACATGTTCCCTATGATATGATATTTCTAATGTTAATGCCAAATTAGAGATGTTGCCCAATTTTCACGGTATACTATACTGGGGACACATTCTTGTTTATTTTACCTATTAACTTGTTAATGTTTATACTTACTAATTATTATGTGACAATATGATTTGTATTTATCCTTTTTTTTAATAAACCGACCATTTCCTTGATAGCTATCTTTTATTTAATACTAGAATTGAGAATGAAATGGGGAATGTGTCAAAGAGATAACAACCCGACCATAGAGCAGACAACAATCGAAGGCCACCAATGGGTCTTCAATGCTGCGAGAAACTTCCGCACCCTGATGCATCTTTCAGCTGGCCCCCAAACAAATATGTATACTAGTTCAGTAATAATTGACGTCATACTAAACTCCGAATTATACGCAAGAAACTAAAATTAAAAATCATACAACACTAACAAAGGTCAGTGTCTCCTGACTTGGGACATGCGCAAAAATGCGGCGGGGTTAAACTTTTTTTTTTTGAGATCTCAACCCTGTTTTTGGTAACAACTCATGATTTAATATTTACATCATCAAGATATAATAATAATGCCAAAAACCTACTTCGGTTTACAAAAAAAAACAACATTATTTAACCGTTGCTAAGCATTATTTTGGTTGTTAATCTTTTTATCAGCATGATATACAATTGACTTGCTTTCATTTCTTACTGCTAGTTATTCTTGCATGTATTATCCAATATAACCAAGCTGATTTTACTCTAATTTGTACAATTAAAAATCAAAAAGTTTTTTTTGGGAGTTCAATTTAATTTCTATCTTTTTTTCGGCTGTTGCTAAGCAACTTTTAGGTTGCTATGGTCAATTACATTTTCTTAAAAAAAATAATGATGACTCAGACATCCTATATATGAAAGAAAAATCATTTACAGTAGTTAAATCTTTAAATATTGCTATATTTATACCTCATATGGCCGAAATTACAAATTTTTGAACCGTTGCTAGGCAAAATTTTTGTTGCTAGGTTGTTGCTAAGCATTTTTTAAAACTGAAATTGAAGTGACTTTTTATTTGCAAACTCAAGTTAGTGTTCAACAAACAATATTATTTTAAATTCTGCTAATGTGTAATGAGAAAGCGATGCATATGTGATAATTTGGCTATTTATTCAAACCGTTGCTAGGCAACCTTCCTTTCACTGGAACATAAAAAAATCATAGTTTTGAATAGTTTCTACACTAAGGCTATCAATGATGTATATATAAACTTATTTGGGAAGGGGGCCAAAAGCGCCTCTTATCATACCTTGTCCTTTGTCTGACAAATGACGTTGCGTAATCAAATTATGTTGACGTTTCATTTTCACTACACGTTAATCCGTTCATTGATGGCCAGCAACAAATCTAGTCTACTTGTATCGTTGTTGGAAGGACAGTATCACGAGTTTCTGAAGTCATACAGTATGGTTGCACCACGTTTATGTGTTCATGTTTGCAGTATTCTTAAGGGCTAATTCATTTTTTTTTATTTCTTAGTCTTGGCAATATGGAGATGTAACATTTTTTAACTGATTTAAGTGAGGCAAAGGATTGAAAGAACTGTTTCTCAAAGCAAAAAAAAAACTGAAACAATCTTTCATGGATCCGACTTTTCGCATTAAGAAATTCGTGCGACTTCAAAAATTCGGTATAATCAATAACCACATTTTGATTTTTTGTTAAAAATAAAGCAGTATGATAACCATAAAAAGTAGTTGTAAGAGAATCAAACATGATTTAGTCAAAAAAAAATCAACAAAATTAGTGTTGCGTTTTTAAAGTCGTTCAGTATATAAACGTGTTGTTTTCATTATTATACTGATTCTAGCAAAATATGGCGGCTCCGTAGTTGAAATGTCAACTTTGGATTTGATGGTAGCTTACGAGAAAAACATGTAAATTATCAATGACAAATGTTGAATTGGAGGATAAAAAGAATTAAACAGTGTTTTTTTTATTGCGGCTATTCACGAAATAACACATGCAAGCTATTTATTTATTAGAGTTTTATCTAACGGGGAGTAAACAAAAACAGCAACACACACAGCATATTCTCTCTCGCTTTAGTTTTATAGAAAAACGTGAACTGCAAAAAAAAAATTACATAAGCTAACCGAATGGAACAGTCTATGTTTAATGAATTATTTACATTATTTAAGTAATGGATATACATGTAACTACATGAGCTATCTTGTTAAGCTAAATATCCCCTTAACTATGTACTATCAGTTACTGGAGTTTCATCAATATAAAATATTACAATGAATAATAAGATCACAACCTAGCTATTTAGTTTTGTATGTGAATAAAACAATCTTTATAATGTTTAAGCACTGACAAGAATTACAACTTTAATACATACCCGAACCACTGTGTTTTGGGTTCATCCCTGTAAAACAAATGACATACATGTGTCTTATAAAGTGTTTTTGAAAAGTCGCAAATCTTTACTTTAGAAAAAGAGACGCATGTATGTACGTTGTATTCTTATATATATATTACCGGAATAACGGTTCAATACAACTAGAAATGAACATTTCGAGATTGCGTTACATTCGGAAGGCATTCTTCCGACTTTATTCACAAAAGAATATTGGAAACCCACTATTGTGGATACACCATGTGCTATGTCATGTCATAAAATTACTACACATCCAACACACAAGAAAATGATTATGTTTAATTTTTTCATATTGGTATGAATTTCTTGTCTTCTTAATTTTGGTATTGGTGTTGTCTCTGATTTTGAATGTTCGAATGCTTCAAGTTTGATACCCTGATATCTAATCTGTCTAGCATTGGTGTGAATAATTTTCAATATTTTCTTTTTTAAAAGAAGTGAAAGATATAGATTGAACAGTTTTTGTTTACACAGGGCAATTTCCAATTATCTCATTTACTAATTTCAATTATTTTGCTCAACAAAATTAAATTTTAAAAATTCTAAAAGATTTTTTTTATATCCCATTTTCAAAAATATTAAATTTGATTACCCCCTCCCGAGTTTTGAATTGATAAGTGTATAGCTGACCACACACTTTACTTCACACCCACAGACAATTCCGAAAATTAAGATTTGTATGATTGAAGCATACCCATGAATAAACATTTTCCATCTCAAAATAATTTGATCAGTACCATTTTCATATATTTGTTTTCTGTAATACATGTAGTTCATTTAGTACAATATACTTACGTTAAAACCTGCTGATTCCTGTCAAAAGAATACAATAATCTTTACAAAATAACAATATAGGATAAGATATTCAAAATGTTTTATTTTAGTGCAAATTCGAGACACAAGTATTTGTTAGAAATTCATATCAGGTTTAATTTAAAAAACTAAACAGTTTTGATAGAAATCCCCAAAGCTAAAACCAAGTAGTTTATAGACGGAAATGGTATGCAGTTACGAAATACAAATGCTTTGCCGCTGTCCAGATAAATTGAATAATATTCTGAATATTGTAAATACATTGCTGTGATATCATATAAATTTAAGCATGTTACACGCATCATCGGACACATATTGCATGTTCGTTATATGTTTTGGTTCGGGGTGATATAGTGTCTGTTATATGAAAAGTAGTATTTTATTAATCTTTCACGGCCAATTGGAAAGTAACATCATCCAAATATTTGAACATAAAATTGTGAGTCACGTTAGTTTAAATATTTCTTTTTTGTCATTTAGCTAACAGTCAATATAATACTGTATATAAACTTTTAAGATAATTTGCTATGGTGTCGTATCGTTCAAATTGAATAAAACTCCTTAATCGAGAGACTTATTCTGACCATATCTTTATTAACTTTGATATTAGTAATCATGGGAAATATTTTCTCTTTACTATGATATATCATAATAGATGATAATGTCAGTAATAAAAAAATCTATTATATAACATCCAAATTGACCAACGTACTCGAAATAACGTTTCAATAAGTCAGAGAAACACCCCAGACAATTCTAAAAACAACATTTTCCATGTGTATATTTTTTAAACTTACCGACAAAATTGACAGGTATATTTGTATCTCGTTTGTGATTTTTTAGGCCTGAAATATTATTAACTAGAATGTAACTCGTATCATTGAATAAACATTCAGGTATTTGCACTCTGCGAGTGGAATAAAAAAGTATATGACACAACTGTATTTGCAAAAAAAAAAACAACGTGTTAATATCTACAACGAAAACATAGGTATATTCATGGTGAATTATACGGTATATTTATTTCTTTTTTTCATATCTAGTTGAAACCCGTACAGCTGCTTGTGATTGATAACATATTGTTTATTAGAAGTTTAGTGAATATTTGTCTTATTGGCAATCAAAAGGGGTCATCCATAATTGTCAACCATTTTCCAAAGTGTACAAAACATACGCTTTTTCAAACCTTCCTCAAAACGTGTACATCAGCCATTTTCAGATTTCAAGAGAAGAATCAATTATTCTTAATAAAAAGAAGATCCTGTCTTTTATATTTTAGTTTAATATATAAATTTGCATTGAAAATAAACTCAAACATATCTGACTGTTTTATTTGATGAGATCTATCTGTGATGCCTGTGTTTTGTCAGAAGAAAGAGTACAAAGATTAGTGTTTCTCCTATCACACAGTGGGAAAATGAAAAATGGCATCTAGAGCATGCAAAAGGTTAACAAAAGGGCACACAAATTATGCTAAGAATCCAAGAAAGGGAAATCCATGGTTATTTTGCTAGGTAAAGTATGGACTTACAGTTGTTGATGGAATCAGAGTTCAAGACAGCAATCAATAAAAGTGTAATGTTTTAAAACAGTTTAAGTTTTCAAATATCCCGCCTGTATTTCTATTCAAAAAGGTCCCTGTCAATATGCTCTATTATCGTTGATGTATACATGTATATACTGTAATATGAGTGGCGGATCCAGCTACTCTAAAAGGGGTTCCCAACCAAGGACAAAGGGGGTTCCAACTATATGTCCCCATTTAAATGCACTGATTGATCAAAAAAGGAGGTTCCAATACCAGGACACCCCCCCCCCCCCCCCCCCCACCCCCGGCTGAATCTGCAAATTGTGATGTGTAGTTATATTGGATATTTTTTTAAGTTAAGGTTAAACTTCGTATGGAGGCGGTCCTAATTAAAGGATGCTTATACTAACAAAAAATAATTTAACTTCTTGTTTAATGGTTTTCTATTTTGAAATGCATTACAAGGAAATTAATCGAAGGACCAGTTAAAAATCTTTTCCCAAAAGGGCGTCTTGTCAAAATCAAAACATTCAAAGAATTTAGTGTTTCCATCGATTTTGTTTATTAAACAGAGTAAAATGATAACGACCTATAATAAAGCAGGTGAAATTGACAATCAGGGTACTAAAAAAATGCTTGCAAACTTTTTTTTAGTTCACATCCAATTTCGGTCAGAGTTGTGAACCAGATTCTAGTAGACCTGGTCAATCTAGATGAATTTAACCAGTGTACTGATATTTATAAGGGTTTACTTGAAACAACTAACACAACTAAATCATTGTCATATCCATTAAACAAACTATTTATGCTTATTTGATTTCCTTACTACGAAGGCCTATGTTGGCTTTGTTTGTTGCTCAATCGAATTCAATTAATTCAATAAAATGTAATTAAAACTCAAAACAACTTGTTTCCTTATCTGAAAACCTAATTCTCTTTAATTTTTAAACCTTTGCACTGCAGATACATTACAAATGCTCAGTTAAAAAATCGACTTAACCTTCTCATTAAACAGAGCTTCTATAAAAGTGGGAATGTTTTTGGAGGATAAATATTTCAATAGACAGTCGGTTTCCTAGGGGTACTATTTGATCACCCCTACTAGAAGTTTTTTAATGTACTCGTAGAAAGCAGAAATTTTACAACCTTCAAAATAAACTAATCGTAGAAATCAGGTTTTATATTTTGCATTTGTGCAATACACGCATTTCGTCTATAAAAGCCTCATCAGTGACGCAAATTCAAAAAAATATTAACAGCCAAATAAAGTTGGAATGTGAAAAGCATCGACGATCACAAACTTCTAAAAGTTTTGCAAAATATAGCTATCTGTGAGATAAAAATTGCCTTAGTTTAAAAAAAATTTTTCTAAACAATAATAAACTGAATACGACATTTCGGTCATTTAAGTTTTTTTAATTATTTATTAAAATTATTTTAATTAATTAAACCACATTAGTTTGTTTAAAGTCACACCATTGGTAATGTGTACATATATTTGATATTTTTTTAAGTTAAGGTTAAACTTCATATGGAGGTGCTCCTATTTCAAGGAGGCTTATACTAAGAAAAATAAGTTTACTTCTGGTTTACTGTTTTACTATTTTGGAATGCATTACAAGGAAATTTATCGAAGGATCAGTTTAAAATCTTTTCACAAAATGACGTCTTGTCAAAATCAAAACATTCAAAGAATTTAGTGTTTCATCGATTTTGTTTATTAAAAAGAGTAAAACGATAACATTGTAAAACAAGGCAGGTGAAATTGGCAATCGGGGGTACTGAGAAATGCTTTTTATTAAAATAATTTTACTGGTTCACATGTTTGAAAGATTTAGTCTCAATATGATTTGATCTTTTAATCGTTCAATCCGGATTAAGGAGAATTATGATATCGAATAAATATCATCAAGTGAAAATAATAAAGAAGAAATAAGAAGAGAAACACACCCAAGCCAATTCTCAACTTTATACATATACTTTCCCTACGGAAACGAAATAAATTCCGGAAATGAAAAAAAAAGCGTACGGTAAAAAAAATGATTTTTTAACCCCCTCCCCCAAGTGTACGTTTTTTAAACTTTGGAAAATGGTTGACAATTATGGATGACCCCTAACACATCTTATTGTGTTATCTTTTTAAAGAGAATCTAGAAATTTACCGCTTCTTTACAAATATCCTGCCATCTATTGGTGATCAACATATTATTGTTCGTTTTCCACAAGCTCTGATAGTGACTTTTAATGACGGACAGTTGGACTGCAAATTTTGTGTCTACTATCTAGTATTTGTGTTTTGCTTTTAGCTTTGTCTTCATATTCAATGGTGAATGGTTACTTTTATAATTCTTTAATCAGTAGTGTTCGATGGTTGAATATGATTTATGTACTTACATTTACCTTACTAAACAATACATTATTTGTATTACCTGGAATTTTGTTGGCTTTCAGCTTTTTCCATTATCGCTTTACCTTCCCTAAAAGAAAATGATTATATACATCAGGAATTCATCATAGATAAAAGCAGTTGTTAGATAGTTTTTCCGAAGCACCTTTTACATTAAATAATTTTTAACATAATTTTTGATTTTTAACCCTGTATGCCACAATTCCCCTTGTCAAATTATAACTTTTTTGAACGACAAAAGTTCTTCCTATGTGATGTTTACATTTTATGACGTCAAACACGCGAAGAAATAGATTTGGTTTTGAAATCTGATAGATGTTTTTTGTGTTTTTGTTAAATATTTGTTAGTTATGAGACACAGTAATGACTTCCGCACCAATATTTGACTATCCTTTCTGTGATGTCTGTTTTGTTCAAGAATCGATGAAAATATAACAGAATTTGATGAGTCTATCATACAACCAAGAGGTTTAGCGCTATAAAACAAGGTTCAGTCCACTATTTTCTACAATTGAAAATGCCTGTACCAAGTCGGGAATATGACAGTTGTTGTCCGTTTTATCATTGATTTTGCCATTTGATTAGGACTTCCCGTTTTGAAATATTCACTATTTTTGTGATTTTACTTTCTATACTTAATCATAATGAGGAAATATACAACTAAGAGATTTGAAAGATGGAGATGTTTTATAGGTTAAGTATGTGATGCCCTATATACATTATTAAATATATCACAATCATAACAATAATGGTCGAATCAGTTGCAGACAGCATTCTTTAGTATAAAACATGAACGGTAATGGCAGTAGCTTATTTATCAAACTTGTCGGTATGAATGAAGCGTTGGCGACAAAACCGTAAATCTCTCAGTAGCTGAATGTCCAACATAAGTGACTCAACAAATGGTATGAAAAATGTCAATAGTTTTGTTTTTCAACAGTTGATACTTCTTCTATATGTCCATAGTCTACATTTAAAGGGAACGCTTACATCTTAAGATGCCGAAGGACTGTGTAAGTATACGAGACCACGTACCGATAATCAGAATCAATCAATTTAACTTTGGTTAACGATGTTAAAACTTATTTTTTTTAATATTTTTTTTATTTTTACAAATGTTAAATCTGAAGCTTCAATACCAGATGCTTTAATCACTTTGTGTCGTTCTATCAAACTGTCTGCTCTTATTGTTGTATAGATGGCCTTATAAACCGTGTTGTCCGCTGTAATTGAGGTACTAGATATAGAAAGATGTGGTACGAGTGTCAATGAGACAACTCTCCATCCTAATACATTGTATGTAGGCTACAATGCATACAATGACGACCAAAACTAAACCTTCGTCGTATCAAAATGAGTGTACGAAATTAGTCTGTTTGAAACAATATACATCAACATGTTCTTTCCTAGGTGTGTAGTATCAATCATAAAGATAGTCCGTTATTATAATCTTTTAGCCTTTCCAAAACCTACTTTATATGTTTGCTTTTGAAGATAAAAGTGGGTTTTTTTTTCAAACAAAAGCTCGAAAAGGTATCAGTGCATTCGTATCTTGCGTGGTGTTGTTTGTCTTTTGTTGTTTTTTTTTAATATTGTTTGTATTTTTAAAAATTTTTGTCGGTTCATCGACCCATTTGGTATATGTTGCTCCTATTGCATTGCAACATGACACACCTACAGCTTACACGGAAATCCAGTAGTCAAGAAATCATTTCGTATACCAATGCAATTATTATTACCATAATTATCCCTTTTATTTGAATCGGTTACTTACTTAAACTGGATCTCTCCGAATAGGCTGTCTATTTCTGTGCCTGAAGGCTTTTTGTTTCTGTATGACACATAAGACCCTTTGGTAACTGGCTTTAAATCTATGTTGTCTACATCAACTTTAAGTTTCTTCAGCCTCTCAAACAATAGAACGTCTGCCATTGTTTCCATTTCCTTGATTTTCTTTTCCATTTGTTGACAGTTTTCGATATCTCTACGATAAACTTTGGTTAGTGCAGTTATATTTTGTATAGTTTTCTGTTCCTCGTCATGCAATAGCCTAACAAAACTACCTACTTTCTTATCAATCAAATTCTTCCAGTAGTTCCCCTCCTCAGTAATGGTCTTGATGACTGCTTTGACTTCGTCACGGTAGGTTTTTGTTTCTTTCTCTATTTTGCTAAGGTTTACCTTGGATGTTGTTACCTTTGCTTCTATGTTCTTGACAACTTCGAATCTGAGTTTTTCAGCTGATTTAGTAAGATCTGTCATCAAATGGCGACTATGTTTCTCTACAGAGCAAATTCTACAGACAGGAGTATCACAATCATCACAGTAAAATATAAACATTTCCTCGTGTTCTGTACAAAAAAGTTTTTCTTCCTTGTTGATGCTTGGTCCACTTAAAAACGTGTGGTTTTTACTTATCTTTGTGCGTAAATGAGATAATTTACAGCTTCCGCAAAATAGTTGATCACACTGCTGACAATAATGTTCACCAGGACCGGCAGTACAAATTTCACAAGTCGAAGCTGCAGCTTGGGCCATTTTTAATATTCAAATATAAGTCACCTGTGGCTAGTTGATATATCTGTCAAGCGTAGTTGTGATCAACAATCCAGACTTTAAAGTAAAGGTTGTTCTTATAAACTTAATGTAGTAAGATACACTTGCATTACTGAATTTATTTATCATGTTGATGTTATTCAATAAGTTGACTGGTTTGTATATTAAACATGTTAAATATTATATTGTCGCGACTGTTCAATGATAAATCGACAAGGGTAAAAAAGGTAAATACAGATGATAGAAGTGAAAACAAATGTCATGATAATATACGTCAATGTTCACTTAATTTAACCATTTGTTTAGTTACATGTTTTTCCAATGTCTTTTCCTATTTTTTAGTCAATACTTACCTCTTACCCTTTTAAAACTGTAATGTGCGATAAACATCTGAACGTAACCCCCACTACTGATTATATATATTTACCTAGATCAATAATAGTAAAGAGATCTCTCACATGTCAGTTTAAACTAGGTTATCTGTATGTGATAAATCCATACACGTATTTAAATCTATTTATAACTCCTGCCTACTATTGATCTATATTATACATGTTATAGCAGGTCAAAAGGGCTAAAAAAAAGTGTAATGTATAATATATAGGGTTCTTAGTGATTCTATGCACACTAACTACACATTCTTATGAAAGACTATAAAACATGAATAAATAGATAAACAACACACAAAAACGCATAACAACATAGCATAACTGTAGACAAAGGGAATAATTACATGTATGACAATCTATTACTTCTGAATCAAAACTGATCATAATTATTGGTTGTAAAGTATTATAAATAAGCACTACCAATCCCAATGTTAGTTTTCCAGCGTATTCATATAAATGCGATAATATGCAGATTGAAGTAAATAAACTCATCATAGATACTAGGATTGAGAATTTCATATTTAGGCCTGACGCTCGTTTCGTATACATAAGACTTATCAGTGACGCTCTTATAAAAAAAAGTTGAAAAGGCCCCCCTTCCCCAAAAAAAGCCTGAGTTAACGAGCATTGAGGACTAACATTTCTAAAAGTTTTTTCCAATTACAACTAAGGTAATTCCGGAGGTAAATTATATCTGTGCTGAAGGCCGTACATTGACCTATAATGGATTACTTTCATAAATTGTTATTTGGATGGAGAGTTGTCTCATTGGCACTCACATCACATTTTCCTATATCTACTAAACAACTACGAAATAGACAAGGCAACCACATGTTTCACATTCCTTACCATATATGTATTATGTTACCGTGTGGTTTATACATTGTATGTCTTACAAGGAACCATTACACAATCATTACTTGAATAAAGTGAATATAGCATTCATATGTCCACTTCTTTTGACAATACTTTTACATTAATCAAAACACAATGCTCATAGTTACATAATAATGCTCGCCAGTTTGTGAATTGTATACTAATGTACTTTTAAATATATAGAAAATTATGAAGCTTAAAATACTCCATATGACTGACAACGATGTGGTGAACAAAACAAACATAATAAGTAAAAATAATTATAATCATCTCATTTGTCATATGTTGTTGCGCTGAGACGTCCGTGTGTGCTGAATTTGAAATATAAGTCAAACAAATAAGGTGGAGGAAACCGTGTCGGGTGTTTTTCTAATGTCTAGTTCTTAAAGATGTAAATATATTGATAGTATCAGAAAAAACATCATCAATATATCTGAATGGGAATGTAATAAAATGAACTGTACTTGTCCTAGGCCAAACAATAATCAACAAACTCATTTCCTGTAAATTTTTCTGTATTGGGAGGATTTTGGAACCATTTGAGGTTGTTTTTTTCACAAATTTCTATCTTAGCTGCGGCTATCCAGGATGCACTGAGTGTACTGTGAGAGGAAGCATGGGTATATGGTAAAATCAGTTTTTGAGTGCAGATTGAAAGAAACAATAGAAATTACAGTTTAGAGTTATGATATCAATGAAAGGCATAAATATTCTCCCATTTACATCACATTCTGCACATATTTCTCCTCATAATGTATAAAAAATCATATGAAAAAAATGGATTACCTCCCTTTGACATAGTGAATTTTATTTTTAGCTGTGTTCCTCATGTTAAGTTGTAGAACAAGTGGTAAATAAGCACTTTTCTAGTAATTTAACACTCGAATAATCTGACCGCATGAAGGTAATCATTTATTTTTACATAACTCATTGCGTTTCTTTATTTAAAAACTATACTAGACAACTGTTCACGATTACATGTCCTTCATCTAGGAAACTAGTGTTGAAATGTTTGTAATTGGATTTTTATGTTAAATAATTGCTTTTAAATATTCCAAATTGTTACTTTAATCTTCCAAATGCAAAGTTTGGTTATACTTAGTCTTATTTATTCATATTTGGCACTTTTTTTTACTTCAGTTCTGGCTGTCTAGTTTTGGCGTAGAATCCATCCTGATGTTGGGGTAACAGGAATTTCGGCAGAGTGATTGTCAATGACATTTTGTGAACTTTACAAGTAATTAAAACACAGATTTAGTATTATGAAACATAATTGTTGTTTTATTTGGTATCAAACTGCTTAAAAAAGCCTTTACAAGGTCTTTTTATGGTCATTTCAGGGTATTTAATCAAAAACTTCCATATAAGGAAAAAAATTAACTAAGAGTACACCAAGTCTTTAGTTTCTAGGTGTACTTGCAATACTGGTCAAAACAAACACAGAAAACAATTCATATTTATCAAACATAGTGTTTTACAACATTCTTTTAAAAACAGTCAATGTGCAACTTTATATACCAAATATACATTGGCCGCAGTATGGGCTGTAGTATAAATTTTGCTCTATCTTTACAAATTTAGCATTTATGAATGTTTTATTGAAACTGGAACTTCAAAATTGGATACCTTACATGTTTATAACAAAAAAAGTGGGAAAAGAAGTAAAAAAGTCCCTTATAGGAAAATATGCACTCTTTCACTGTACTTGTTCTAGGCCACACAATAATCAACAAACTCATTTCCTGTAAATTTTAATGTATTGGAAGGATTTTGGAACCATTTGAGGTTGTTTTTTACACAAATTTCTTTCTTAGCTGCGGCTATAGAATTAAACCAAGGACATGACTTCTTTACAAATTAAGCTAGAAATATAATAATGACATGAAAATACACTGATTATTGAACGTGTCACTGTTTGTGATCATGGCCAATCCTTTCTTAAAGGATATTTTATGACCTAAATTGTCCATTTAACTTCTAATTTTGAAGAGTGAATATTAACCTGACTCTTTTAATAATTATTACATTTAAATGTTTGTTTTCAATGATATGCTTGGCGCTAAAGATATAAAATTTAGTTAATGCATTTTATTTGAATATTAAGAGGATTATTTTTTAATGAATTTTATTCTCAACTTTATTTTAATTACTTAAAAAACTAATTAGTTTCATATTGTTACACGATGAAGACTGCTGCACCCATATTTTGACTATTCTATTTATTATGTCTGTTTAGTTCACACATCATTGTAATTATAACGGAATTCGATGAGACTGTCTTCAAATTGAGAGGGTTAGCGCTATAAAACCAGGTTTAATCCAACATTTTCTACATTTGAAAATGCCTATACCAAGTCAGGAATATGACAGTTTTTGTCTATTCGTGTTTGATGTGTTTTGTTTTTTGATTTTGCCATGTGATTATGGACTTTCCGATTAGATTTTTCTCTAAGTTCAGTATTTTTGTGATTTTACTTTTACATTTTACATTACATATTCTAAAAGATTAAAACAGTCATATTATCGTTGTCAGTGTATTTGATGATTCAATAAAAATAGGGAAAGGGTTTAAAAAGACAACAATTCATACAAGGAGCTGACCTACGAATTCGGTCATTGTGCAAATTTGAAGATACTCGCCTGCCATATTTTTTGTTATTTTTTACGTTATAATGTTAAAATATTGTATGTAATCAATGTAAGGTTTAGGAAACATAATTCTTAAACATTTCAAACAATTAAAAGAATAATGTATATGCGGGTATCATGCGATTTTGAGAATTAAGGAGTGAAACGTTCAGTCAAATACTTGTTTTATTACTACTAGCCTGCCAGAGGAAAACACCCACTTCCGACATTTCATATAAATTTGATGTGCAACTTATCTATTAACATTGATAAATTTAAAGGACTTAATTTGCACTAACATCAAATATAAGCAGAAATATTAATTGTATGCGGCAATACATTAAAATCAACTAATGTAAATAAAAATCTAAAGAATCATATGATGCAAATTATAAAAAAGCGGTATTATTGGCTTCTTCAACTGCATAATACATTGTTTATATGTTCTTATGCATTATGTACTTGTCATTGTAATGTATTTGGCATACCGGAAGTAAGACAGATTTTCTGATTACCTATATGTTACATTATTTTTCTTTACTTTCTAAATTAACGTTGGCCTACCCCTCGATTGGACATATGTTTTGTTTTGGTCGTAGATCCCTCAAAGTATTCAAGAGGCGATACCTCATTTAGTTCCGTTTTAAAGGCGTTCACGATGACAGTTAATTAAGACAACACATGGAACGCATTGTATCCAAGAGTATATCAGGAAGACTAGCCTTACAAAACCAACGATCTTAGGGATGATATCAAAAGTTCAATGTTGGATAAAAAACTTAGTTCATATAGTTTTTCACTGACCCCTCTACCCTTCTCTTGACGAAATTTTGGAAAACATGATTGACCAATATATAAAATCGATGTAATTAAACAAAATTCTCAGCAATTTTGATCCCTACCCCCAAACTATTATTCATTTTTAAACTTCATTGATTTTTTATGTCGTCCCTTATCTACATAACAAATGTAAAACGAGAAATATCTCCAAGTCATTTTAAAGAAGTAGAAATCCGTATGGTTTAGCATTTTACATTTTACCCTAAAAAACGACAACCACTGAAAATCAAGCAACGGACAGGTGCATAGAAATGTAACGAAATAAATCCTTCTTAACAGGCGCCTACCTTCACCCTTACCTGACAGAGAAGTATAACACTTAAACATAAAACGCTTTGTAATACATGTATATAAATTAAAATGGCTTAAGGATGTACTTAGGTGAGGTTTTGAAATTTGTGTCAAATGTTCGAACTCCTTGGTGTTTTTCCATACAATATACAATGTAAAATATTTTGCCCCATAACACCCATTTATTTTTTCATATAAGACTTAATAGCTCATGATAGGTCCTTTACCAAAATTTTAAAAGATTCTTAATTTTCTTTCTTTTGTTTTGAGACCTGATAATACCAATGCAAATATAAGGTAAAAGTCTGAGTCAGCCTTTTCCCGCCATATTTTAAATCTCAAATATCTCGAAAAGAAGGTCCATGACCTATCAATATTTTTAGCTCATTTTTATCCTCAATTGATGCTCTACCAACTAATAGTCTTAATTTTAACTTCTTAATTTATTAATTTTCACCTAACCTCACCTAAGTACATCCTTAACTCAATCAAAACGACATGCAAACAAAAACATGTGAACAAACAGTGAATGGATGAGTCAAACAAAAACATGTGAACAAACAGTGAATGGATGAGTCAAACAAAAACATGTGAACAAACAGTGAATGGATGAGTCAAACAAAAACATGTGAACAAACAGTGAATGGATGAGTCAAACAAAAACATGTGAACAAACAGTGAATGGATGAGTCAAACAAAAACATGTGAACAAACAGTGAATGGATGAGTTCGATCTAAGACACAATATTAACACAATATCAGAAAGTAGTTGTATCTATTACTAATAAATTACAGGACATTATAAAACAAGATATTGACAGAGAAAACTCTTCAACGAAACAAAATGTAGTTAAAATAAAACAACGTACACAGGTAAACTTGAATGTTATTAGGAAGTACTGAAGTACTTTTTTAAAATCAATAGCTCTGTTGTTCATCGTACCAGTACAAAAATGAAAATGTATCGTCACACTTCATACTTATTTATAGCATTAATTTTGTTTTCATTTGGTTATGAGATTGATGCAGTTGTAAAGAACATCTAAGAAAATTCAAAAATAAAGAGCTGAACAATTAGAAAATTGACATGTATCCACGAAATATCTTTAAAAATTACCGACAAATTTTATTTAGTATTTGTTTGTCTAATGGCAGGGTTACTTTGTAGCCAGGGAAGAGAAACATTATTTTACTCAAATATATGTCCAAAAAGTAATTTCCAATATTAAAAAACACTGATTGTCCTTGATTATAAATCAATTAGTGTTGTTGTTGTGACCATGCATTGGCACGTAACTCACAAAAGTAGTGCAAAAGCAGACTGCAGTAGTTTCGTATACAAAAAGGACTATTTCAAAACATTTTATTTCTTATGTATTTAAGCCAAGAATTATGAAATAGTTTGTAAATCTCAAAACGTCAAACGTAAAAGGAAGTTTTCAAGGATCAATGTCTAGTAGTTTGACAGGTATTAAAGACAATTATTTTTAATATTAATCTAATTTAAAGTATGTTCTACTACATATTCTTACATATTCTGATAGTAATAAACAAATTTGCTATAACAAACAATGTTATATGCCTTCTAGTGTTTGCTGCGGTTTTAGGGTCCCAGGCATTATCACTGAACTAGTATATATATTTGTTTAGGTGTGCGGAAATTATTCGCTGCATTTAAGACCTATTGATGACCTTCTGCTACTGTCTACTCTATGGTCCGGTTGTTGTCTCTTTGACACATTCCCAATAATAATGGCCATTTCCATTCTCACTTTTATTGTATATTAAAACAAGAGTCAAAAATATAAAATGCAACAGTGAATTTCAACTCAGTCTTGCCAAATGAAAAACGGACTCATTTCCTCTCAATGATGTAAATGTGAAAAAATAATAATCAAAAGGAAAATTTGGAATAACCAGTACCTTCACTGTCATGAACAAAAATTATACTAATTTATACTCCTGAATGTTTTAACTGATATGTTTTGGTTGTTATTACAAGCAGTTTCAAGGTAACAGGTATTACTCGATGGAAACCGGTGAAATGGTATTCTATTAATTAATCATTTCAAGAGCAAGATACAAGATTGTTTTAAAGTCATTTAAAAAAGACATCTTACAAAATAAAATTGTACTTATACAAATACAGCATTTTGAATTTGACATATTTATATTATTTACCAGTCATTTATTTCATTGTAGGTTATTGTATTTTACAACTATTGTAAACATGTCAAAACATAACATCCACAAACATAATGTATATAACAAATGACATCAAAAAGATATTCAAACTAATAGTGAAGGCTTGTAAAGTCTAATTCGGTAGGTCACATTGATGAAAGTTGATCAGACAAATCAATAGGGGAGTTAAATAATTGAGAACTTTTATTTCAGGTGGTACCTTACACTACAGGGATAAAACTCTGAAAAATCAGCTAAATGATGTTTAGGTGTGAAGGTAGTATTAAGCTTCTTAATGATCAAAGTGAGTGTTTGTCAAACTTCTGTATAACCAGTGTGATTTGTTAAATAAAACGTTTTATTTTTTATTTTTCTATATTTTAGTCAAAGGTTCAAAGTAAATACTTTGTCCAAATTTTATGAAAAAAAAAAACGAGCAAACTTTATTTTAGTAAAGTTTGTAGGCACCATCTTGATTAATATAACAGTGCAAACATGTTTTGTGATTTACAAAAGAAATGTGTCAAATGTATTAGATAAAACGAAATCAACAGTATCTTACGAGACTTAAAAGAACTGTTAAAACGTCACGGAGATAAAAAAAAAAACCGGTGATTATCTAGCACAAAACTACAAACTAGATCCTTATATAGAAATGTCCAACAATTCATAAAAAAGATATTCTATAGAATGTAAAAAATACTGGAAATAAGAGCGAGACCAAACCCAAATCAGCCCAAAAGCCTACAAAGGCGCTTTATTTTTAATTAAATCACTTTCAACTTTCCCTTTTTAAATTACCCTGTTAACATATCCTGTAATCTCTGATTCTCTTACTTGTCCACTTATAATGCAGAAAAAAAACTTACATTGGTGCATACATGTATCATTCTATAGTGAAACGAAAGTCAGATAAGAATCAAAATATAAATAATCCTTTGGTTTGGTACTTATTAATATTTAAGTCGAGAAAAACGTTATATGCTTTAATTAGTGCTGACTACTGAGCTAGTGATACCTTCGCGGACAAAACGTCCACCAGCGTTGGCATCGACCCAGTGGTGTAAAATAGTTATCAAAGGTACCAGATTTATAATTTAAAACGCCAGACGCGTTTTTCGTCTACATAAGATTTATTTGGACACTCATATCAAAACAGTTAAAAAGCCAAACAAGTACAAATTTGAAGAGTATTGCAGTTGTGCCAATCTACTCCTTGAATTAATTATCGGTTGACCAAAAGCTAAACAGAAAACCTTGTTATTCAAACACCATAAGCATACTAGGTAGAAAAGAAACGAAGGGTGAAATTTGTCCAGAATAAGACCTTATTTCAGGGTTACATTTGAATCGATAAGGTTCAACGACTCATTGGATGATTTATGCCCCTTGAAATGAACCGATGTCGGTTGGCCACCCAAATAAAAAAAACTAAGACTAAGCCACCTAGGATCGTCACCATTTATCATCAATCAATGTGACCTTGAAAATGCCTCAAGGTCAAAGGTCAATGTAATGACCTAGATTTTGATCTGATCTTGTTATTGGATTTACTCAAAAACGGTATAAGATTACTGATAACATGAAAATGAGAAATGTGTGTCTTGTTGTGTTCTACGTTTATGTTATTGGTCTAAAATAATTCACCAATTATCATGGCTCTAGGGCACCAAAGCTCTTTACGGGGTCCGAAATTAGGATTATTTGCTTATAACTCAAACAAGGTGACAGATAGATTGCAAAATATGTCAGTATAATATTGTACAAAATTAAACCAGAGGTCAATGTCCCCAGCAACGAAATACAAAAAACCTTAGTAACCATATATTTTGAACTTACCAGCCTGTGATTCAGAAGTTAACGTTAGTTTATGTGTTACATACTTTTTTCGTTTCTTTTTTTGACATAAATAAGGCCGTTAATTTTCTCGTTTGAATTGTATAACATTGTTATTTCGAGGCCTCAAGTAGCTGACTATGCGGTAGAGGCTTTGCTCATTGTTGAAGGCCGAACGCTGACCTATAGTGGTAAATGTCTGTATCAGTTGGTCTCTTATGGAGAGATGTCTTCTTTTTTATATGAGAAGGCTATGAATGATATACAAATGTTTTTTTAATGCCTAAATCTACATGTTATCTCTAGCAATGACTTATAAACAACTTTTGTTTTCCTTTCTACTTTTATAGGCTATGAATAGTAAACATGACATTTGTAAAACTGGAAGAAATACTTTTGTCCTTAACAATGACTTTTGCCCTCAACAATGATTTTCTCTTTGTCCTCTGCAACCCCTGGTTATGAACATAAAAGTGCTTAGAAACAATATATTATTTTATTATCAATAGTATATATATTTATTATTATTTTGTTTTCCACCAAACATTTACGACAATCATTATAAATATTGACAAAATGGTAATTTGACTATTCCTTGGGACATTGCCCGACTTTGATACATTTTAGTCGAAGTTATCCGTTGACCTTTAATAGGAGTTATATCCGCTTGAATACTTCACGTAAGTTGTATGTTGCTTGATCTGATAAGCCATAAGTCATTAGGACATTGTACCTTGTGATTTGAGAGGTCCTTGATACATGACTATACAATTTATGTCAAGTTTGAAGGTCAAGGTCATGATTGGTCATATAAATGTAAGGTACAATTGCTTAATTATTCACAATGCATTATCAATAATGTACATTGTCTCTTTGGAACCTAAAAATTGATACCTAAGGAAGGGATAAATGTGAAATAAAATGAAGTTTGGCCTGTGAATAAATAGTTGACAGCTTTCATAACTTTAAATCTTTAAAGTATAATTAAATTTGTTTTGACACCACTCGCGTGATAATAATGATTAACTTTTAACTCAGTTTTTCTCGGGAGAACAATTATCCAATTTTTTAAATCATATATATGTAGATAAAGGCAAAGGTAAATATGTCATCCTGACCCATGTCGCAAACTAAGAAAAGTATATGTTGTCTTCACTAAATTTTAAAACGATTTTTGCAGTTATATACACAAATAGCTTTGAACAATGATTTTAACATATAGATCAATCGTATGTTCTTATTTTCGGACATTGCTTAGTAATGTACACAGTTATGAGGCTCACCATTTAAAATCAACACATAACACACGACGTTTGAAGCCTACTAATAAATGATGACATGAAAGACAATAATTTACAAATAACAAACATATAGAATCATGGACAGGTGATTGTCGACCTTAGGCTGTGTTATTCTCTTTAGTTGGGTTGTTGTATCTTTGACACAATCATCGTTTCCATTCTCATTTTTTGATAACTTCCGAAATGAAACTTAGTGTGAAAATGCCACTTTGTGATCTCAAATAAAGCAAATAAAAAGTTTATTTACCTCATATATTATTTTTTTTTAATTTAGTTACTTCTGTCCATACTTTTTTTTCTACAATTGTCAGACGTGTGATTAACCCATTATTTCGCAGACTTCAAACTGAACTAGCATGATATTATTGGTTAGTCCAACTGGATGCAAAAATGTCACATTCAACACATTGCCAAAAGTGTCTTTGCTGTATTATTGTACGGTTTGGCTGGTAATTTTTCAACACAATACAATAATACGTGTCGTGCATATTTCTTGTTGCCAGATAACAGGTAAGCATAGCCACACATAGTGAATGCTCCTGTTATTGAACAATTGTCACCTATTAAATACAGTTCTTTAGCAACTAGCTCTAAACCTTGGAGTGAATCATTACATTGTGTAAAATTATTCAAATGATGATCACAAAAAAAATTAAGAAAATAAGCGTACGCTGTAGATGGGAAATAATGTGTATCATTGGATCCGACCATTTGAAGTTCTAACTGGTAATAAGGTAGAATTTTTAGGAAATAATACTGTGTCTATAAACATTACTTTTTGCATAGATTCAAAGCTCTGCTTTTGGAATGATTGCAGTTTAAGAGTTTTGTACTGGATATCAGACAAAGTCCTGCATCTGAACAGTTTTTCATGGGTACATTTTGATAAAGAATATTGGATGATGTCTAGGGCATTTCTGTATTGTTTTGTCTTATAAAAAAGTGAAGCTATCATCAACCATCCTGATACAGCGTCATGATAGACGTTCTTTAAAAGCGAACCAAGACATGATTTGTATTGTTTGTATCGATATCTCTTATCACCGATTCTACTGTCCAGTGTTATTTCCTGGGAATGCATTTTATACCACATTGAAATGTAGTTTTTGAATATATGTTTTATTGACGATTTCACACACAACACTTGTTGTATTGTTCTTTTTTTCATATATTCTAACTCCCGTATTCTAAAATTGTATGAATGATGTGCAATCAGAAATGACTTGGATGTCAATATTTTTGCAATTTCATTAAAATGAACTCTATGTGTTTTGTTTTGAACATTCAACATGGATACATAAAAATTAGATATTTGATCTGAAAATAGGATGCATCGCCATCCGTAGCTATGTAAGCTATATAATTTCTTTAAAAGTATTTCACGATCACGGCCCTCAATTTTGTTCTCGAACAGGTTGCTCTCTGGAATGAAGTAATGTACACAAACTGAGTGTTCAACACAATAAATCAGTCTGTTAAAACATAGCACAAAACAAGGTATAATGTTATCAGGTTCCCATATAGATTGTGGATGTTCTTCAGACAGCCAGAACATGATCGTCTTCATGAAATAAGAACAAAGTAAATTTTTACATGCAGAGCAAGAATCTATTAGATCCTTCAAAACAATTTTCAAAAGAGCATAGCACAGTAACTGAGTATGTGTAAATGAATGTATCAGAAGTTTTTCACCAACTGAAAAAGACATTCGCCATTCTATATCCTCTTTTGGTGATTCCTTAACTCCGATCGGTACATATAGTACTCCGTGTTTTACTATACTTTGTTTGACGTCATCGCTCGGCCATGAGTTATTTGGTCGCGTTATCCACTCTTCAGCAGATGATAACCAAGTTTTACAATGAAAAAAAAATGCACAGTCTATGTCATCCTTTTCGAAAAATATGCACGGTCCATGAAGTTTTGTACTTTTGTCGTTTACTAGATACAAGAGTTTAAATAATGCACTCGAAAGATAGTAATAACCCTTATATTTTTCACAATATTTATAAACATTAGGATCTTTACTATATTCTAGTCTCAAATGAGTAAAACCAGCTTTTACATCGTCTTTTTCAATCGAAAAATGTGGTATATTTGGATTAAACTCGAGACTTGAATGTTCATGATCATACACCTGGACAGTTGAATCGACAAACATTATATCTAAATCACTGCCTCGCATGTCAAGCCCTTCCCCAAAGCTTCCACTCGTTATAAAAATACGCTTCTTGTCACTTGCAATGTCGTCCCTGACAGCGTTCATCAATCTGATTCGTTTAACATGATCTTCTGATCCTACTATATTTTGACACATATATCTATACAGTAATATCGATAATCTTGGTGTTACATCGTCTGTAAGTACATGTAGAATGAAATAATTGTTTTATGAACAGATTTGTAAAACTTAGTTTCCGCATTTGACAAGGTCTGTTTGTTTTATAACAAGTATTGTTTAGTTATCGCTTGCCAAATAGAATTATTTCAATGCAATTTAATAATGACCAAGTTTTAAAGAGTTTATTTATTATTAATATTTAGATACACCAAAAAAACAGAAAAAAAACAATAATTGATGTTGAGAAAAAAATCTATTTTTCAAGATTTTTTCTAATTGAATCATTGCATGGTAAACAGTATGTTTGTGTGAGAAAGCACATATTTTTTTCACGCGTTAAATACATTGATGTGAAGAATAGAAGCTGTCACCTTTAATATTCTGATGAAGAAAAAGAAGTCATTGATCACTAGAGTAGATTGAAGAAACAAATTCGACAAAATGTCCTACCACCTGTTTTATGATGCTTGATAACAAATGTTTGGAAATGTAAAGAAGTCATTAAGTGTAGAGAATATAACAAACAAAATGTAAAAACAGTAGCATAACAGTATTTTAATTGGATATACATGTATTAGATCTTATTTATTTAAAAGTTCAAGACGTGTGGAGTATAGAAAGATCGAGTTTTCGTGGTGAGGTCGCAGAATAAGCGTAGTGACAACTTGGTTTAATCATAGTAGAATCATAGGAGAAGCGTTATGAGGACGTAGTAGCATCGTGAAAGACACGAAAATTTACCTTTTTGTACCGCTCATACCGTGAACTCATCACGACCTGAATTTATTCTGGATCGCGGTGAGCGTTGTGCGATCGTGATTTCGTCGCAGTTGGGCGTAATTTGTACAATGATGTTTTAACCGAGACCGACAATTTTGAAAATCTTTTGGTAAACATAATAGTCCTTTAAAACAACTTTATATAAAAAGTTGTGCATATTGTTTAATTATTTGTTTTATCAATAGATTAAAACTTACTGTTGTTGTAATACACAATGTATTATGTATTTTTGTATGTATGTGCCTGTCCCAAGTCAGGAACCTGTAACTTATTGGTTGTCGTTAGTTTATGTGTTACATATATGTTTTTCGTTAAAAAAAATTATATAAATGAGGCCGTTAGTTTCCTCGTTTTTTTAATTGTTTTACATTGTCTTTTCGGGGCTGACTATGTGGTATTGACTTTGCTCTGACATGGTCGAAGGCCATACGGGTACCTATAATTGTTAATTTCTGTGTCTTTGTGGTCTCTCATGGAGAGTTTCTCATTGGCAAACATACCACATCTTCTATTTGCACTGTACTAAAATTTGTTATCCATAAAAAAAAAGTAACATAACAAAAAAAAAATGAATTCCGAGGAAATTTCAAAGTAACCCTAATCAAAAGGCAATATTAAACACATCAAATGGACAAGAAATTTCATATTCCTGATTTGATACAGACATTCTCAAATGTAGAAAATGATGAATTGAACATGACCCCCAAACAGCACTCAACGTCTCACTGGTATGACAGTCGGGTCAAATTTCATAATATTTAATATGATACGTGAAGAAAACAGGTATAATAAGTGAAATTGTCAAAATAGTAATACAGCAATCATCACCGTGTCACAATTATCTCAAAAGAACAAAAACAAACAAATATACAACAAAGAGGCACAAAAAGAATTTATTAAATTTTACAAATGTATGTGTGTGCTTTGCATCGATCTAATGCGTTTACAAACTGACGGCTAAAAAAGAAATAAAAGACAATTTTTTCAAACAAAAGACAAGACAAAGAAAACTAAAGACTGATCAACACGAAAACTTGGGATGATCGCAGGGGCTCCGAAAGGGTCAGCAGATCCGGATTCATATGTGGCACCCGACGTTTTTCTCATGATACTTCTCCATTCAAATGAGGAGCATATACCTCAGTGTTTTTTCTTAAACAGTTTGTTATATATACAGAATGCGGCGGGGTTTAACATGTTCGCAGGATCCCTCCACCCTAACCTAGGACTGTTGTGTAACAGTAAAAAGATAAGAACGAACTATAAAAATCAGTTAAAACCGTTTTAAATTATCAGATGGATAGAAATAGGAATACTACACAGAGTGGACGTGACCGGTACTTACATATAACTACAGCAAATAGACACTAACTATAAGAAAGAAGATGTTGTATAATTGCGAATGAGACAATTCTCCACAAGAGACCAACATGACAGAAAAATTAACAATTGTAGGTAGCCTAAGACTTTGTTATGTTTTATATAGGGATAACAATAAAATATAAGCAAACATTTTCGGAGAAGGAAGCATCTTAGATACGCAGCTGCCTTATATATTTTTATCTAACATGAATATGTGCAAATATCAATTTTTGTAAAATTATATTGGGTGAATGTTACTGTACGCGTGGTTGGTATGCACACGTCTATGCTGAGGTGCCAATGTTGAATTGAATAAATTCACATAGCTTAATGTGGAAAAACGATTCTAAATATGGAGTTCTCACGGTTTGTCAATTTCGTCCCTTCACATGCATTTTAAACGTTTTTATAAGCGCAAATAATGAGACTGGCGTATACAGTCGTGGTTTATATAATAAGTTAAATGACCTACATTACTGTTCCAATAAAAAGAAAATTAAATAAATCATTAGAACATTATATTCATTTGAAAAGAGAAAACAAAGATTACATTTAATCGTACGAATTATCGCCATATATTAACAGATCTGTAAGAATATACAATGTTAAGCGTTTACCTTCCATCTTGTTGGCTTGTTAATTGTCTGATTGGAGTTTTTTTTCCTGTTAAATCAACTTCGGTTTTAATTATGATTAACGTTGACAGATGTGTCCTTTTTTATTTGCTAAGGTAGAAAGATTATATGTATCTTTAAATATCCTGATCAACAGTATGTTATGTTGCTAAGTAAACAGCTCATTGCGTATAACTGACCTAGGTTATTTAAAATACACAATATAATATTAAAAAAGTAAAATTAAGTATATCAACTGCATTTTATTCTTCATTAAATTGAATTACTTTAATTGAAAATAATTAAGTACCTGCAATTCAGTGGTTGTCGTTTGTTTACAGTACTTGCAACCTTAGGCGTTACTATTTCAGCGATCAATCAGCGGTCATCGATCAGTCACCGATCAGTCAAGTTCGCGTCAAACTCACGTCAGCAATCCGTCAGACTTATAGGAAAAGTAATTGACTGATCGGACTGATCGGACGGATAGTACCGATCGACCTTGATGACGGATTGAACCTGAATACGTCACATGATAAACTAATACAAATTACGGAATCTTAGTTTCGTTTAATTTAATAAAAATGGCGACTCGTGAAAATGGAACGTTCAATGATACACTTTGTTTATTAATTATTTAGCAAAGTTGTATGCATTGGAATGAAAAGAAATGTTCAGATAAAACCTGAATTAAAATATCTTAATTAAAGAATGGTCTTTTTCGTTTTATTTAGGTAATATATTTTCAAACCCGGCGAGTTTTAAAACGGTGTCTTCATCGCGATTTTGATTTTATTATTTTCCAAACATACTAGGGGAAAAACAAAATGAAAGAATCGGTTATTGAAAAAATGAAGTCTATTTTTTTCAATATTTTAAATTTTTGTATGCTTATAATCATAAAATTCTTTTAAAAAAAACTTATCATAATCACAGACTTTCTATATTCCTTTCACAATCGAAGCCGTTAAAATAACAAATTAAAAAATAAATGCTGTTTTTTTAAACAAGAAATATGAATAATTTCAAACAATGCAAACAACATTATATTATATTTTTCTGATAGTCTTTTTTTTTTACCTTAATAAACTACTCCTAAACAATGAAAAGTACAAAAGTGGTGGTAAATATATTCCTTAAAAAGAAAAAAATAATTTTAAGCAGGTTTATTCTTGAATAATTCACATTTTCTACAAAAAATATGAAAATCATTTATAACAATTGATTGCAATTGAAATTACAACATTTTCCAATATGAGAAGAAATAATTTCATTTTAGGTAACGCGTACAAAAAAAATAATATGTTTTTCCTTAAAGTTTGCGTAATCTATGAAGAACAACTAATCTTTATAAACCAACAGGAATGAAATCATATGGCGGTTAATAATTTTAAGCAGATTTATTGGCGGTCAATAATGTTCAGTAAAATGAATAAATATTATCTTTATCTTTAAAGTAACCATATTTTATGAAGAACAGCCAATCATGATGTACAAAAAGTACTGAAATCATAAAACGGTTAATAATTTGTATCAAAATAAATCAATAGCTGCATTCTTATTCCACAAAAATAAAAGTTTAAGTATTCTAATTCTCATTATATCTCAATCTGATTAGAATACTTGTCTGAAGATGGTAAAAATAACTGATTTCAAATAAAATAGTATCATTTTTAATAAAAAAAGAAGAATAATTTGGGTTATTTCAAACAATGCGAATAAAATTTTAGTATAATTTCTCTGACATTCTTTGAATTTCATGAAAAAAACCTATTCTAAACTATAAAAAGTACAAAAATTCAATGGCGGTCAATAATTTTCAGTACAATGAAGAAATATTTGCACTTTAGGCAACGCGTACAAAGATATAATATCTTTTTCCTTAAAGTAAGCTTATTTTATGAAGAAAAGCCAAACTTGTACAAAACATACTGAAATCATATGACGGTTAATAATTAGTATCAAAATAAACCAATAACTGCATGCTTATTCCACAAAAATAAAAGTTAAAGTATATTAATTCTCTTAATGTCTCAATTCTAATGATAAGGCTTGTCTGAAGAATGCAAGATGGTAAAAATAACTGATTTCAAATAAAAAAGTATCATTTTTAATAAAAAAAGAAGAAGAATTTGGATTATTTTAAACAATGCGAATAAAATTTCAGTATGATTTCTCGAATTTCACATTCATGTCCAGTGAAGGATGTTTATTCAATATTGTCGACATCGCAATATCTACAATGTTAACACGATATAATGTCAACATTGTTTACATTGTTTGAACCCTTATATAATGTATACATCGTTGACATCGCGATGTATACAATGTTAAAACGATGTTGTGTCAACATCGTTTACATTGTTTGAACCCTTATATATTGTTTACATCGTTGACATCGTTAACATTGCGATGTATACAATGTAAACACGATGTCGTGTCAACATCGTTGACATTGTTTGAACTCTTATATATTGTTTACATCGTTGACATCGTTAACATCGCGATGTTTACAATGTTAACACGATCTCGTGTCAACATCGTTTACATTGTTTGATCCCTTATATATTGTTTACATCGTTGAATACGTTAACATTGCGATGTATACAATGTAAACACGATGTCTTGTCAACATTGTTGACATTGTTTGAACTTTTATATATTGTTTACATCGTTAACATCGTTAACATCGTGATGTTTACAAGGTTAACACGATGTCGTGTGAACATCGTTGACATTGTTTGAACTCTTATATATTGTTTACATCGTTGACATCGTTAACATCGCGATGTATACAATATTAAACCGATATCTAGTCAACTTCGTTAACATTGTTTGAACTCTTATGTATTGTTTACATCGTTGACATCGTTAACATAGCGATGTATACATATAAGAAGATGCGGTATAAGTTCAAATGAGACAAATTTTTATTTAAAGTTACATCTTTTATAAGTAAACCCCTATAGGTTTGTCATTAATACGGAGTTTTGGTTTTTATCGAGTAGCAAGCTATGATAGGCACAAAAAAAACACTAGTGTAAAACTAATTGAACAGGAAAAATAAAGGTCTAATGTAAAAAACATGAAACCAGAAACACGTATGAACAATTCAACAAACGACAACTACTGAACGACAGATTCCTGACTAAGGACAGGTGCAAACACATGCAGTTAGTTTAACGTTTATATACTTACCATAGACTCAATATAAAATATAAACACGATTTTGACACAATATTGTTAACATTGTTATGTGAACAATTTAAACAGAAAGGTATATATAAAAAAAGAAGTGGTATGATTGCAAATAAGTAAAATTCCCAGTACATAAATACTAACTGGCACATCTATAGATAACCGTATGGCCTTTAATATTGAGTAAAGTTTATATGGCATAGTTAACAATTAAAGACGCCGACATGAAAAATGGATTTTTTTTTTAACTATATAACTAACTGCTTAACCATGTTAACTTATTTAAAAAAAAAAGAACGAAAAAAATGTATATACAACAACAACAAGATGTTGACACTCTTTGTCAACATTACGATGTATACGATGTGAACGATGTAAACAGAAAGGTGTAGACACTATATATACAATATAAACACGATGTTGAAACAATATTGTCAACATCGCGATGTATACGATGTGAACGATGTAAACAAAAAGGTATATACTTTATATATATAAATATAATATAAACACGATGTTGACACGATATTGTCAACATCGCGATGTATACGATGTGAACGATGTAAACAGAAAGGTATAGACTCTAAATATACAATATAAATACGATGTTGACACAATATTGTCAACATCGCGATGTATACGATGTGAACGATGTAAACAGAAAAGTATAGACTTTATATCTATATATACAATATAAACACGATGTTGACACGATATTGTCAACATCGCGATGTATACGATGTGAACGATGTAAACAGAAAGGTATAAACTCTATATATACAATATAAATACGATGTTGACACAATATTGTCAACATCGCGATGTATACGATGTGAACGATGTAAACAGAAAAGTATAGACTTTATATCTATATATACAATATAAACACGATGTTGACACGTTATTGTCAACATCGCGATGCATACGATGTGAACGATGTAAACAGAAAGCTATAGACTCTATATATATACAATATAAACACGATGTCGACACGATATTGTCAACATCCCAATGTATACGATGTGAACGATGTAAACAGAAAGGTATACAACATATTGATAGGATACAATGTAAACACAATAACGACACTATAAAGTTAACATTGCGATGTTGACAATATCGACAAAACATCGTGCACTGGACATAGTTCGAATTTCAGGAAAAAACCTAATCTAAACTATAAAAAGTACAAAAATTCAATGGCGGTCAATAATTTTCAGTAAACTCATGATGAAGAAATATTTGCATTTTAGGCAACGGGAACACAAATTTAATATCTTTTTCCTTAATGTAAACATTAGTTATGAAGAACAACCAATTATATCAAAATAAAGCAATAACTACAATCTTATTCCACAAAAAATGAATTTTTAAGTATTTTAATTATAATCATGTCTCAATTCTAATTAAAGACTTGTCTTGAGATGTTAAAAATAGCTGATCTCAAATAAAAAAGTATCACTTTAATAACATCAAGAATAATTTTGGTAATTTTGAACAATTGAGAACAAAATTTAAGTATGATTCTTCTAACATTTATGTAAATCTATTAAAAACAACCTACTCCTTACTATAAAAAGAACAAAAATCCAATTGAGTCCAATAATTTAAGTAAAATGAAGAAATATTTGCATTTTAGGCAACGCTAAAAAATTTGGTATCTTTTTCCTTAAAGTAACCATATTTTGTGAAGAACAGCCAATCATTATGTACAAAAAGGACTGAAATCATATGGCGGTTAATAATTTGTATCAAAATAAATCAATAGTTGCATTCTTATTCCACCAAAATAAAAGTTTAAATATTTTATAAGAATAATTTGGGTTATTTCAAACAATGCGAAAACAATTTAGTATGATTACTCTGACATTCTTTGGATTTCATGAAAAAAACCTATTCTAAACTATAAAAAGTACAAAAATTCAATGGCGGTCAATAATTTTCAGTAAAATGAAGAAATATTTGAATTTTAGGCAACGCGTACAAAAATTTAATATCTTTTTCCTTAAAGTAACAATAGTTTATGAAGAACAGCCAATCATGATGTAAAAAAAATACTGAAATCATATGACGGTTAATAATTTGTATCAAAATAAATTAATAGCTGCATTCTTATTCCACCAAAATTAAAGTTTAAGTATTTAAATTCTCATTAAATCTCAATTCTGATTAGAATACTTGTCTCAAGATGGTAAAAATAACTGATTTCAGTTAAAATATTATCATTTTTAATAAAAAGAAGAAGAATTTGGTTATTTTAAACAATGTGAATAAAATTTTAGTATAATTTCTCTGACATTCTTTGAATTTCATGAAAAAAACCTATTCTACACTATAAAATGTACAAAAATTCAATGGTGGTCAATAATTTTCAGTAAAATGAAGAAATATTTGTATTTTAGGCAACACGTACAAAAATTTAAAATCTGTTTTTTTATGAAGAACAGCCAATCTTGATGTACAAAAAATACTGAAATCATATGACGGTTAATAATTTGTATCAAAATAAATTAATTACTGCATACTTATTCCACAAAAATAAAAGTTTAAGTATTTTAATTCTCATTATATCCTATTCTTATTAAAAGACTTGTCTTGAGATATTAAAAATAACTGATTTCAAATAAAATGGTATCTTTTTTAATAAAAAGAAGAATGAATTTGGGTATTTTAAATAATGCGAATAAAATTTTACCATGATTTCTTTGACATTCTTTTATCTTAAGAAAAAAAGTACCCATTTTAAACTATATACAGTAAAAAAAATCATATGTTGGTCAGTAATTTCCATTCAAATGAAGAAATGATTGCATTCTGGTTCAACAAAATCAAAAGTAAACAGATTCTTCAAATATTCAAATTGTATACAAAATAAGTTATTAAAAGGAATTGATAACAACTGATTGCAATTGAAGTTACAATATTTTCAAATATGAGAAGAAATATTTTCATTTAAGGCAACGCGTACAAAAATGTTATTCCCTTTTCCTGTAAGTAAACATAATTGATGAAGAACAACCAATCCTGATGAACAAAAAATACTGAAATCATATGGTTGTTAATAACTTTTATCATGATAAAGCAATAACAACATTCTTATTCCACACAAATAGAAGTTTAAGTATTTTAATTCTTATTATATCTCAATTCTAATTTCAAAAAGGCAGTGTCTGCGCGTACCCGCATGTGGGTACGAATAGTCAAATTGACATTCGTAGGCTACGCGTACCCACATCCGGTTTTATAATAAAATGCAATCAAATCGGGAATTAAACGTGAAATATATACAGAAATCATCGATAATATGGGGATTTCGAGTAGACGAGTGAAGGGTATGACAAATAATGTTTTCGAATTGTATTTATAAGTTAATAATATCAGAGACGTCTCTGATACATGTAATATATAATAAACCTTGCAAATTAAATGCACATGTACTGATTGAAAATGAAATATACAGTCCCTGTAAACTATAGTCCTATAATCTGATAATATATAATATCCGAATTTTAAGTTGCTTCCACGCCTCAGAGGCAAAATATTTTTGATGCGCTGAAGGTTTAAATTACATTTTCGTCAAACATTTTGTTATCTATTAACGAAGCTTTCATAAAGGATTATTGGCATCGGCCTTTGTTTTTTAGAAATAATGTATTAGGCCTTATTTTTTCCTGTCGAACTTGTTTAGAATTTTTTGTCTCCGTGAATGACAGGAAAAAATTATTCTGTAAAACTTGATTTCCTCTTTATTTTTTTGTTTTTCCAGTTCTTCTTTTCTCTGCAGCTGCAATTGACTCCGAGTTTGTTTTTATATACAATTGTATAAAATCAATCGACTGATACTTTTGAACACATTGTTCCAATTCATGATAACTTTGAAATGTCTGCCCCACATGTATATCACTCTTTTCCCATTTTAAGAATATTTATTAACCGGGAAAAACTGTTGATCACTTACATATATATAAATGTTTACAAAACTTCTTAAGTAGTTGATCAATTTTATTCACTAATTGCGATAATTTCTGTATATATTTTACGTTTAATTCCCGATCCGATGGTAATTTATTATAAAACCGGATGTGGGTACGCGTAGCCTACGAACGGCAATTTTGCTATTCGTACCCGCATGCGGGTACGCGCAGACACTGCCTTTCAAAAAACTTATCTCGAGTTGTTTGATTTCAAATAAAAAAGAGTCATTTTTTAAATCAAAAGGAGATTACTTTCTGGTAGTTTTAAACAATGCGATTTCACTGACATTCTTTTAATTTGATGAAAAACAACCTTTTCGAAACTATAAAAAGTACAAAATTCCAATGGCGGAAAATTACCGGCATTTTCGTAGGAAAAAGTTCATGATTACTGACCCATGTAATACAATTATGTATTATATATGTCTCTGATTTTTACAATATTTAATACAAAACTATTAATCAACGCAAACATTTAACGCTTTAATTCAGTATCTTCTACTGTTATACTATTTTTACTTTTTATTGCAACCAATTTTATTACAAATAAACGTGTAAATTATGGTGTCTTCGTCGAGGTCCGCGTTCATGGATTGTAAACACTATTAAGTTCGGTTTACATAAGAATTTGAAATATATACGTATCCGTCCGATCCGTGCATACATTTGATATACTGACTGATCGATGACCGTTGTCACGGTAACTCTCACATAGGTAATTTGACTTATCTGACGGATCCTATGGGTCACCGATCACCGATCACTCATCGATCAGTCAAACATCCGTCACCGATCATTCACCGATCAGTCAAGTTCACGTCAAACAGTAACGCCTAAGGTTGCAAGTACTGTATGTGTTACATATTTGTGTTTCGTAAATAATGCCGTTAGTTTTCTCGTTTGAATTGTTTAACATTGTCTTAACGGGGTCTTTTATAGTTCACTATGCGGTATGGGCTTTGCTCATTGTTGAAGGCCGTACGATGACATATAGTTGTTAATGTCTGTGTAATTTTGGTTTTTTGTGGATGGTTGTCTCATTGGCAATCATACCACAACTTCTTCCTTTAAAAATGTCCTGTACCAAGTCAGAAATATGGCCATTGTTATATTATAGTTCGTTTCTGTGTGTGTTACAGTTTGACGTTGCGTCGTTTGTTTTCTCTTATTTTTTAGTGTAAATTGGCATTGCGATAAGACGTGTCACGGTACTTGTCTATCCCAAATTCATGTATATGGTTTTGATGTTATATTTGTTATTTTCGTGGGATTTCGTCTGATGCTTGGTCCGTTTCTGTGTGTGTTAGTTATATTGTAGTGTTGTGTCGTTGTTCTCCTCTTATATTTATGCGTTTCCGTCAGTTTTAGTTTGTTACCCCGATTTTGTTTTTTGTCCATGGATTTATGAGTTTGAACAGCGGTATACTACTGTTGCCTTTATTTATATTAGTAGTTGCTTTTTCATATCTTGATTGTTTAAAACCTCACTCAGTCTAAACAACATTGGTAAAAAATGTTTGGACAAAAAAAAAGTTTTGTAATTCTCACCAAATTTATTTACATGTTGTGATTGGGTGTATTTTTTATATTTATTGTTTTGTGCTTTGTCAATGATTTTCTTACTGATGAAATAAGAAATGTGTTCTTTCTTAGCTTTTGTTATTTGTTTTATTTTATTTTTAACAACAAATTCATTCACCTGTTGTATTTGAGCCTATTTTGTATTCATTGTTCTGTAGTTTGTCATTGATTCTCTGACTTTTAAAGGAATGTTTGCTTTCTTTCCTTTTGTTGTCTGTTTTGGTTTTGTTAACACCAAATTTATTCACCTGTCATATTGCGAGCGTCTGTTTTGTACATATCTGTTTGCTATTTGTCTATACATGGGGTAGGGGGTTAGCACAAAGGTAATATTTTGCAAATATAAATTCGCACAAATCAGGTTGCCCCCTTCAACAATAAATAGGTATATTGATTAACATAGGACATTAAAACGTCTGATATTGCATCCCTTACATCTACTATTTCAAAGATAAAAAAACATGGCATTTTTGGAAATTCAGTATTTAGAACGATATTATAAATAGACTTATGCATATTTCGCAAGTCTCAATATAGCTTCTTTTTCATATCAAAATGATAATAGTATATATTTTTTTTACCAGACTAAAGACATGTTTCACCTCTCTGGTTACACGTGATTGTTTCATGTTCCATGTCATGTTACGTCACACAAATAATTATATTGACTCATTTAAATACCTTGTCATTTTCAGATTGTTCCTTAAAGGCTTCTTGGATTTCTCTATTTGCCATTACTTTCAGCTACTACACAGACGGAGGAGAACTTACATTGTATTGACTATTAAAACAGACGTTATAAATCATTTCAAAGATGTTGTGTTGTAGACGTAAACAAAAGCGGGTAAATAAACAAATCGAGGAGCCAATACAGAATGACAGGTACGACTTAGTAAAAGAGGTTAATGTTCTTATTGTTAGGTACGTTTAAACTTTAGATTTAAATCAAGATAATGCTTTGAGTAGCTGTTTATAAATAAGCATAAAATAGATATACAACAACACACTACCATTCTAAAACGTGCTCATCGATTATTCATAATTTACTTGAAAATTTATAAACGGTCGTTTTCGGTAAGGTGAAGGGCTTTCGATACAGGTAAACATTTCTAGTTTGATAAGAATAGAACAATCGATCAGCTAGGACTCAACTATTGAGAAAAGGTAAATGAAAAAGCTAATGATAATGTAATTTTCGATAAAATGTAAATCCAAGATTTAAATACAGTATTTTAGAAAAAAAAACAAATGAAAAAAAACAAACAAATGAAAGGCCAAACTTTCCCTTAACAATTAGTTTCAACCACTTTGCTTGTGATCTATGGACTAATAATAAAGCAAATATATTCTAGGCCGTTTTGTCATATAGAAACAAAACACTTGATAGTTTGTTGAAATTATTTATTTGAAAACTAACATTTTGGGGTCTTTTAAAGCTGACTATGCGAAATCAATTTTCCTCATTGTTGAGGTCAATATGGTGAGCTATATGTATTAATTTCAATGTCATTTGGTCATTTTTTTAAAAACAATAAAAGATATAAACAATTTGTTATTCAAACGTAATGGTTCCTTATTTTCGAGAACTTAATGTATGATGTACTTACAGAAAAAATTGCTTAGAATTTATTCCTTTTAAAGCTATTTATTCTTTGAGGATCGTATCACTATATTTTAATTAGATCAACAAAAAAACTGCAAGAAAGAAGGAGAGGCAGTTTTAAAGTGCCCGATGTCGTTTTATTGCTTATAATTATTCTATATAAAAAGAACGATATATTAAAATATACTACGTTCGAGTTAAATATCATAGATATTCTAATATATTCTAATAAATAAAAAGAGAATCATTTGGTACTGTTTCGAAAGTAATGGAATGAAATACCACTGCTTTATCCGATTCGCCAAAAACAAACATTGAGGTATAATACCACCAAATCATGGTACGTCACATCTGGTTGTATACGAAAATGGGTCGAAAAAAATATTCCCTTGAATTTGACAGCTGTAGGTGATTAATCCTACATTTTAATGCAGTAAAATATGTTTGTGTCATAAACATATGTCTTGGGTATTTCTTTATTTGGAATTTCTATAGAATATTTTGTAATCTTGAGGTTACATGGTGACCAAAACTTGTACGTACACAGATAAAAGAAGCGGAGAAATTTGATTGGTTAACTTCCAGTGATGGTTATTATCTTATATGCAATGATGTTTTATGTGATTTTTTTTTCTGGTCAGGATAAACCTTGACTCATGCCAAGTATTTGTTTATTTGAGAAAAAGATAAACTCTACACATTTTTTTTGAAAAGTGCAAATTAAACAAAGACTCGTAGTTGTAAATCAATGGTGGAATTACACCTAATAGTCTATGTCAATGCAGCCTCTGTTCTTGTTTAAAAATAAACCCGATATTACCCGCGAAATCGGGGGCATTTGATGCGTAGTTGAAATATGTTCAATGTTGTAGGATGATTTTTCGTAAAATAAAATTATGACAGGGAATTTCAAGATGGGTATCAAAAGTATCTCAAACAGGAATTGATACCAGAAGCATTTTTTTTTACACCAGTTCAAATTATTGAACGTGAATTCCATAGTTTTTTTTTTTAATTTGCACATGGCATGGGTAGCTACATTCGTCAATTGTATCTGTTGCTACCGCTTTGAATAAATTTCAAAGATAACCCAGTCCATGTGATTATTTTTCACAAATCTATGACTTGCAAGAATTATTTCTTAAATAAAACATGATTATATACCGATTTCGGATTTCTATGGTTCACAGGGTCCACAGGAATGTTGGATACCCAAACATTGTGTGTAATCGAGTTAGGAATAAAGAGGTTTGGTATAACCTACCAAAATTAAGTGTATGTTCAAACAGTTTCGAATGGGAGTCATGTTTAGGACTTAATAGTCCGTCCGATAACGGGAACAATTACGGACGCCTTTTTTATCATTGTCTTTCCAAAATAACCCAAAAGAAATAATCATAAGCGAGAATGACAAATGCGACTATGCACGGTACCTTTATGACACAGAGGGAGAAAGAGAAGCGACACAATGCATGACAACTTTTTAATTAATAGTAAGGAATCAAGTAACTATATACCAATTATTCTACAATGATTCAACAAGTTCTCATTTTTATATGGGGAAAAGGTTTCCTATAAAAAAAGATCTTAACATATAAATGAAATATTAGATGATCGTGAAATTTGAATATTTTCCATGTTGTCCTGTACCTGTTTTGCTGAGTGTGAGTTTGTATTGCTTTCAGACGTGGCACGGTACTTTTCCATCCAAATTAATATGTTGGGTTTTGATGTTGTGTTGGTTGTCATATGTCTTCCTTTATATTGATAATGTTTCGTTTGTTGTCTATAATGTGTATATTTTGTCTTATCGTAAGCATTGTGAGATTTTTCATGTTTATGATCGATGAATAAACAATGTCGTCTTCAGAAATATTTAGTTATTTTGCAAATTAAACAAAAACACGGCGGGTGCCACATGTAGAACAGGATCTACTTACCCTTCCGGAGCACCTGAGATTACCGCTATTCTTTGGTGGGGTTCGTGTTGCTTATTCTTTAGTTTCCTATGTTGTGTCATGTGTACTATTGTTTGTCTGTTTGTCATTTTCATTTTAAGCCATCTGGTGTCTTTCGTCCCTCTTTTAAGTCCACGGCAAGTTCAAACAGAAAAGTGGAGATAATGCAAAGCTATACGACTTATATATTAATAAACTATCTGAGAACCGGCTTTGGTTGAGGTCGTGTTGTTAGGTCTTTAGTTTTTTATGTTGTGTTTTGTATAATGTTATAATATTTAGATATTTTTTTTCGTTTTGCCATAGTTTTGTCAGTTTGTTTTCGACTTATTTCTTTGTGGTCATTTATCTTTTAAAACAAATAGTAATTTCCATTTACTAATAATCCTTTCATTAAGGATGGTCGCTCCTCTTTTTTTTTAATTTAATGCCAGATTTTCAGAATCCTCTGGTTTTATCCATGTAGTACCATTAACAAATTTTGCCCATCGACCCTTACTTTTCTTTTTATAATTTGATTAAATATAGTTTAAAAGGTCTTCTGTGTAAATCTTATAAAATCCTTGTTATTTTTTCATTATTTTTTAAAGGAAAAAGGTACCAATGTAAAGTGTATGAACAATTTAGAGAGAATTATTTCCCGCCAAATTTTCAGAGGTGTATACCTCGAAAACAAGCACATTGACCCTATCTTTTTTCATGCTTTTTTAGTTCCTTTATTACCAAACAATCAATTTATAACAGTCTTTATAAAAACACTTGCTATTTTGAAACAGAGTAGCTAACATACTTAATAGAAAGTTATTGTTAACGTTTTTGTTTTCAACAAAGTCTCGATATTTCAAAAGGGGTCGATCCTCTCATTTTCGGCTTGTTCGTTTATTCATATGGGACTGATTTCCCAAAGGAGCTTCTTGTGAAGAATTTAGCTTTCCACTATTAAGACAATGTCATATCACTAAAAGTTTCACAGTTTGGGGTTATGTTGAATGCATTTATCCCATTCATCTTGAAAGAATAGTGAAGCGGCGGACAGGACAATTTTAGAAATTTAAACTACCTAAATACCTCATGGAATTTTAATGTCTTAAATTGTCTATCGATTATCAAGCTTCAGAAAAATATGTGTCGTAAATATCAAAATCTGGTACAAATGACGTTGTAAACAGCCTTAACTGACATTACCCAACTTACAACGAATACCCCACTGCTGATTTGGTAGACAAATATCATAACTTACCCCTTCTTAAGATAATTTGCGAACGAAATTGACAAATACAGTTACTCTTGAACTTCATAAACTATATTTTGGATTTTCGATCTAATTCTATTATTGAATATGTCGCTTTCCTTTAATTGGGGTTTGAGGTTGGCTAAATAATTTTAATTTAGATATGTGGGTTACATGTACTTCGAGTTTTATATAAAACTGAATCCTACTTCGCCAAACTGGATGACAAAATCACGTGTAAACTACATTTTGTTGTCGGTTGTATTTCTTTTCAAAAATATATTATTATCTATTTTATCTTTTATCCTAGTCCATTAATGCATTCACTGTTACACCATTGTGTACTGATTTGAACTTGTGTTCATATGTTTTTACATAGGTTTTATTCATCATGTGTTTTGCTGTTCTACATACATGTACGTTAAAAGAAAGGAAGATACAAAAACAATTTCAAGGTGCAGTAATTGCTTCATGTAAGTTTATTCTTATTTAATCTAACAAAAACCTATTGCCGCAGCAAAAAAAAATCAACTCTACCATCAGTCCGCTAACCACTAGAAGGAAACAAAATAAAAGATATGCATCAAACATATCCGTTTTATTTCTGTAGTTACATGTAGTTAACACTTCGGTTTCATCATATATATCTATTATATAGTCATTTTTAAATTTACTGTTTGCAAAAGTATAAATTATTCCAAATAATAGGAATGTTCTTATCCCAGACAGAAACCCCTAGCCGTATTAGGCACAATTTTTTTGAACTTTTGGTTTTCAGTACTGTTCAACTTTGTACTTGTTTTGGCTCTCGAACGTTTTTCATCTGAGCGTCACTGGTTAGTCTTGTGTGGACGAAACGCACGTCTGACGTATTAAATTGTCAACCTGGTGCCTTTTGTTAGCTATTATTCGTGTGTTTCTCTGTCCTATATGTTCTCCTATTTATTTGTATTGTAGTCCTGTCATGTTGTGTTGTCATTTCAATGTTATATTTAACATTGCAATTAAAACGGGAGGTTTGGCTTGCCACAAAACCAGGTTCAACCCACCATTTTTATTCTAAAATTTTATTGTACCAAGTCGGGAAAATGTAACATTTTAGTTCGTTTCTGTGTGTGTTACATTTCAATGATTTGTTTCTGTTGTGTCGTTTTTTCCTCTTTTATTTGATGCGTTTACCTTAGTTTTAGTTTGTAGGCCGGACTAGATTTTTGTTTTTTAATCGATTTATGAGTTTCGAACAGCGGTATACTACTTTTTTTGTGATTTTACCTTTTTGACGATCCAATGCATGTATATACGATGAGTTAGTGGTTAATATGATTGTATACATGATATAAAGAATAATATTTATTATACAATGCAGTATAACTTTTCAATAAAACAAAGTTTGTCATATTTGTTTCCATAATCTTGTTAATTAAGACAGTGTTTAGATACATAACATTGCACACACATGCACACTAACACCAAAATAGTTTTGAAAGTTTCTCTTTAATAAAAAAAACTAAATTTATCATCTATAGCATCATGATTATCTACATATTTTGTTTATTCTGGCAACAAAGGTTTCTTTTGACATCAAAGGAGCACCTGAGATCATCTCCATTTGTGATGGGATTAGTGTTGGTCAGTCTTTAGTTTTATATGTTGTGTATTATGTGTATTTTGTTCTATTATTTGTCTGTTTGTCTTTTTTCTTTTTTAGCCATGGCGTTGTCGGGTTGTTTTCGATCTGTGAGTGTAACTGTCCCTCTGGTATCTTTTTTCCTCTTCTATATATATTTTTTTTCTTACTTATTATTGTCTGTTACATTGTAGTCTATGTAGTCTGTTTACTTTTTTTAGCACCAATTTTTTTCTTCTTTTTTTTCCGACTAATAATGTCTCTCTGGTTTGTTTTACCTCTTCTTTGGCAGTAAACATGTAACTATGTTTATAACACAATGTTTTTGTCATATTAATTTCCCTAATGATCTTAATTAGACAGCCTTCATAAACGCAAAAGTGTACAATGACTTGCAATTAAAAACAAAATATAATTTGTCTCTCTTTCTAGAATAAAACATAAAACACATTTTATAATGTAATATTAAAAACGTATAATCTATATCACAGTTCAAAGTTGCGCATCTACTCTGAGATTGAATAGAAACTTAACACGCGACGATTAACCTTTTCTCTTAACAGTTTTTTTTAATTTATTCTGTGAACGTATACATATAGATTCTTACATTAATACCAGTGGGTTATCGGATTTATCCAATCGAGATAGCTAAATTATCCATTTTAAAGTCCGAGTCTCGGCATATTTGAATCATCCAGTTAGCTTAAAAGGTTATGACCCTTGATAGCAATCAATGGTCTCCGGCAACCACACTTTGATTAAATTTTTATATACAATGGGTTAAGAAAGGGATAAATTCCAATAGACAAAATGTGTTCTTCCATTGATGTGTTTACAACCATGATATATCAACCAAGTTTCGAAAGTAAAATTCACAAGCTTTCACCTAAAACTATCATGCAGTTACAGGGGTAATGAATTTGAAGAAAACATAACTTATACAGAACTGGTATATGCTTTCTTAAGAGAATATTATCCATGAGAGCCAAAGAGAGAAGTAATCAAATGGCTTGCTTGACCATGCTTTGAAAGGATAAATATCTGTCAGACTTGGAAGTCAGCATGAACAAAAGAATACTGTCATAAAACATACTTCATTGCCGTTACATTACTTCCCAGTTTTTCGTTTATTTCCTGTACCTAATTTAGGACGTTGGTTTTATTGTAGAAATTGTTTAACATTTGTCATTTCGAGGCATTTTAAAGCTGACTGTGCGGTATTGGCTTTGCTCATAGTTGAAAGCCGTACAGTGACCTAACATTGTTGATTTCTGTGTTCTTTGGTCATTTGTTAAGTGTTTGCAATCGTTCCAATTCTTCTTTTTTACAACTTGATTTATACAGCAGTATATTTGACTGATTTTACTGATTTTACTAATTGGCAAACTGACCATGTGACCTAATATTTATATTATATAGGATTATCTGTACATTTCGGTTAAGGTGGCAGACAATGGTCAAATAGTCTTTTGTGTTTTACCTTGTTGTGTGTGTGAAGTTCTTTTTCCTATTGTGACATATATTGTTTCCTTTTTTTTCTAATTCAAACGATATTCTAAACATAATCAGGCTTGACTAAACATAAACGTTTTATTATATAAAGATATAATTATAAATAAATCAAAGGTATGTGAATGTTTTTGAAACAAATAAAGTTGTGTGTTATATGATATAAAAGATAATGTGTTAGAAAAAAGATTTAGTGGTCAATTCGAATCTACCGTTCTTTGGGTAAAGTTAACAGAAAAACAAATGTTTAATACTGTCACTTAAATGGTAGATGGATCATATGATGACGGTAATTGTTGTTTGCATTAAAACGTACTCTGTATACAAATGACTATGATATCTTATAGTCCTTGGGTTGTGAGCTGTTCTATGCTTCTCCAATAAACTGATGCCAAAGTAACCTATTGTACCAAGAATAACATATGATAACACATTTAAACAAAAACATACACACCACGTTATTGCAATTGTTTGATATTTCTTAAACCAATCAATAGCATATTTCAAAATAGTAATCATAAATTGTATCACATAACGAATAACTGATGATTGTGTTTAATGTTCGGCTAGATTGTTCATACGTTAAGTCTACAGTTTCAAAATTAACAATTACCGCAAATTATTAAATGATTGTATACACGTCTGCTTTGAATTAAAACGTGATAACTTTTTGTTAACACAATGTATACGGAGATGTATGATTAATGTGATATTGCTAGATACATCATGCCGTACTAGGCCTCATAATATGTTTTATACTTTCACACTGATGAAACTCATGTTCAAAAGATACAGAGACATATAATTCAAACATAAACAGAAGTAAATGATATACGTACATGGACCTTTGTAATATGTTTGACTGAATGCGCAAGTTAAAAACAAAGGCATGGACGATCCGCTTTATAAATATAATATTTTACAACAATCCAGTAAAAGAGGAACAGTCAAATTCATAAATCGAAAATAAACTGACACGTCATGGCTAAAAGTAAAAAAAGACAAACAGACAAACAATAGTACATACGACACAACATAGGCAACTGAAGAATAAGCAACACGAACCCCACTGAAAATTAGTGGTGATCTGATGTGCTCCGAAAGGGTAATAACATTGAGAATGGAAATGGGGAATGTGCCAAAGAGACAACAACCCGACCATTGAAAAAAAACAACAGCAGAAGGTCACCAACAGGTCTTCAATGTAGCGAGAAATTCCGGCACCCGGAAGCGTCCTTCAGCTGGCCTGATCCATAAGCAGATCCTACGCCACATGTGGCACCCGTTGTGTTGCTCATGTTATAACAAATCCGGTAAATAGTCTTCGGGTGAGGGAATTTCTGTCCTACATTCTTTTAATCTGCCCTTTGAAATGTCTGGACTGACCCCTGTTCATTAACTTACCATGCTTACTGTCCTAACATGTGGGGCATTCAGAAGGATATGGTTGTGTGGGATGGCCTTTTACAAGACATAACCCTACATATTGTCAGTCTAAATAATTATGACGTCTTGGAAGGCTATTTTAAATATTTGCTTTGATGTCTTCCTGCAATGTAAGGCATCAAAAAAAAAATATATAGCCTTTCAAGATCACTTAATTATTTGTACTAACATATTGTATATTAATGTATTGATAACTGTCACATCCTAAATGTGCATGAAATATTTTCCACTGGAATTTTCAGAACCAATAACCAACTAATCTTCACATGTACATATATGTATTATAGCCGCTGGTGTGCGATGTACAATAATTACTACCCACAGAAAGTAACCAAAAGTTAGCAAGTTAAAAATGTGTCTTGCATTATCAATCCAAAGAACTTTTAATAAAATTAGTGTGGCTTAAACTATTTATTTTCATGTGAACTATGTCAGTTTTTATATAGATTTTGCCCTGTGAGCATGCTTAGTCAAAGTTCATCTTTGTCCTTTTACTTGTTTTTTGTCTGGGCTGCTGTCTCTCTATTATATTTATAATTTACACCTGTTTTAAAACATTCAGTATGTGGGAAAAACAAATACAAAAATCTTTCTGTAAGGCAAGCACATTTTTTCAGGTAAGCGGACAGAAAGTCACAGGACTGATAAAGTTCACAAATTTGACAGGACAAAAAGTCACAGGACAGAATATCCTTTCTCAATTTTACACATGATTTGTTGACAATTGTTCGTATATACTAGAGAAAGATCTTGAAATATTTTAGTAACAAATATAGGAAAATTTACTCATGAAAAAAATATATTTCTTGGCAGAATGAAGCTTCAAGTATCAAGTCACTTCGATATTTTGTTTTCATAACAATTATTTGATCATTATTGATATTTTTAATTACAAAGTTGATTCACATATATATAAATATAGTTTAAGGAATAACAAAATTTACTTTGAAATAAGTGTTTTCATCTCCAAAGAAAAATCATCTCAAAATTGAATTGTGTCTTTTTGTTTTGTAGCTTTTTGTCCTGCATTTTTTTTTTTATGTAAATCTGGTCTAAATTTTGAGTATTTAAGGTGGTTCCCAACATGAACTAAAATTAAATTGGCTTGTTTAATTTTCTTAAAATTTTGATAAAGTCATGAAAGTATTTACTTTGACCCTTTAACAAAAATATGAAAATTGTAAAAATTTTGAACTAACTTACACTGGTTATATAGCAGTTTGACAAACACCAATTTTGATCATTTAGAAGCTAAATATTCCCTTAACAACATAACGTAATTAAAACGTTTAGCTGATTTTACATAGTTATCTCCCTATAGTGTTAGGTACCACCTTAATGATTTTTGGTAAAGTATGGACTTACAGTTGTTGATGGAATCAGAGCTCAAGACAGCAATCAATAAAAGTGTAATGTTTTAAAACATTTTAAGTTTTCAAATTTCAAGCCTGTATTTCTATTCAAAAAGGTTCCTATTAATATGCTCTATTATCGTTGATGTATATATACTGTAATGTCAGTGGCGGATCCAGCCATTTTAAAAGGGGGGTTCCAACCCAGGACAAAGGGGGGTTCCAACTATATGTTCCCATTAAAATGCATTGATCGGCCAAAAACAAAGGGAGATTCCAACCCCCGGAAACCCCACCCCCCGTTGAATCCGCGAATTGTAATGTGTACATATATAGGATATTTTTTTAAGTTAAGGTTAAACTTCATATTAAAAAAAATAATTTAACTTCCTGTTTACTGGTTTACTATTTTTGAATGCATTACAAGGAAATTAATCGAAGGACCAGTTTAAAAGCAGGTGAAATTGACAATCGGAGGTACTTAGAAAAACTGAAAACTTTTTGTTTCAATAATTTTACTAGTTCACACGCAATTTCTGCCAGATTCTAGTGGACCTGGTCAATTTAGATAAATTTAACCAGTGTACTGATATTTATAAGGGTTTACTTGAAACAACTAACACAACTAAATCATTGTCGTATCCATTAAACAAACTATTTATGCTTCTTTGATTTCCTTACTACGAAGGCCTATGCAATTAAAACTCAAAGCAACTTGTTTTCTTGTTCTTCTATAAAATTGGGAATATTTTTGGAGGATAAATATTTAAATAGACAGTCGGCTTCCTAGGGGGTACTATTTCATCACTCCTACTGGAAGTTTTTTTGATGTACTCGTAGAAAGCAGAAATTTTACAACCTTCAAAATAAACTAATCGTAGAAACCAGGTTTTAAGTTTTGCATTTGTGCAATACGCGCATTGCGTCTATAAAAGACTCATCAGTGACGCAAATTCAAAAAAAAAAAAAATAACAGCCAAATAAAGTTCGAATGTGAAAAGCATCGACGATCACAAATTTCTAAAAGTTTTGCAAAATATAGCTATCTGTGAGGTAAAAATTGCCTTAGTTTAAAAAAAGGTTTCTAAACAATAATAAACTGAATACGACATTTCGATCATTTAAGTTTTTTTGATTATTTATTCTATTAAACCACATTATTTTGTTGACAGTCAAACCATCGGTAATGTGTACATATATTGGATATTTTTTTAAATTAAGGTTAAACTTCATATGAAGTTGTTCCTATTAAAGGAGGCTTATATTAAGAAAAATAAGTTTACTTGTGGTTTACTGGTTTCCTATTTTCGAATGCATTACAAGGAAATTAATCGAAGGATCAGTTTAAAATTTTTGTACAAAATGACGTCTTGTCAAAATCAAAACATTCAAAGAATTTAGTGTTTCCATCGATATTGTTTATTAAACAAAGTAAAACGATAACGTTCTATAACAAAGCAGGTGAAATTGACTATCGGGGGTACTGAGAAATGCTTGCAAACTTTTTGTTAAAATAATTTTACTGGTTCACATGTTTAAAAGATTTAGTTTTCATATGAATTGATCTTTTAATCGTTCAATCCGGATTGAGGAGAATTATGATATTGAAATAAATATCATCAAGTGAAAATAATAAAGAAGAAATAAGAAGAGAAACACACCCAAGCCAATTCTCAACTTTATACATCGACTTTCCCTACGGAAACGAAATAAATTCCGGAAAATGGTTGACAATTATGGATGACCCCTAACACATCTTATAGTGTTATCTTTTTAAAGAGTATCTAGAAACTCACCGCTTCTTTACAAATATCCAGCCATCTATTGGTGATCAACATATTATTATTCGTTTTCCACAAGCTCTGATAGTGACTTTACATGACGGACAGTTGGACTGCAAATTGTGTGTCTACTATCTAGTATTGGTGTTGTGCTTTTAGCTTTGTCTTCATATTCAATAGTGAATGGTTACTTGTATAATTCTTTAATCAGTAGTGTTCGATGGTTGAATAAGGTTTATGCACTTATATTTACCTTACTAAACAATACTTTATTTGTATTACCTGGTATTTTGTTGGCTTTTAGATTTTTCCATTCTCGCTTTACCTTCCCTAAAAGAAAATGATTATAAACACCAGGAATTCATAATAGATAAAAACAGTTTTTAGATCAATTTTCCGAAGCACATTTTCTATTAAATAATTTTTAACATAATTTTTGATTTTTAACCTTGTATACCACAATTCCCCTTGTCAAATTATCACTTTTTTGAACGACAAAAGTTCTTCCTATGTGACGTTTATATTTTATGACGTCAAACACACGAAGAAATAAATTTGGTTTTTAAATCTGATCGATGTTTTTTGTGCTCTTTGTTTAATATTTGTTAGTTATGAGACAAAGTAATGACTGCTGCACCAATATTTGACTATCCTACCTGTTATGTCTGTTTTGTTCAAGAATCGATAAAAATATAACAATGAATCTATCATACAACCAAGAGGTTTAGCGCTATAAAACAAGGTTCAGTCTACTATTTTCTACAATTGAAAATGCCTGTGCCAAGTCGGGAATATGACAGTTGTCTGATTCATCATTGATTTTGCCATTTGATTTGGACTTCCCGTTTTGAAATATTCCTCGGAGTACATTATTTTTGTGATTTTACTTTATATACTTAATAATAATGAGGAAATATACAACTAAGATATTTGAAAGATGGAGATGTTTTATAGGTTAAGTATGTGATGCCCTATAACAAATAGAAAAGTAAATAAGATTGACATAGTAAAAACTAAATCATCAAAATTACGTAATTATTGAGATTATTTCAGTAGGAATTGATTCATAATTAAAAATCAATTGAAATATAAATTATAAAAAACAAAAATAAAGTTGAAATTGAAATGGTGTTGTTATTTTGAATAGTTTCCAAATTCATTGGATGTAGAAAGACTTTTGAGCGCAATCCATTTAGATATGGATCCAACCAGTCTTTGTGAGATATTATCGTTTCCTTGTAATTGTTGCTAAATAGACTCATCACAGATACCAGGATTAAATATTGTATTTACACCAGATGCGTGTTTCGTCTAACAAAGACTCATAAGTGACACTCGAATTCCAAAATTCAACAGGCCAATTCAAGTACGACATTGGTGACCATTGAGGACCAACATTCCTAAAAGTTTTGCCAAGTACAGCTAGGTAATCTATTTGTGAGGTAGAACATCCTTAGTATTCCAAAAAATCAAAAGTTTTGTAAACAATTAATTTATAAATATGACCGTATCAATGATTATTGATGTCAGCACAGTATGTCAGCACAGTGATGACTGCTGGGCGACTTAGCGATACCATATATCCATCTTAACATCCTATTGCAACAACATAAACTGTAAGGTAGATAAGCAATCAAAATGCTATAATCGTCGATCAAAGCAAATTTGTCCATAAAAAGATTCGTTCACCAAGAGCTTGTGTAGATCATTTTATTAGAAAAAGAAAATTTATAAAATGGAAGGTTCTCTTTATAGGAATAGTCGGAACGATAATGTACCTAATGTAGAATTATGAGCAGCTTTTTCCCTGCGACTTACCAACCTTACCTAAATGACTAATTTACATAAAAAGAAATTGTATCACCATCTTGAATTGTATATTACTTGCATTAGTGTGTCTCATAGTGGTTGAAGGAAACTTTGTTTTTTGATATATTCATGTGAATTAATGAATTAAAGTAATGTTCCATCTAATGTATTCAAATTTCAAACAATATAATAATGGATTAAAAGGGTTGAGTTAATTGATATTATACATTTACCATTTACCTCACTTTTATTTTTGATTTCGGTATTGGTATCGGTTTCGGTTTCGGTATCGGCTTATGGTGAACATGTCTTTTAATGATAATCATAAAATAGAACTATAGCATGGACAAAAAAGTGAATAAATTACATACATCAAATCTTAACTTTTAAATCTTAAATTTCAAAGTAATTATACACTCTCATAATCATGTACTATAAAGTATAATAATATAACACAACCAATCTGAGGGATAGTTTTTCAACATATTCATATGAATGCAATACTATACAGTAGCAAACTTCATTTAAAAATTGCAAAGACAGGACAACCGGAAACTAAAATCTGTAATATATTTTCTTTTATTTACATTGTATGTGGTATTAAGGTAATGAATGGAACCATAACACAACGATTTAACTGATCCGTATAATGAGTAATGAACATACACAAGAAATATATATAATATCCTATTTTCGAAAGGTTATCGTAATACCCAATAACTTACAAATGACCTACAAAAAACGCAGAACTTTCCCTCCAAAACTGAATGAGGATTAGTACAGGAAAATGACTGAGGTCCAATATAGGAAAGTATCAAACTAATTAAGACCGTAGTCATATCTATATTAAAAATTGTAATCGAACTAACTAAATATATATGACTTAACTGAATCAACTACATGTAATACTAATCAAATACCAATCTAAAGAATTCGTATTGTTGTGTCCTATTTTATCTCTGTAAATTGATGGTGATTATTTGCTTGTTGATTGTATTGTCATTAAATGAGTAAATTTTCAAGTATATATATATGTGTCATGACTTATGTAAACGTAGTGTTTTCTTGCTAAAAGCAAATACATGTATTACTAGTCTGTACAGTTTTGCTTGATTGTGTAAACGTGATTATGATTTGAAACAAAAAGATATTAATCACAATATATGTCTTTCTGCATTTTTAGTATTGCATCAGTTAATAAAGATGTAGAAGTTAAATCGCAAAAAATATCTTAATTCCGAGAAAAACTCAACGAAAAAATCCTTAATCAAATGGATATGTATTTATGTATAAATGTATCGATACATGATTAGGATTTAGGTGAGGGTTTGAGTAAACCTGACTCTAATAATGAGAGTTAAAAAACTATAATAAATATGTCATAGTGTCAAAATCATATCCGACGTTCGAAAGACATATATATATTAAAATATCTATTCTTTTTTGAGGATTCGGTAAAATAACTGCTGCGGATTTTTATGTTTATGAATTACATGTCAAAATGATAAGCCATCTGTAAAGGTCATATACACTGTACGCTTTTAATTACTTTTTAGCAGTTTTTGAGAAATTCAGCTTATCAATGATTAAGCTTTGAAAAGTCAAGAGAGAATATTTTCACGCCATAATTTCAATAGTTAATATCTCGAAAACAAGCTCGGTGACCTATATATTTTTTTTTTTTGCCCTTTGGATTCCTTCATTAATTCCCTATCTATATAAACTAGTGTTTTTGAAGGTTAATTACTTTGAAACTAAGAAGCGAACTCCCTTAATGTCATAGTTAGTGTTAATCTTTGAATCAACTCACGAAAGAAAAGCAATGTATCGGAATTAATAGTATGGTTCATGGTAGATCTTACAAGTCGTCGGTCATCTAAAAATTCCAAATAAGTTATTGTCATGAAACAAGAGCTAATAACATATAATATGATATAAACAAATCATGCGTATATTGCAGGTTTGTGTTTAAAGGAAATGTATAATCATCTTAACTTTAAAATATCAGTATGAATGTTCTCCCAGAATGTAGCTGGGGTGATATATAATTTGTCATATTTAATGATTTACATTTTTTTTAAAATTGTATTGATATAGAAATGTCTTTCTTGACCTAGTTTTATAGCTAGCTATACATGTACCTCTAACTTGTATCACTACTATAAAGACAACAATGTGTAAATGTTCCAGACCATATGAGTATTTGGACCGTACGCGTACGGTCCGGACCGTATACGTATACTCGTACGGTCCGACCATACGCGTACGGTCGGACCGTATGACTATACGCGTATGGTCCAGTACGAGCTGACCATATATGACATGTTATTGGATCGTATGGGTTAAATTTAAATAAATATTTATCACAATTTTTATTTTTATTTTTACAAAATGTTATCATTACAATTAGATGGATAATATGGACAAACGAACAATTGAAATTAAATATTTGTTTAATTGTATATATCTGAATCCTATTTTGGTACTCTCGCCCAAGGTGACACTTGCTACCACAAGTAACATAATATTTTTTTTACATTTACATGTTTGCAGTTCATGCATGTTCCTTTCCATTTGCATTTTTTTGAAAAGTTGGTTAATATTGTAAACCAATTGTCCTCCCACATTGTGTTTACTTCCGATAACTTCAATTTCAGTGATCATTATTCAGTTAATGTATAATACTGATCGACATATGCATGCTAAATACAAGAGATAAACAGATTTAATTAGCGTGAATTCTTTAAATAGTTAAAATATAAAGTTCTTATTTCAATTTCAATTGAACCTTTTTATATTAATTTGAGAGTTAAGTTATGTTGATCCTTTATATATGCATTTGTATCTAATAAACTTGACCAACTTCTTAATATTAGTCAGACCGTACGCGTACGGTCCGACCGTATGAGTATTTTGAAAAAGTACGCATACGGTCCAGACCGTACGCGTACGGTCCAAATACTCATACGGTCTTGAACATAAACAAAACAAACAGACAAACGGTTTTGTAAAACAGGAAAATTGCGAGACAATGTTGAATTATTCCAAACACTGAGATTTTTCTTCCTCAAGTCATAGATGTCCTTGTAATTGATACGATTTAGAAATTCAGGGTTTTCTTTACTCTTCAATATATTATTCGATTTTGGCACCAACCTTTTATGTATATACAGCCACACGGATGCATAGAGACCGAGTATATTCCATATTAGGTAAGTAGGCGGGGATTATTTCAATACACGGTTAGTAGTTATGTTAAGGGCATCCGATACAGTTTCTCGATATCATGTCATTTTTCTAATTTTGAAATATGTTGTTGGCCTAGGCGAGTTATAGAACAAAACACAAAATGAAACATAGGTCAACGTGCTTGTTTTCGAGAAAATTGAGGTTGAAAATTGGGGATTTGTGCAATTTGTAAAAAAAAAAATTGGAGCAGATATTCTTCTTTGTAAATTATTAAGATCGGGTTCAATCTGAAGCTATGATAAGTGAAAATAAGGGAAAAAATTAAATCCCTACACGAATGCCTATTCAATTATTTAAGACTAGCTTGACAATGCGGACCAGATACTCAAAGGTGTATTTTTTAACCTCAAAATATGGAAATAAAGTGTTTCTGAAAATGTCAATTTTTATCGTTTTTCAACTGTGCTGGATTCCATGATAAACGCGATTTATTATATAAAATGCGCCCCCCCCCCCCCCCCCTCAGTAACCTCAACGTTAGCGCAAAAATGCACGACGTCGCTGGCAAACAATTTCGACGTTATCTCTACAAGTTACCGGCGACATTTGAAAATAATGCTTGTAAAGACCTATATATAAATTGGTAATATTGCTTTCGGAAATAAAATCATGTGAATCATAGATACCTATCTCTACTTGTTTTCTAAGTGAGAAACATCTCAAGAAAAGTTAAAACGGACTGTTGATAATTTTTACGGCTTTTTAAAATTAAAGCCTTAGCAATTATGAACTTGACATTTAGAAGTTGTTTTTTGTTTAATTTTGTTAGGTGGGCTGCTGTTTCATTATAATATTCCTTAAAATTATTTTATTTACGTTTTAATCACTTTTTAGAATTTCACATTTATTCATAAAATTAATCTTTTATACGGGTCAATGATTACATCTGAATAAAATTTGGAGGTTCCTAAACAGTTTTACAGTTAACTTGTGTATACTTAATTCCACTGGATAACAACATAAAGGTTACTAACATTAGCAATAATCATAAATCGTTTTTGAGATACAGCGCGAACTGTGAAAAAATACACACCCTTGTTTTAGTTACAAAGTCCTCTAACTCAAATAGTATACAGATCGTTTGATCCTCAAAAAAACAAACTTTGTTAAGTTTAATTTAATTTTGATAATACGCTGTACCATGTTAACGACGCACAGACGGACGCCGGACATTTTTATACCTTAATACGTCCCGTTAAAATTTTAACAGGCGCATAAAAATGGAGTTGGCTATTGCATTTAGTTAGATAAAAAACGTGCAACGTGAAAGAAATATGAACTTTGTTCTTTATTAAAGTTGTATCATTATAAATATTTTGCATAAATGAATTGAATAAAATGGTTCAGTTAAGACATTTGTTTCTTCGTGTACTGTACCTAAGTTTATTGTGTTACTTTTAAAATATCATTGGTTTTCTGTGCTGTAATAAAATATTCGAAAATCGAATCAGGACCTATTCGTTGATGATGAATGATAATAAAAATCATAATTGATATGCATTATATTACTTTCACTCTGATACCTGTTCAAAATTTCAATAAAGTGTTAGTTTAGTAAATGGTTAACTTGGCAGTTGATAAACATAATTTGAATTGTTTAAATTTCTAACAAAATTTGTTATTCGCAATTCTAACTTTTACCACTGTTTATGTTTCAAAGTATGAGTTGGAAGATTCCGTTGAATGATTTTTTTTTCGAAACAAAAAGAGTGTCACACTGTCCAAATGTATTTGATATTACCTAAAATGTTATAATTGCATTGCTTGTCTATATTACTTTTTTGTAAAATAAAAAGACAAATATTATCATTATTGTTAATTTTGGTGATATGACATTTACGTGTAGCCGGCTCTCAGATAAACCATTTCGAACTATTCATTTCACATCAATTACGCATAATTTTTTCGTGCAATGCCATATTCCTTGTTTGGCTATTGTAATGTTTCGGTTATAAATATTTACTCTTGTATAAACTGGACCATTATATCACTACAAACTGCTCAGAGTCTGAATTGACCAGTTTTTGTGCTCGATCAGTAAAATCGAGCACACATTTTACTCGACTAGTCTCGACATTGTCTCGACTGTAATTAACGTTACTTAAGTATTCTCAACTAGGTCGACTTTACTTAATTAGTCTGATTCAGTACTTGATGATCTTTGTGTAGTCTGAAATGGTCTTGACCAAGGCTCGACCTGTCTCGACCTGCCTCGACTTGTCTCGACTCAGTCTCAGCCAGTCTCGACCTGTCTTGACCAGTCTTGACCTTCAAATTTAGTTTTGACTGGTGTAAATCAGCCCACTTAACTAAATTAAATATTGATCTTACAAAATGCAAGCTTGTTAGGTTGTTTCATTTATTAATGTGAATTGAAAGAATTTAATTTTACAATAGGTAAAAATAAAAATTATTATATAAATTCAGATAGGCATCTTTAATTCATTTTTATAACTTTTTCAAATCAACTTGTAGTTTCATCAAACTATGCAGGTATCTTAGATATATATTAAGCTTACTTAATCCCAGGTCGTTTTGTTTTTAGTTGTATTGCTGTCAAATTTAAGAATTAAATTAATCTAGGTAAAAAAAGGCTAGGATTTGCAGTTCGAACGAAATAGAGATAGTACACTTTAATTTTTTAAATAACTTTTTCAAATCAACTTTGATTTTCTTCAAACTATACAGCTACCTTGGTGATGTATAAATCTTACTGAATCACAAGTTGTTATGTTATTTGTAGTATTAAAAATTAAATTGATGTAGGTAAAAAAAAAAAGCTAGAAATTGCAGTTCAGACAAAATTCAGATAGAACACTTTAGATTATTTCAAAGCAACTTGGATTTTCATTCAAATTTACAGCTATCTTTATTATATATTATTTTTACATTTGGTATTTAGTTTATTGCTGTCAAGTTGTAATATTTAAATTATAGGAATTTATCTGAATTTTGTCAAAACTGAAAATTATATCAGGTCTTTCCCTTTTTTAAACTAGGTCATTAAATTTGACAGCAAAACACCAACATACAAAACAACCTTGTTTTTTGTATGAGAAATGTGTAATAAAGATAGCTGAACAGTTTCATTACAATCCAAGCTGATTTGAAAAAGTTGTGAAATCTAAAAAAAAAAGACACCTTTTTTTTGTTAAAACAAAAATTTAATGTCATGAACTTTCACAGCAATCCTTAATAACCTTTAAAAAAATGTGTTCCAAAGTTACAGAAAAAAAATATGTTAATCAAATCTTAAAATATAATACGCAAATTTACTGACATGGCACTATACATAATTTATTTAAATCAGTACACATTAATTTTACAGGTAAAAAGAAAGCCCTACTTTTCTTAAACTCGTGTAGTACTAACTGGTGAATTGAAAAAAGCCTTGCGATTTAGATTTAACAGGATGTTGCAACTTTGAATAAATGTTATTTAGAATTTAAAACTCTCTGGTAGATGTGATCTTTTTAATAAATTTGCCCCAAGCAGAAGGTATTGGTTTATATTTTTATAAATCACAACAAATCAGAAGAACTATTTCTATAGAAGTTAATTTGTCATCCCTTTTTGATATATTTATATAATATATATCATGTATATCAAAAAGGAATAAAACATTAAAGGAATTATATAACTTTTTTATATATACTTTTTCCAAAATTTTGAGGAAAGATATATTTCTTATATAGTAGCTTTTTGACCTTAATAAATTAAATATTTAAATTGGACAGAAATACACCAACCTAATAACAACCTATGATTTAGTAAAATCACTTAGATTTGAAAAAAGTTATTGAAAAAAATGAAAGTGTACTATCTCTATCTTGTTCGAATTGCAAATTCTATTTTTTTTTACAAAGATTACTTTAATTCTTAAATTTGACAGCAATACAACAAAAAACTAAATGACATGGGATTCAGTAAGCTTAATATATATATCTAAGATAGCGGCATAGTTTGATGAAAATTCAAGTTGATTTGAAAAGGTTATTAAAACAATTAAAGTGTACTATCACTATTTTGTCCGAACTGTAAAACCTAGCTTTTTTCACCTTTATTAAATTGATTCTTAAATTTGACAACAATACACCAAACTTCATAACAGCCTGAAATTCAGTAAGATAAATGCATCATCAAAGTAGCTGTACAATTTGAAGAAAATCCAAGTTGATTTGAAAAAAATGAAAGTGTACTATCTCTATTGTGTTCGAACTGCAAATTCTTGCTTTTTTTTACCTAGATTAATATAATTCTTAAATTTGACAGCATTACAACAAAAAACAAAATGACCTGGGATTCAGTAAGCTTAATATATATCTAAGATAGCTGCATAGTTTGATGAAAATACAAGTTGATTTGAAAAATTTATAAAAGAAATGATAGTGTACTATCTCTATTTTGTCCGAATTGCAATCCTGGATTTTTTTACAAAGATTACTTTAATTCTTAAATTTGACAGCAATACAACAAATAACTATATGACATGGGATTCAGTAAGCTTAATATATATATATCTAAGTTAACTGCATAGTTTGATGAAAATTCAAGTTGATTTGAAAAAGTTATAAAAAAAATTAAAGATGCCTATCTGAATTCAAATAATAATTTTTATTTTTACCTATTGTAAAATTAAATTCTTTTATTACACATAAATAAATGAAACTACCTAATAAGCTTGAATTTTGTAAGATCAATATTTAATTTAGTTAAGTGGGCTGATTTTCACCAGTCAAAACTAAATTTGAAGGTCAAGACTGGTCGAGACAGGTCGAGACAGGTCGAGACTTGGTCAAGACCATTTCAAACTACACAAAGATCAACAAGTACTGAATCAGACCTATTAAGTAAAGTCGAAACCTAGTCGAGTACACTTAAGTACAGTTAAGTACAGTCGAGACAATGTCGAAACTAGTCGAGTAAAATGTGTGATCGATTTTACTGATCGAGCAAAAAAACTGGTCAATTCAGACTCTGAGCAGTTTGTAGTGTATCTAAACATTTGACTTGACCACCGAAACTGGTAATGGTTGGTTGAAGTCGACAATGCATATCATTTATCCAATGCAAACTAGATATTTCGAAATAAGTCTCTATAAAATGATTCTACGTCCTTAACTCTGCGAGTTCTTTTTATTTTTGGTTGCAATAAGTTTAGTATTTTGTTTGCTCTCTTTTTGTTCTGTCCTGTTTCAAACGAATACATATATAATCACGATATCAAAATACATAATATGACCGCAAAACTACATTTAAATGCAGACCAAGCATTACATGAAGACGGGTTGAACACGTTTATTCGCATGCACTATAAGGAAACGCCTCGTTCAATTTTCAGTAAATATAAACAGTTCACCTTCACTTTAACGCAAAAACAATGCGCCGTATAATTCTATAAAAAAACAATTTACTTAATATGACAAAAAGAAGCGCCTTCTATTTTAGTACGCTTCTTCCTTACCGCAGATTGTCCTCGTATCCTGTATACACTCTACTAAAATATCACATCATAAGGTACAAAAAAAAATAGAAACAGGTATTCACATTTTGCTTTATATTCTTTAGGACCCATTCTTTATATTTCACCTATTATTCTCTATTCTGAAACCCCAATCCACACCCACATACATGTCTCTCTTGTCTTAAATAATACATATATATAGGAAGATGTGGTATGAGTGCCAATGAGACAACTCTCCATCCAAGTTACAATTTATAAATGTAAATCATTATTGGTCGAGGTACGGCCTTCAACACGGAGCTTTGGCTCAAATCGAATAGCAAGCTACAAAGGGTCCTAAAAATTACTAGTGTAAAACCATTAAAACGGGAAAACCTACGGTCTAAATGAAAATAAACATATCTTACGTTTATAAGTACATGCGCATGTACTCGGGTAGCAATTCGAAATTTTCATTTTGAAAACGATAACCATGATAACGTATTTATAGTTAACGCGAAATTTGAAATTAACTCACGCGGTGTCAACGTGCGTTATCTGTTTGTAAAGAATGGTTTGCATCCCAGTGTATACCAACAGTAAATTGTGACACAGCCTACTTAATTGTGATAAACAACACGACGGGTGCCACATGTGAAACAGGATCTGCTTACCCTTCCGAAGCACATGAGATCACCCCCCGTTTTGGGTGGGTTCGTGTTGCTTAGTCTGAGTCTTTACAATGTTGTGTCTTCTGGTTTTTTTGGGGTTTTTTTTGTTTTGCCATGGTGTTGTTAGTTTATTTTTAATCTATGATTTTGACTGTCCATATGGTATCTTTCGTCCCTCATTACTTGAAAGAGACAACAAACCGACCAGTCGACAACAGGTTTTCAACATAGAAAGAAATCCACACATGGAGGATGGCTTTAGCTTTTATGAGAGAATCAATTTAAATTTTAAATATGCCGATTTTAATGACCTGATTGCATTGTCGTTACTTTATCAAGTCTGAATGAGTATGTTTAGAGGTTTTGTAAGCTTTTGAAGTGAATAACAACATTCTTTTGCTTTGTAAAGAATATTTTCATAAAAAATATGGATGAACAATACCTGAACGTATAATATATGCCTATGTTGATTTATATATAAGAATATGTCCGATTATACAACTATTTAGTGCATGTTTCAACTAGTTTTGTTAAGCCTTACGTAGCATTTAAAGAAAGATTTTTGTCGTTGAAAGAGTAAATATTTCTTCTATGTTAAAACAATGAAATCAATTTATTACCAGTTTTTTCATAGTACCAAGTGAACCAGTAAGACGAATAAATGGTTTTATAGCGGATCAATGGCTTGAAACGAAATACATGTATATTTAAAATGTGTTTTGTGCAACCTCGGAAGCCAGTACATAGTTTAAACTTTCATTGTATTTTGTTCTGCTTGAGTAGGCGTTGGTGTAAATATCAAGCGTGGTGTTATTTTTCATTCCCAAATTAAAGTTAAAAACACAAAATTGACAATTAGGAAAAAACTTTTAAAATGAACTAATTGTTTGTACTTACCCACATTTACTGCACTTGTATACATATATCTTTTGCACAATGGTCTGTAAAATAGTTATGTCAGAATTTACATGTACTTTGGCAGACCAATAACAGCTCAATGAACAATATTTGAATAAATTGTCAATTGAATATTGATGATGATGACACACAATAACTTCAAATATTTTGTATGTATTGTTTTAGAGTGTCAGCACGTCCTATTTTTATTTAAAATAATGACGCTTCATTAATAAATCAGAAGTTTCCCAATTTATATTCTTTATAAATACATAAATTTATACATCGGTTTAATTTTTAAACATAAACCTGTGATGATATAAACGTCACTCAACATACGTCCATGTGACGCGAAGTTTATAATTAGTTTGTAGTGTCCTGGTGTGTTGTCGTAGGTTCATGGGAGCTTTTCGTTGTTATTTTACTGATTGTTTGTTTGAATTGCTTTTTTGAAGTGATGACATTTTAGAAATATTTAGTTTTTTTACAAATTAAACAAAAACACGGCGGGTGCCACATATGGAACAGGATCTTCTTACCCTTCCGGAGCACCTGAGATCACCCCTATTCTTTGGTGCGGTTCGTGTTGCTTATTCTTTAGTTTTTTTATGTTGTGACATGTGTACTATTGTTTGCCTGTTTGTCATTTTCATTTTAAGCCATCTGGTTTCGTCCCTCTTTAAAGTCCACGTCAAGTTCAAACAGAAAAATGGAGATAATGCAAAGCTATACGACTTATATATTAATAAACTATCTGAGAACCGGCTTTGGTTGAGGTCGTGTTGTGATGTCTTTAGTTTTTTATGTTGTGTTTTGTATAATGTTGTAAATATTTAGATTTTTTATCGTTTTGCCATAGTGTTGTCAGTTTGTTTTCGACTTATTCCTTTGTGGTCATCTATCTTTTAAACCAAATAGTAATGTCCATTTACTAATAATTCTGTTATTAGGGATGGTCGCTCCTCTTTTTTTTTTTTATTTTATGCCAGATTTTCAGAATCCTCTGGTTTTATCCATGTAGTACCATTAACAAATTTTGTCCACCGACCCTTACTTTTCTTTTTATAATTTGATTAAATATAGTTTAAAAGTTCTTCTGTGAAAATCTTATAAAATCCTTCCTAATTTTTCATCATGTTTAAAAGGAAAAAGGCATCAATGTAAAGTGTATGAAAAATCTAGAGAAAATTATTTCTCGCCAAAGTTTCAGAGGTGTATACCTCGAAAACAAGCACATTGACCCTATCTTTTTTCATGCTTTTTTAGTTCCTTTATTACCAAACAATCAATTTATAACAGTCTTTATTAAAACTTGCTATTTTGAAACAGAGTAGCGAATATCCTTAAAAGAAAGTTATTGTAAACGTTTTTGTCTTCAACAAAGACTCGATAGTCCAAAAGCAGTCGATCCTCTCATTTTCGACTTATTCGTTTATTCATATGAGACTGATTTCACAAAGGAGCTTCTTGAGAAGAATTTAGCTTTCCGCTATTAAGACAATGTCATACCACTAAAAGTTTCACAGTTTAGGGTTATGTTGAATGCATTTATCCCATTCATCTTGAAATAATAGTGTAGCAGCGGACAGGACAATTTTAGAAATTTAAATTGTCTAAATACCTCATGGAATTTTAATGTCTTAAATTGTCTATCGATTATTAAGCTTCAGAAAAATATTTGTCGTAAATATCAAATCTGGAACAAATGACGTTGTAAACAGCCTTAACTGACGTTACCCAACTTACAACGAATACCCCACTGCTGATTTGGTAGACAAATATCATAACTTACCCCTTCTAAAAATAATTTGTGAACGAAATTGACAAATACAGTTACTCTTTAACTTCATAAACTATATTTTGGACTTTTGATCTGATTCTATTTTTGAATATGTTGCTTTCCTTTATTTGAGGTTTGAGTTTGGCTAAATAATGTTAATTTAGGTGTGTGGGTTACTTCGAGTTTTATATAAAACTGAATCCTCCAATTTCTAACTGGATGACAAAATCACGTGTTAACTACATTGTTTTGTCGGTTGTATTTCTTTTCCAAAATATATTATCATCTATTTTATCTTTTATCCTAGTCGATTAATGCATCCACCGTTACACCATTGTTTACGGATTTGAACTTATGTTCATATGTTTTACATAAGTTTTATTCATCATGTGTATTGCTGTTCTACATACATGTAAATTAAAGGAAAGGAAGATACAAACACAATTTCATTGTGTAACTATTGACTGTTATATTTATCCTTTCAAGAAGGTGCAGTAGCAGTAATTGTTTCATGTAAGTTTATTCTTATTTCATCAAACAAAAACCTTTTGCCGTAGCAAAAAACAAATCAGCTCTACCATCAGTCCAATAACCACTAGAAGGAAACAAAATAAAAGATATGCGTCAAACATATTCGTTTTAATTCTGTAGTTAGTTAACACTTCGGTTTCATCAGAAGGAAACAAAATATCAATACACAAAGTCACACAAATTGGTATTTTTAAGAAATAGTACATTGTGTAACGTTCATGTCGACAGTGCTTTGTGTTTTTCACGAAGTCTACTCGTTCATTAGATATTAGGAGTATGTAAACTAACTATAGCTTTAAAAATTGAAGAGTAACGAAGACAAAACATATTTAAGAAAGAATGCGTGTTTTTGTACTTCTAAAATATGTGACGTATACATTTTCTGACGTCAGTTTATTGTTGGTTGCTTAACGTTCACTGGCAAATATTTCATGCATATTCAGAACGAAAACAAGTTCACAATAAATACAATTGGTAGGTTGATACGATAGAGGCCATCTGGGATGATGGTCGGGGAAATTTGGACGGCCACTGGAAAATGAGGGTATCTTGGATAGGGACAGAAATTTTGCCTTGCAACAGGCCACCCACGGACCCCTCAAAAAAGTTGTTGCAAGGGTTCTTTACGTGCAAAGAGCGTGGCACTCTCTTTACACGAGGCATTGAATTTAACGTCCCCCTTCTGACCGGACGTGACTGACGTCAGACACGTGAAGCTGTCAATGCGTTTTTAATTTGATAGATGCGTTTGTGCTTTTTGTAATATTGTTTGTTTTAAGATTGTAACACAGTAATGACTGATGTACCCATATTTTGACTTACTTACTATTTTATTTAGTATGTCTGTTCAGTTCACGCATCGTTGTGAATATATCAGAATTTGATGAGACTGTCGTACAAGTGAGAGGTTAAGCGCTATAAAACCAGGTTCAATTTATCATTTTCTACCAAGTCAGGATTATGAAAGTTGTTTGATGTGTTTTGTCATTAGAGTTGCCATGTGATTAGGGCCTTTCCGATTGAATTTTTCTCGTAGTTCAGTATTTTTGTGATTTTACCTTTTTGTCGATCCAATGCATGAATAGACGATGAGTAAGTGGTTAATATGATTGTATACATGATATAAAGAATAATATTTATTGTACAATGCAGTATAACTTTTCAATAAAACAGAGTCTGTCATATTCTTTTGACATAATCTTGTTAATTGAGACAGTGTTGAGATACATAGAATTGCACACACATGCACACTTACACCAAACTAGTTTTGAAAGTTTCTCTTTAATAAAAAAAACCCTGTTTTTTTAATGAAACATTGTTATCTAATCTATCTATAGCATCATGATCATCTACATATTTTGTTTATTAAAGGTTTCTTTTGACATCAAAGGAGCACCTTAGGTCAACCCCATTTGTGATGGGATTAGTGGTGTTCAGTCTTTAGCTTTATATGTTGTGTATTATGTGTATTTTGTTCTATTATTTGTCTGTTTGTCTTTTTTTCTTTTTTAGCAATGGCGTTGTCGGATTGTTTTTTTTTATATAGAGGTATCTTTCGTCCTCTTCTATATATTTTTTTTCTTACTTATTATTGTCTGTTACATTGTAGTCTATGTAGTCTGTTTACCTTTCTTAGCCCAACTTTTTTCTTCGAGATAGTTAAATTATCCATTTTGAAGTCCGAGTCTCGGCATATTTGAATCATCCAGTTAGCTTAAAAGGTTATGATCCTTGATAGCAACAACACGTTGATTATTTTTTTTTATACAATGGGTTAGGAAAGGGAAAACTTTCAATAGAATTAGAGAAAATGTGTTTTTCCATTGATGTGTTAACAACCATAATATATCACCCAAGGTTCGAAAGTAAAATGCACAAGCTTTCACCTAAAAATATCATACAGTTACAGGGGTTAGGAATTTGTAGCAAACATAACATATACAGAACTGTTATATGCTTTCTAAAGAGAATATCATCCATGAGAGCCAAAGAGAGAAGTAATCAAATGGCTTGCTGGACCATGCTTTGAAAAGATCAATATCTGTTAAAATTGGAAGTCAGCATGAACAAAAGAATACTGTTAAAACATACTTGATTACCGTTACATAACTTTCCAGGTTAGGGGGGTTGGGTTCCCGTTAACATGTTTAACCCCGCCACATTTTGTATGTACGTGCCTATTCGAAGCTAGGAGCCCGTTATTCAGTTGTTGTCGTTTACTGATGTTTTAGGTATTTGTTTTTCGTTCATTTTCTGTACTTAATTTAGGACGTTAGTTTTATTGTAGAAATTGTTTAACATTTGTCATTTGGAGGCGTTTTAAAGCTGACTGTGCGGTATTGGCCTTGCTCATAGTTGAAAGCCATACGGTGACCTAACGTTGTTGAATTCTGTGTTCTTTGGTCATTTGTTAAATGTTTGCAATCGTTCCGAATCTTCTTTTTTACAACTTGATTTATACAGTAGTATATTTGAGGATTTGACTGATTTTACTTATTGGCAAACTGACCATGTGACATAATATGTATATTATTTAGGATTATCTATACATTACAGTTCAGGTGGCAGACAATGGTTATATAGTCTTTTGTTTTTCACCTTGTTTTGTGTGTCGAGTTTTTTTCCTATTGTGACATATATTTTTTTCCTTTATTTCTAATTCAAACGACATTCTCAACAAAATCAGGCTTGACTACACATAAACGTTTTATTATATAAAGATATAATTATAAATACATCAAATGTATATGAATGTTTTTGAAACAAATAAAGTTATGTGCTATATAATATAGATGATAATGTGTCAGAAAAAAGATTTAGTGGTCAATACGAATCTACCTTTTTTACGGTAAAGTTAACAAAAAAAAACAAATGTTTAATACTGTCACTTTAATGGCAGATGGATCATATGATGACGGTAATTGTTGTTTGCATTAAAACGTAGTACTCCGTATACAACTGACTATGATATGTTATAGTTCTTGGGTTGTCAGCTGTTCTATGCTTCTCCAATAAACTTATGCCAAGGTGAACAATTGTACCTAGAATAACATATGATAACATATTTATAAATTTCCTGTTTACAAAACTTTGAATTTTTCGAAAAACTAAGAATTTTCTTATCCAAGGCATAGATTACCTTAGCCGTATTTGGCACAACTTTTTGGAATTTTGCATCCTCAATGCTCTTCAACTTTGTACTTGTTTGGCTTTATAAATATTTTGATATGAGCGTCACTGATGAGTCTTATGTAGACGAAATGCGCGTCTAGCGTACACAATTATAATCCTGGTACCTTTGATAACTAGTGTTGTCTATTTGACACATTCCCCATTTCCATTTTCACTTGTATTATTCAGTAGGTCACATTCATGAAAGGGAAGCTGGTTGTATTTACGACGTCCGGAACAGTCTTACATTAGCATGCATGCATTTTGTTAGCAAATTTTTAAAGGGTCGTTAATTAACTTAAGTTTACTCGACGTACAAATATTTCATATTTAACAGTCTGAATTTGTATCTGATTTTTTCTTGACAAGTTCTTATATATTTTATAGAATGTGACTCACACTCAAGTTTAACATGTCAAGTCAGAATCAAACGTGGATCGAGTCCGAACCATACTTTAATCAAGTATGTACCTTACTCAACCCTTATTTGAACCAAGGAATGCCATCTTATATAATCAATTCGTAGAACTTTACATGTAATATGTTACTTTCAATATCCTTAGTTGTAGCAAATTGCTTTTTTTTATATATAGAAACCATTACATTCTTGACCTTTTGTTCACAGGAAGTTTTTTTTATAAACCTTTGAAACCTTGATATCGACAATTAGTTCAAATAAATGAGAGTTTATCTTAAACATATGGTAGAAATTGCAATGCAAAATCAAAACATAGCAATTTGAACTACTGTATAGCTGTAGTCGGATGCAAATTAGTAGATAACTGTATTGTTATGAAGCTCCGACGGCATCAATTGTGGATTTGATGGTCGCAAATTAAGTTTACTGGCGACGCGTTGGCGGAGACATTAAATGTATATTTGCAACCATCAAATCCCGAATTGATGCTGTCGGAGCTTGAAATACAATATTGGTATCTCCATTCTAATCAAACTGACAGAAAACAACGTTAAAACATGTATTTAAAATCTGCCATATGCCGTCTGCGCTTGCGCGGTAGTCCCATAGCATCAATTGCCTGGCAAATAAGTGATGTTATTCAATCAAAATGAACGTTACAAACGTTGTTGCAATAGAATTCATAATTGATAAAATAGAATCAGTTTATACTTTTTTTTGTGATTATTGATTATGAATCAGAAATTAAAAGATGGGCATAATTGATCAAAGCATAGGATGACCATAATCCTAAATGTATCAGTATGTTGAAGTACTATGTCATAATGTTTAGTTTTCTGCAGATCAAACTCGATCACAAGTCGGTAGCTCGCATAGAGTACATATAGGCAGAATTATCTAAACTATCCGATGAAAACACGAAAATAAAAGAATTACATAGAATGGTCATTTTCAATTAGTTCCAATTTCAGACGGTCACTGGTTGGCAGTGAAATGAAGCAGGACTCGCTTAAAACACATTTTAAATGAGCAAATACTTACCAAGCACGATTACTGTTAGCATGGTTAGTGCACACACTTAAAAAGATAAATAAAACACCCGTACAAATGGTTAGAATTATACTATACAAATATTGTTCTTTATCTGCATTACTTTAAAGAAGAGATATAGAGGTATATCAAAGGGCAATAAAAATAGCTAATGCGAATAAAAATAATCAAACAAATTTCTCGCTACTATTGTGAAGAGTTGTGTCTCTTATGCTATACATGATCGATCAAATATCTTTTTTCATTACGAAAACAAATATACATTTACAAATTCTATACGGTTTGGCACAACATAAAGGAGACACGGTTGTAAATTTAAACTGTATGCAATTGATGAACCTTCTGTTGCATGCATGCAGCCTTTCGTCTGACTTTTGTAATATCAAAATAAACATTGTCAAATGATTTTTTTAAACAGTCATCTACAATTGTAGTAAAATAAAACAAAACATTTGACTGCATATTCATGCACGCCAGATAAAACAGTGTTTCATTTTCTTTGTAAATAACAACAAATGTATACAAGTGAAGCAATCAAATTTTTACTTTGACATCTTTTTTTTATATATATAAGAGGAATAACTGTATATTCCCTCATTACTTTTATTCACTATAGTCTGTTACATCAATTATCTCGCGAACAATATCATTTGATTTCTAATGTTTTATACGACCGCAAAAACGATTTATCATCATGTCAAATTGTTTTTGGTCATGTTTTATTTGTACTTTAAGTTATGTGTTTGCGTTTATCTAAATATGAGTTTTACACACATCAAACTACTAATTGATATATAAGTATCACCGGATAATTTGCGCTGTACTTAAGATAATAAAAGAACTAACGTTAACTTCAACAAGACATATTGCAATATCTAACGACATGACTATTGTGTTTAGTCTCAAGGACAACTAATTGATATGAGATAAAAGTTTCATTTTTCATAACATTAACATCTCCAAGAACACATGATTGTGATAGGATTAAGGTAAATCTGTGTTACTTACATTATCAAACCTTGACTGTTAAAAAAAAAAGAAATGTGTAAGCTTATCAAACATTAAAAAACAACGTATTTACTGAGTCTGGTATAATTATTAACTTTTAATGATCCTAATCTCATACTGTAATAAATATAAATGTCTGCTCTTATCTAATACACACAATATAATGATTATTGGACTTAATTAAGTGGTGAATTCAAATAATGCTTTCACAGTTATAGTAAGAATGGTCGTTTTGTAAAAATCTTAATCTGTCGTAATACACGCAGCAAAATAAAGTTAGAGGTTAATATTTCAATATGCTATGAACACCAAACATATAAACTAAAGCAAACAGAATTGAACGTCTATTTTTAAAGAAATTCTTTACATCGTTAAAGTTATCAATATAAATACATGAACTGTTTTGTTAAGCTGAAGATAATCTGAAGTATACTAAGATAAAAGAAAATTTTAATTCTAATATGTTATATGCAATTCGCTTTGTAAACAACACCGTGATACCATTTTCGATATATCGACTAGAGATATACATAATACTGGCTGGTACAAAACACTTCCCACGTTAATCCACATGTACTGGAACCTTTTTACAAATCCTTTGCCCATTCTGTTGTTTTAAAAATAGCATTTAAAAAAAAGAAAAATAACTTGTATTCTTATTCGGATGCATAATAAAAAGAAATAATGCACTACAACTCGAAGAAATCAACAAAATCAAAATGAATCAAGATTCCACGAAAGTCTATTACTGATTTTGGCGCATTTAATTCATTTCAAAACAGAACGTCATACATATAAAAAAGCTAGAATGAAAGTTTTCTGTTACATGAACCATTCAAATTCGTATAATACTATATTTAAATTGATTTTGAGGTAGGTTTTTGTTTACTTTTCTATTGTAAAGGTTTTTCCTCGGTCGATTCTCTGGCAATTCAGTTGATGGGAAACATTTATGGCATGAATCTGTACACAATGGCACTAGGCAATTTGATTAGCAGTTGACGTTGCAGTCTGAAACGTGTCTGGCAAATGACGATGCGTAATCAAATTCTGTTGACGTTTCATTGTCACTACACGTTAATCTGTTCATTGATGGCCAGTAACAAATCTTGTCTACTTGTATCGTTGTTGGAAGGACAGTAAGACGAGTTTCTGAAGTCATACATTATGGTTGCAGGACGTTTATGTGTTCATGTTTGCAGTATTCTTAAGGGCTTATTCAGTTCTTTATTTCTCAGTCTTGGCAATATGGAGATGCAACATTTTTAACTGATTTAAGTGAGGCAAAGGATTGAAAGAACTGTTTCACAAAGCAAAAAAAACTGAAACATTCTTTCGTGGGTTCGAAATTTCGCTTGAAGAAATTCGTGCAACTTCGAAAATTTGGTATGATCAATAACCACATGTTAGTCAGATTTTGATTTTTTGTAAAGAGAAAGAAGTATAATAAGCAAGTAAGAAGTAGTTGTAAGAAAATCAAACATGATTTGGTAAAAAAAAATCAACAAAATGAGTGTTGCGTTTTTAAAGTCGTTCAATATATAAACGTGTTGTTTTCATTATTTTACTGATTTCAGCAAGAACATGGCGGCTCCGTAGTTGAAATGCCAACTTTGAATTTGACGGTAGCTTACAAGAAAAACATGTAAATTAAAAATGGCAAATGTTTTATTGGAGGATAAAAAGAATTAAACAGATTTTTTTCTAGCGGCTATTCACGAAATAACCCATGCAAGCTATTTATTTATTAAAATGCTTGAGTTTCATCTAACGAGGAGTAAAACAGAACAGCAACACACACAGCATATTCTCTCTCACTTTAGTTTTTTAATGGCCGTAATTGTCCTATTAGAATCGAAATAATTCATGGAAGCCATATATTGTTGAAAATTTACACATGGCCTGGGCCTTAATATTCGTTAATTTTATACCTCGCTAATGCTCAGGATAAAATTCGAATATCACAGTCCAGGCCATGTGTAAATTTCAAACAATTTATGGCTTACATGAATCATTTCTTAAGTAAACTTCAACAACACATTTGCAATATATAATATCATGACTATTGTTGATGTGAGATAGAAGTTTCTTTTTTGATGCTTTAAAAAACGAATGAGTGTGATATGATATTTTAAGGTAAATATGTGTTACTTACCCAGAAAAACCGGGACTGCAATAAAAAATTACATAAGAAAAGTTTCAGCTGAACAAACATTTATAAAACAGTTTTACTGTGTCTGGTATAACTATAATTTTTCAATGATCCTTATCACATACTGTACAATGGAAACGTTTGCTCTAATATAAGACATAAATATAATTAACAGACTCTATTTTAAAAGAGTAAAATCCATTTTATTCCTTTTTCTAATCTTTTTCAATGTTTACCATTAATTGAATGCAAATTTCATAAAGAAACTCACATTTTTTACAATATTGCATGTTTTTATTCTTAAAACTGATAAAATTTACATTTAATGTTCAGGAAATTTCCCAAAATATATGAAAGTTTTAAAATATTTGTAGTGAAGCTTTATGTGACAACTATTTTTTCGGGAAATGTCCCGAAATCATTTTCAACATTATTATTTATAACATATATGTTGGCAGAGCGTTTTAACAAAAATATCTGAAACACATTTCGAGAAATATCCCGACAAAAATTAACTAACTACAAAATATGTACACAGATGTCTTCAAATAATTCGGGATTTATCCCGAAAATCAAGTGTATATGCTAGACCTAATGTCTAATAATTTCTTTTCACATTTCGGGAAAAATCCCGAAAATATAAAACTTATATCAGGCACTCACTTGTTACATAGATTTTTGTTACCCATTTCGGGAAAAATCCCGAAATAAAATCTACAAGCAGAAATAATGCATTTTGATTTCTTAAACATTTTTGGGAAAAATCCCGAAAAACAAAATCTTTTAAGATTTTACAACACAAAATTTTGATACATTTAAAAAAGTTTTTACATGAATTAATTTTTTTAAATTTTGATTCATAAAAAATATGTTTCTAACTGAAAAAAATATGTATTTGTTTACAACCACATTTTTCCTTACTTTTCTTAGAAATATTAAGGTTACTCTCTATTGCATCCCTATTGTCATGCTTCAGTAAATTTCTAAATATAATATCAGGCCAATTTGTCCCACAAAAAGGGGGTCTTTTTGTTACCTCTAAATCCTATTTATAAGAGGTCGATTTTAAACTGGCCTAAGCATAAACTTTAACATGTAAACTGCAAAAGATTGCAAGTTATAAAACTATGATTTAAGGTTCAGGATTATTAAAATTCCCAAGCACATGTATTGTCCAAAAGCTTATTTAACTGCATATAAAATACCCCTGGTTCTCCTTAAACTGAACTAACCCGGTTATCACAAATATTTCAGTGTAAACTAAGGAAATTTTCAAAGTCAAAATTACATTACTGAGAGGCTGGTGAGGAGGGCAATTGAGATATGCGTCCATAACACATTGTACCCTTCTTCAACAGTCAGATTTCCATGTTCAGTAACTTATTTGTAATTGTTTAAAAAATACTGACTTCATAAGGAACACTTGAAAGTACAAAGTTTCAAGTTTATTTGAGTGACCATAACATCATAGTAAACTATTGTACAAAAAACCTTTACCTACTGTACTGTTGTTCATCTTGAAAACAAACTAATTGATAAAAACTAGTTTCAACTCATTCAAATATCAATGAAATTTTCAAATAGGAATAAAAAAAACCAGGTGCTCCGCAGGGCGCAGCTTTATACGACCGCAGAGGTCGAACCCTGAACAGTTGGGGCAAGTATGGACAAAACATTCAAGCGTGATACAGCTCTGAATTTGGATTGTGATCAAATTTTTGACATTACATGTTTTTTTTTTACACAAAACAAATGTCAAGATTTTACAAATCAATTAAAGATTTCTTCTTCAAACTTTTTAAATCTAAAATTAAATAGTTGACACAGCATAGGTTTCTGACACAGAATTAATGTGGTCTAATGAACTTGCCTTTGAGCAATTCACTATGCTGTTGAATATTAATCCTCTCAAAAAAATGTTTGAAGAAATTTTCTTTTTATTTATGAAATCTGAAATGAGAAAAATTTAACCCCCCCCCCTTTTTTTTCACATCCCCGTTTCCCTTTTTCCAAAACTGATATCAATTCAAATTTCTAATGGAGTTTGCAACAATAACTACTCTTTTAAATACATCATAAAATATTAAAATGTAAAATAAAGTGCTTGTTATCACTGAATGGTAAAGATTGGTTGGTAGTAAAAGTGAATATACATTGTTTATTGTATAAAACAATAAAAAAAACTTCATCAGCAACATTTTATATTGGCAAATTTCCAATGAAGTTATTTACATAAAGTTATTGGCAAATAAAAATAGAAAATGACATCATAGTCATGTCTGGCAAATGTCCAACATACATTATCTAAAAACATTTTAGATAAGATAAGGAAAAAAAGCTTCATCAGCAACATTTTATATTGGCAAATTTCCAATGAAGTTATTTACATAAAGTTATTGGCAAATAAAAATAGAAAATGACATCATAGTCATGTCTGGCAAATTTCCAACATATATTATCAACTACTATTCTATACAAAGAAAGATAACTCCAATTGAAAATTAATTGCTATTGCACAATATTGTGCAATTAGATATTTCTTGCTATTGTGCAATACTGTGCAATTGAAAATTTCTTGCTATTGCACAATACTTGATATGGAATCCTGATTTGGACCAACTTGAAAACTGGGCCCATAAATAAAAATTAAAGTACATATTTAGATAAAGCATATCAAATAAGCCCAAGAATTTAATTTTTGTTAAAATCAAACTTAGTTTAATTTTGGACCCTTTGGACCTTAATGTAGACCAATTTGAAAACTGGACCAAAAATTAAGAATCTACATACACAGTTAGATTTGGCATATCAAAGAACCCATTTATTCAATTTTTGATGAAATCAAACAAAGTTTAATTTTGGACCCCCATTTGGACCAACTTGAAAACTAGGCCAATAATTAAAAATCTAAGTACATTTTTAAATTCAGCATATCAAAGAACCCCAAGGATTCAATTTTTGTTAAAATCAAACTAAGTTTAATTTTGGACCCTTTGGACCTTAATGTAGACCAATTTGAAAACGGGACCAAAAATTAAGAATCTACATACATAGTTAGATTCGGCATATCAAAGAACCCCAATTATTCAATTTTTGATGAAATCACACAAAGTTTAATTTTGGACCCTTTGGGCCCCTTATTCCTAAACTGTTAGGACCAAAACTCCCAAAATCAAACCCAACCTTTCTTTTATGGTCATAAACCTTGTGTTTAAATTTCATAGATTTCTATTTACTTATACTAAAGTTATGGTGCAAAAACCAAGAATAATGCTTATTTGGGCCCCTTTTTGGCCCCTAGTTCATAAACTGTTGTGACCTCAACTCCAAAAATCAATCCCAACCTTCCTTTTGTGGTCATAAACCTTGTGTTAAAATTTCATTGATTTCTATTTACTTATACTAAAGTTATTGTGCAAAAACCAAGAATAATGCTTATTTGGGCCCTTTTTTGGGCCCTTAATTCCTAAACTGTTGGAACCAAAACTCCCAAAATCAATCCCAACCTTCCTTTTGTGGTCATAAACCTTGTGTCAAAATTTCATAGATTTCTATTAACTTAAACTAAAGTTATAGTGCGAAAACCAAGAAAATGCTTATTTGGGCCCTTTTTGGCCCCTAATTCCTAAAATGTTGGGACCAAAACTCCCAAAATCAATACCAACCTTCCTTTTGTGGTCATAAACCTTGTGTTAAAATTTCATAGATTTCCATTCACTTTTACTAAAGTTAGAGTGCGAAAACTAAAAGTATTCGGACGACGACGACGACGACGATGCAGACGCCAACGTGATAGCAATATACGACGAAAAAATTTTCAAATTTTGCGGTCGTATAAAAACTCAAACTCAAACTCAAAAATATTCAATAATGTAGCCTCATTTCATTTTCCTAATTGCACAATTTTTTTTTGTCACAGAAAACATGGAAGAAACTATCTTTAATTATATTTTTCTAAATTTCTTTGATATTCTCCACAGCAAAATATAAAAATACATGTAGTAGTACTCTATAATATTACAAAAGTATACAATAGAATATAACTACAAATCATAGTATACATATGAATAAATCTTCATAGCATGTGCAATGTTTGTAACATCATGAACATATTCAGTTGGAATTATTACATATCAATATAAATTGATCTGCTTCTTTACTGATGCCTTGTTTTCTCTTCCTTTCACTCCTGCCTATAAGAACAAAGTAAATCTACATTTAATAAAATATAACAAAAACATTCTATTCTGCTGAACATGCTAAAAGTAAATATTAACTGTGAAATCAACAATTTTGATCATGTTGATAGGTTGAGACTATAACCATTTGACATTTATAACAAAACTTCTTTGCCCCCTCTGACCATTTTGATTGCCTTGTCTGATGTTCAACACAATCACAATGATCATAATGTACATAATGTTTCTGAATTTTTTTATCACAGTCTGCACTGTTAGCCACTAGTCCAATGCCCCAGACCAGTAAATATTGATTCGACTAGTATATACTATTAAAATTTTATATAGTTATATAGGCACAAATTTTGATATTTAGTGTTCTTACTAGTAGATGAAATTGTTTTTGGCTCAGTCTGTTATCAATAAAGATAGTATAGGCAATAAGTTTTCAAAATTATTTAGTGTAACGTTGTGTTCTTTTCCCTTTCTCCAATTGAATGATCCTGACAACCTGCATTCTTTTATGTTAACTTTTTTCTTTTTAAAAACACTAATTGAGATTTACAAGGGGAGCAACATTGAGTTTGCATGTGGCTTTCCCAAGTCAAGACTTTTCCTGTCACCTAAAGTTGTATCTTAAGGATGCTTGAGGGTATAAAAATTCAGCAAAAATTTAAACATTTTTTTTTCATTACAAATTTTTTTTCTTATAGTATCAGAGGTTAATATATGATATGGTACAAAAATCAACCAAAAAATCTAATTTTTTTTGGCCCCAGATATTTTTGAAATGTTTATACCACTGAAAAAGCTCTAATTTATCTCCCTTAGATGAAAAAATGCAATTTTTTGGCATTAAAATTGAAACATCTTTTTCAACTCATGGGTGACTTATATTTTTAGCTCAAAATAAGCTGTACTAAAACTCAACTATTGTAAAATTTAAGCAATTTCTGTAATTTAGTTCTTTATATTTTGAAATTACATTTTTTTCCTCTTACATTTTGTCCTATTACATGTTTTAGTTCTACAGTAAAAGGTACTTAGCAAAAAATACATGCTTCTTTCGAAGGCAGATTGTGAGCTTTAATGAACGGTGACCCTATACTTTTATTTTTCTATTTAAGTATAGGATATATATATATAATGTTTATTTCTAGAAAAAAATTAGCAAAATTCTATTTTTAAAAACAAAAATTGTTTTATGCCTGCTTGTTTGTGTGTTTTTGGCTATTCAATTCTACAATCACTTGTTGATCATTTCAAGACAGTTGACCTATACAAATATGATAAAACATTTTCAAATGATTTTTATAGTTTGTTCTTATGTTGTGCTGTAACACCATTGTCCCAGGTTAGGGAAGGGTTTCAAGAGCAACCAAAAATTTGTTTAACCTGCCACATTCTTTGTGTGCCTGTCCCAAGTCAGGAGCCAGTAATTCCATAGAAGTCGTTGGTTTACTTATGTTATACATTTGATTTTCCCTACTTGTTTTGTTATAAATTATATAAATAAGGCTGTTAGTTTTCTCAAATGTTTTTGTTCATTTTTTTTCTTGTAGGGTAGGGACCTTTTATAGCGGACAATATATACAGTACTGGTTTTTATCATTCATAAGGGTGTACAGTTACCTAAAACTGCTTATATATCCACTTTATTCAAACTTTGGTGGATAGTTGTCTCATTGGCAATCATCATTATTTTTATATAAATATACATGATATAGGTCAAAACTGCATAGATCTATGCTATTTAGTTATTTTTTGTGTTGTTAGAGTTTCATTTCATCTGTAATAAACAGATAAAAATTCTTGAAACAATATGTTTTTTTCTACATGAACATCATAGATTATTTATTCCTTTCAAAATTCTGTGAATAAATAAATGGTGAATGGGTCCATGGGACACAGATTATGCCCCTGCTTGCATATAACATTTTAAGGGGTCATAAATCAAGAATGGTAAAAGTGACACACAGTACCCAAATAAGTACTTGATCTGAGTTTTGTGGTTATAAGCATTGTGTATAAGTTTCAATACATTTGGTTAAGCAAACTTAAGTTTATAGTGAACTAAAGCAAATAAACAGATGTGCCATGTGCACATGATACCTCCATCATATTTTCAAAGAATAAAGTTCAATAACTTCTTAATAAAATTGAAAATGGAAATGCAGGGAATATGTCAACAACCCGACCAAAGTGCAGACAACAACCAAAGTCCACCAATGGGTCTTCAACACAGTGAGAAAATCATGCACTATAAGTGTTTCTCTTTTCTCTTTTTTCATATAGAATAAACCTTTGGTTTAATGTTTGAAAGCTGGTTGCACACTAGTAATTGTTTGGGTCCTTAAATTAATAATAGCTTACTGTTGGGTGTGATCCAAGGCTCTGTACATGTGTTGAACGTGTTGAAGACTGTACTTTTATTTATTTATATGGTTTTTCTTTTACAAATTGTGACTTGGATGGAGAGTTGTCTCATTGGTAGTCATACCACATCTTCTTAAATCTAATATTATGTAAAAACATACAAGGATAAAACTAAATGCCCCCACCGCTATGACGGGGCATAACAAAATACATATACATTTGTATATATAGAGCATCAGGACTCTTATAAAGACTGAAAATGACAGTACCTTATTCTGTATTCTTTCATCTTATCCCCTGATTGCTGACATGAATTTTGGTTCTTTATTTCTTTTACTTCCAGGAAATTTTGGTATGAAAGCACCATCTTTCAAGCTAAGTGTACCCATGATTTGTGCTGGGCGTATGATAAATGATGACTGCATCTTTTGGTGTCTTTCTTGTAAAACAATAATGCAAAGCCTCTGTGTGTTGTTTAAATTTACAAATCATAGGAATTAACCAGTAACATATATTGTATTATAATTGCACTTCTGAAATAATCCTGACTAGTGACTGTACAGTTTCAGCATATTTTCCTTTGTTTTTAATTTTTCTGATATTTAGCTGAATGCAGGATCAATGAGAATATTCATGTGTGTGGCCAACAGGTACTTACAATCAGAGAACCTGAAAAAAAATTATCTGTTGAGTTCTTGACTAGTTTCATTTATTTATCCATTAAAGAGATAGAGCTTTATTAGAGTTTTGAAAGGTGGAAGCAGTATAATTACTTTAATACACTAAAATATGTAATACACAAGAAGTAATTGTAACAGGATGCTGTTACGAAGTCTCCCAAACAAAGCTCCCATAATTAGCCATTTCCATGGTCCCATATTTTATTAGATTTGTTATATTATCCCATACAAGAATATATAAGGTTTAGAGGTGGGGATCTCTACTGTTTACAAGTATTCTAACAAAAGGGTGTCGGGTAACCCCATAGACTCCCCCTATATTTAGTTTGATTGGTTAAATTGTCCCATTCAAGAATATATATGGTTTACGGGTAGGGATCTGAACCATTTACAAGTTCTCAAATAAGAGGGGGTGGGGGTAAACCCGAAGGACTTCCCTTTTATTTCATTTGATTTGTTTAATTGTCCCATACGAGAATATATATGGTTTAGGGGTGGGGTTCTGGATGGTTAACAAGTTTTCAAACAAGAGGGGGTGGGGGTGAACCCCAAAGAAATTCCATTTCTTTCATTTGATTTGTTTTATTGTCCCATACAAGAATATATATGGTTTAGGGGTGGGGATCTGGACAGTTTACAAGATAATAGCACATTCTCAAATTGAAGAGGGTGGGGGTTTCCCCCAGGGACTCACCCTATATTTGATTTGATTTGTTTTATTGTCCTGTGATCATTTCTGAAGACTGCATGGTGTTTATCACTTACAGTTTTCAAGTCATTTGAATTTTTTTTTAAATAAAATCCCATAGTGTAACCCCTCCCCTCTTTATGCCCCTTAAAATACCCCTTAACAGAAGGAAAGCTTCTATAAAAATGCTTGTTTTGGCCCCTTTTTGGCCCTTAATTCCTAAACTTTGGCCACATAACCCCTCAAATGAATTATAACCTTCTACTTGTGGTCTCAACATTGAGGTATACTTTCAGAGCAATTTAAATATGAAGGACGCCTCCGGGTGCGGGAATTTCTCGTTACATTGAAGACCTGTTGGTGACCTTCTGCTGTTGTTTTTTTCTATGGTCAGGTTGTTGTCTCTTTAATACATTCCCCATTTCCATTCACAATTTTATTGTATATTAAGTTATTATCCTGAAACTAGAAAAATGCTTGTTTTGGGCCCCTTTTACTAAACGGTTGGGACCATCATCCACAAAATTGATACCAACCTTCCTTTTGCGGTACTTTGAACCTTCTGAGAAAATTTCATAAAGATCTATTCAGTTTTAAAAACTTAAGTTATTATCCGGAAAACAATGTGTCTTCGGACGACAACGACCACGACATCATACCATTTTACAATCCCCCAAAAAAATTGGGGTCGTATAAAAACATAATAGATTTTATACCAATATGTGAATTAAAATATTAAGGTACAATGTAATGTATGTGCCCTGTTCCAAGTCAGGAGCCTATAATGCAGTGGTTGTCATTTGTTGATGTGTTACATATATTTGTTTTTTGTTCATTTTTTGTACATAAATTAGGTAGTTAGTTTTTTTTTTTTTCTTGTTTTACATTTGTCATTTTGGGGGCTTTTATAGCTGACTATGTGGTATGGGCAATCATACCACATCTTCTTTGTATAAGCATAAATAAAATAAAGTTAAATACAACATTTATAAGTGTTGACAATGGTTGATGTTAATTACATTTCTGATATATATCAGATTTTCTTGAGGAGAATATCTAAAATACATGATTTTATGAGGGCTTGGATCCCGCTGACATGTTTAATCCTGCCATCTTCTGTGCCTGTCCCAAGTCAGGAACCTGGACAATCAGTGGTTGTTGAATGTTGCTGTGTTGCATATATTTGTTTTTAGTTATTTTATTTGTATATTAATATTAAGGTCATTAGTTCTGAATGTTTTACAATTATAATTTCAGGGCCTATATATATGACTATGCAGTATGAGCTTTGCTCATTGTTGAAGGCTGTAATTTGACTTATAGCTAACTGACCGACGGAGGGACAGGTGTAAAACAATATGTCTGTCAACTTTTTTCTTACAATTTCATACATTTCCCATATCATTGACTATTTTATCATTACTTACATCTGTCCATTATTATGCTGTCTTTTAGGTTCACATTGCATTTCAAGCTGATGTTCAATACTTGCACAGTTGCACACCTAGAAAAAAAAATCTGCAAAATTAAGATAAAACAGTCTTGTGCAACTGTCACACTAATTTAGATCATACAGTCGTGTGAGTTTCTAACAGAAAATTTACATCACATCAATGAGAAATTGAAAAAAGTAAATAAAATTATACATTTGTCACTATCGTTGTTGAGGTCACATGAGTGATTTATCTGCCTTATTTTTACATGTTCACAAATCAGTATCCAGGAGAACTGTAAATATAGAGGCTTTGTACCCTCCCACTGAAATTTTGTGCTCTTAAGGAAACCAGGTGCTTTTTCTAAGTAAGGAAAGAGTTTATAAACTAGCTACCCATCATGTCCTCACATCTAATTTATAAAAGATGATTTTATTGATCATTGAAATGTGTATCAGAGTGAGAACTTTTCAATGTTCATTTTTTGGGGGAATATTATATTACCCCAATTTAATATTTTTATTGTCTTTAATTGAAGTAACTGAGACAGTACTGAAAATAAAATTTTCATATATCTCTTCATTTATCCTGGGGGATTAAAACCCATGAAATTGAAATTTTTCACACATAATTGACTAATAGTACTTAGTAATTGGGAATGTAAACATGTAATAATGTTTTCCCAGTAGGCAGTTTAACCAAACTTAAGATAGACAAGACATAATAAATCTATTATACTATATACACAGCATGCACAGGACATGTGCTCTTATCATAATGATGAACTAAGTCCATACTGTCACTGAGTGTCCCTTTAACAAATAATGCAAAGTTAAAAAAATTTATTTAGATTCTGTGATTTTTAAAAATTTTAAACATTCTTATAGTTTGCTTGAAATATATAATTATTTTATACCTAATCATCTGTAGATTTTGTTATTAATGAAAAAAAAAGAATTACCTTAACTGATTTATCAATATTGAGGTCACAAGGCTTTTTACCCTGATGATACATGTAGAAGCGTGTCTAGAAATTGCTTCAGATTACTTTTAAGCAAATTTAATAGAACAGTTTTGAACATTTAAAAGTACATGTAAATATTAATTACACACATTTTTGATGACCAACAATGTATTAAGAAATTTTCAAAGAACATATATATATATATATAGTTTAAAAATAAAAAGCACAAAAAAACACATTATAAATCGAACATTGTTTCTGTAAGCACTTTCACCGCATCACCTACAGTTCATCAGACAGAATTGTTATGGTTACTAGTAACAACTTGTGACGTTACCTTATAGTAATGTCATTCGGTAGTTTGTGTATATTACGGAATCTTATTCACGGACCGAATTTCATTTCCTATTTAAAGTCAGCTTATAATATACAGTTCAAGAAAATAGTGTTCCTTGGCTTTACGTGGAATTTTATCTTCCGTCCACATCTTAAACTAGAGGCTTTAAAGAGCTGCGGAGGTCACCTTGGTATATGTGCATATCATTATAAACGAAGGACACAGATGGATTCATGACAAAATGTGTTTTGATGATGGTGATGCGTTTGTAGATCTATCTTAGGATATAGGTACTAAGCAAGCGGGCATGATCGATTTTGACCTTACACGGTAACGAAAATCTTTGTTTTGCTTGATCAATATTCAATGTACATTTCTCAACATTTGAAATTCCTGCTCCCAAATAAATTTTGCATCGATTTTTTCCTATTCATAAAACAAATTTGTTATTCTAATAAGAACAATTAACTTGTACAAGCGCAAATAGTTGTGAATGTCAACACCAACTTTCAATTTCGATACAGTTATTGAGACATTTATTGTTTTATCTGAAAGAAACCTAATACAGGGCAAAAATAATAGTCACCAATCATAAACCTACTGGTGATTACTCATTCCTTGAAACATTTTGGGTAATAAACAAGTATAAAAATAATGTTTTTGTGTACGGTGTACAACAACATAACTATGCACCGTACATAAGGATTTCTGTGGTCAGCTAAACACCGTACACAACACTTTTTTAGGGATAAAATATCGAAAAATCAAATATGTATGAAAGATTTCAATGCCAATTATTGAAACAGCTATACACACACACATTGACCTTCTATCAGAAAAAGAGTTGCAATGAATATAGAATCATATCGAATGAGACGAGGGCCAACTTCTTTGACAAGTATTTGCACATGCTTTTACAATGTTTTAGTAATCCCTCTTGTTTTGGGAAACTAATGAGACATCTCTAACCATCATTTCTTAAAACAGCAATTATGTTTAGATTGAAGTACACATTGATATCATGTGAACAAAACAAAGTTTTTGTTACCGTATAAGATCAAAATCGCTCACGCCCGCTTGGTTAGTACCTATATCCGCTGTACGATGATACACTGTGATAAAGAACCCAAGAATCTAAATTACAAAAATTTACGAAAAAATTGACTATAAAGCATAAAGGGCAATCACTCGACATTAATGCGATTTAGTCATGCAGACTTTTTTGTAGGTCTTACTTTGCTGGATATTATTGCTGTTTACAGTTTATCTCTATCAATAATAATATTCAAGATAATAACCAAAAACTGCAAAAAAGCTCACTTGACCTTTCAGGTCAGGTGAGCGAAAAAGGGATATATTTTAAATTTTCTCTTTCCACATTGGTCAAAGTGTTCCTAAACATGGTGAGTTTCTAATTGACGGGTCCTTTATCTGCTGTTACTTTGTGAACTCTCTCTCTATCAATTAGTCTATTGGTTTGACCTATGTACTTATGATTACAAGTCACCAGGAACAGGTTGCACAATAAATATTTTTTTATGATTTACAGTTCATATAAAAAAGAAGATGTGGTATGATTGCCAATGAGACAACTGTCCACACAAGACCAAAATGACACAGACATTAACAACTATAGGTCACTGTACGGCCTTCAACAAAGAGCAAAGCCCATACCTAAAGTCAGCTATAAAAAGCCCTGTTCATGCTTTTATACTGTTTAATTGCTGTGCTTGATTTCAGAGTTTTACTTTGTCTCACTTCTAGCATTTCACACATTCCAAACCTGGGATCCTTGCATTTTTGTAAATTTCTGCCACCTTCTGTGTACTGAATTTTGCTCATGTAAGAAGTTTCTTCAGATTTGGTGCTTGTCGACAGCTCACAATAAGCTGTGATTCATTGAATCAGTGATTTTTTATTATCTCCCTTTAAAGGACACCTTTCACTGTGAAAAAGTCCTGTTATTGAATTTAGTCAACCTTGAATTTAATAGTACAAATGTACTTTATCATGAAATAATGTCCAATTAAAGGACACTTTTTCACAGCATCCGATAAATTAAAATAATATTATAGGGTTAATAATAAAAGGGTTATTGCATGAATATTGGGGAATATTGTCCAGAGTAGAATTTAATATTGCACGAGCTTGCGAGTGCAATTGAATATGTTCTACATGGGATAATATTCCCCAATATTCATGCAATAACCCTTTTATTGCATTGCACGCTTAATTACTGTTATTCCTGATATTCATATGATGAAATCATAATCTTTCATTCAGTTTAATTGAAGTCTGGAGCGGGCATGTCAGTTAACTGCTAGTACAATGTAGTCCATGTAGTCTGTTGTTATTTATGTATTATTGTCATTTTGTTTATTTTTCTTTGGTTAACTTACATCTTCTGACATCAGACTCGGACTTCTCTTGAACTAAATTTTAAATGTGCGTATTGTTATGCGTTTACTTTTCTACATTGGCTAGAGGTATAGGGGGAGGGTTGAGATCATATAAACATGTTTAACCCCGCCACATTTTTGCGCCTGTCCCAAGTCAGAAGCCTCTGGCCTTTAATTTGTTAGTCTTGTATTATTTTAATTTTAGTTTCTTGTGTACAATTTGGAAATTAGTATGGCGTTCATTATCACTGAACTAGTATATATTTGTTTAGGGGCCAGCTGAAGGACGCCCCTGGGTGCAGGAATTTCTCGCCACACTGAAGACCTGTTGGTGACCTTCTGCTGTTGTTTTTTCTACGGACGGGTTGTTGTCTCTTTGACACATTCCTCATTTCCATTCTCAATTTTATTATTTTTGGTTACTATCTGTGGGAAATATTATATTGCTATAGATGCAATAATAAGGGTTATTGCATGAATATATATTAGGGAATATTGTCCCGAGTAGAATTATATATATATTGCACAACCTTGCTAGTGCAATATATGTTCTGCGAGTAAAAATATTCTTAAGTAAAAATTGGTTAAAACTAAGATCTTGTCGTTGATTACGTCAGAATAATATCTAGTATATCATGTATATGAGGGCCTGGTGAGGTTTTAAGAAAACAGAAAAATCGGCCCTGAAATTAATTTAAATTTAAAAGAATATGGATTTAAAATGGTGCTTAATTATAAAATAAAGGAAAATCAAATTATGGGCAACAATGATTAAAAAATAAATATTTGATAATCCCACATGTCCCACTCTAAGCATTAAAACCCTCATTTATAACCCTTGACAATTTGTTCCCCTACGACTATGTTCATTGACTCTGGTACCAAACAAAACAAAATATGCATTAATATATATCATAGTGCACAGAAAATAATTTATATGTTGTGGTTCTAAAGTTTTATTCTCGCTATTTTAAATTCGTAGTACGTTTTCACAAGCAGGGAATTTAAAATATTTAAAGGAATCACTAATTCCAGAGAAATATGTCTGTTAGTGAATACATAATGTCAGTTTATTTATAAAAAAAAATCAAACAAATACTGAAAACTTCAGAATAAAGTAAATGTTAGTTATTCGCCGGTTGTCATGTTCATCGTGAATGAAAAAAAGTGATACCTTCACATATTTTGTTATTTTTATAGCTTTGAGTATAGACAGTAATGCATATAATTAACATTATTATGATGAAATAACATTGAACAGCAACTATTTTGAACGATTCTTTCCTGTTCAAATTGTAAAAACCTCAATAGCTTATGGGAGGCTGCGCCCCCTGGCCCCCTGCCTCGGTATAAACTGAAGGCAAGCTACACCACTGCTTTCTGTGGGAAATATTATATTGCTATACAATAATAATAGTAAGTCCAGAGTAATATTTTATTGCAGATTTTCATTGTGATTAAGTCACTAAAACAAGTATTTATATGTGAATGCCAGTCTTCACGCTGAGTGGCAGCCCTGGCAGCCCAGGCTTGTAAAATTGCTATTGGGCCTGTAAAAATCATATGTACAGGCCAACAGAATCTAAATAAAAATTTTCAAAAATTGAGCTCTGGGCCTGTAGATTTAACAGTTCATCGTGAAGACTGTAATGCCAGCATTTATTGTTTACAAAGAGTCTACAGAACTTGAAATTAAATACAATTAAAAGTCAAGAAAACCCTGGACCCAAAGGTGTACTTGAATTGGTCTATATAAAATTTGGTAGTATTGTTTTAATGAATAACTTTATTTCTGAATTTTAAATTGTTTTTTTTTTTAAACTGTGTAAGAGAAATTATTGCTCTATCTAATAAGCATTGACCAGTTGAAATTATTGTGGTCAAGCAAATGACAAAAACAATATTCTGAATTCAGATTTTCCTCATATACCTGTCACTGTCAGGTAACCGAAGTCACTGTGGTTCGTCTGAAAAAGTTGGAATTTACAGAATAGGTGACGGGTAACAGGTCTGTGAACGAAACAAACATCCTCACCTTCAAACTGGTAAAGTTCAACTTCTACTACTAACAGTCCAGACATGCTTGAAACTTTTTATTTCTCAAGACCCCATCAGCAGTGAGATAGAAGAACGTCTGTTATCCAAATCAAATGCAATCAGGGAACCAGTTCAGGTACAAGACAAACTTGTTGTGACCTTGAACTTGAAGATGCAGAGCTTTTCTGAATGAAAACTTGACAGTACGGCGGTAGCCTGTTGTTGAAATTATTTCAATATGGTCCTATATGGTAAACATTTAGTTAAAACAAGTGTGAGAGTATAATTTACGTTTAAAGAGCTAGGTTTTTTGTTTTGTTTCTTCTTTTTTTTTTTGGGGGGGGGGGATAAGGGTAGGTCACTACAGTGCAGTGTAGAGGGGGAGGACAGGGGGATACCCTTCTCCCACCCGTCTTCTCCTTTCTCCTACCCCCGTTCTCCTTTCTCCCATTAGAATAAAACATCTCCTTTTGAGATATTTTTTCTTGAAATATTAGAAAAAAATTTAAAAGGAGAGATATTTTATTTTTTCTCCTTTCTCCAACTTTTTCTCCTTTTTCCCAGCCTTCCTCTCCTTTCTCCTACCCCTTTCTCCTTTCTCCCACCCCCTTTCTCCTTTCTCCTACCCCCTTTCTCTCTGTCTCCCTTACCCCTGTCCTCCCCCTCAGTGTAGTGGTAAGAGTGGTGTTTTTTTTGCACGGAATAAAAATGAAATAAGACATATGTTTATGTTGAACATTTTCTGTCATGAACATTGCACGAAAAATAAATGCTTTGGTTGGAACCTTTTTCTGACTGAGAAATTGCTGCCTCCTTGTATGGGGGTCTCATTGGGGGGTTCCGATCCCGGATCCCGCTTACTTTTTTGTCAGATTCCTGTATCCCGCTTACACTATGTACATAAGCAATTCTCATTTTTTTGTCATTTCCCGGGTCCCGTAAGACCTAATTTCCCGTTTTCACGCCACAATAATTTGACTTTCAAGTGTCACGCTTACAAAAAATCGAAAATCTCGCGTCAGGCTTAGACCCCAATGAGACCCACTTGTATTAACTTTACGTTTGAAATTCCTGATTAAGTATAATACACATTTATGATATAATTCAATTTGGTTAACAGCTTTTAAAAAAGTATTTCTTGACGATCCCTGCCAATTTAAGCGTTTGAATTTTATTTGAACAATAGTGAGCATGCAAAATAAGCATTTGAAAATCAAGATGCTCATAAAATTAAATAAGCAGAATATGTTGCACGAGGCACCAGTCTTGTAAGACAGAAAGTCAAATTAAAAAGTTAAAACACATAGAAAGTAAAATAAAAACACGGCAATCATGTTGCACAAATATAACCCATTATCCACCCTCTGTCTCTGAAAGGTATAGATAAGGGACCTACCAATTGGTTTTATGGGGGTCTAGGATGAAAAATTTTGTCCTGCATTCTATTAGTTGTATTTTTCACTCTTTTCGGTCCTGCCTTTTTTGTACTAAAATAGAGAATGAAAATGGGGAATGTGTAAAAAAGACAGCAACCTGGCTACCAGAAGAGCAGAAACCAGCAGAAGGCAACTAATGGGTCTTCAACATAACAAAAAAATCCCACACCAGGAGGCGTGCTTCAGCTAGCCCCAAAACAAAAATGTGTACTAGTGCTGTCTAGTTCATTAGTTTATCCTCCCCTTTTTTACATGCATGTAAATAGATCTTAATAAGTCATCCTGCCTTTTTTTTGGCAAAGTGTCTCGTCCCCTATTTTATTTCTTCAAACTCCTTTCCCCAGGCTTCTTTTTTGGTCCAAAAATTTCTGCAAATTTAAAAGTTATCATACATATTTTTAAATTACTGTACAATATCTACTAGGTAGACTACTAGAAGTATTCAGAAAAACAAAACAATTTTGGACATTAAACAAGTTACCATATTTTGTTAAATTTCGTGATTTTCTTTGTTTTTCATCAACTTTTTAAGTATATTTTAGATTGAAAAAGTAAATATATGTGCGCACCCAAGAAACAACTTTATACTAGTGAGATTATGTTGATAGTTATAATTAAGTTTCTGTTAAATTATTTTGTTGTTTCTTGGCTGTGCACAATGTTTCTACAACAGAATTAAAGATAGAAAACTGCATAAATTCATTTTTGTGAAAACAGTTTATATTATGACGTAATTATGATGTCATTACATAAAAATCTTAATGTTTTTCATTGATATTTCTTGACCCTGTGCATTTCTCAACAGTATGTGCCAATTTGAGAAAGTTATCAGACATTTTGTTTTCTTGGGCCAAAACCAGGCCTTAATGCCCCTACTCCTTTCATCCTGATTTTTTTATGTTATAGTCTTTTTGCATAATGTTACTATTAATAAAACCTCAATCTTTATCCTAAACTTCATATTGTATATATGTTCCAGACCATATGAGTATTTGGACCGTACACCTATACTCGTGCAGTCAGACCATATATGTGTACGGTCAGACCAATATTTTAATGAGTGTACTCATACATGATACAGTCTAGTTAGGACTAACTGGCCTTTTTTTTTTTTTTATCAAAATCTGTTATTGAATATATAAACACAAAAATTAATATTATGACAATTAGATGAATAAAGTGAAATATATCATCATATCACCAACCCTAATAATTTGGAAACAACTATTTAATATTTGAGTAACAAAACTACCTTTATTTATTCTTTGCACTAGTTTTTGATGCGGTTTATTATATTTTCTCTATGTGTTTTCAAGGGATTTTTTTATAGTTTTTGTCCAGTGTCCGTGATGTTTTTGTAGAAAAGTTCCTACATCCTCTAAAATATTTTCTTCCAACATTATGTTTATTCTGATAACTTCAATTTCAGCCAGCATAATTCAATATCATGTATAAACTGACATGCTAAATGCACAGGAGCTTAACAGAATAAAGCTGTGATTTATAATGATACAGTGTTCCACAACATTTTAGGGTCAGACAAATTTAATACTTGATTGGGAGCAATTATTTGTGGTCACTTAAACTGAAGAAATTTATTGCTTTTAATTGATTGACCATGTGCAGCTGGTAAGCACATAATCAGCTGATTTACTAAAACAACATTGGTTACCTTGAATATTATTATGGATAGAGAGAAATTTTTAACAGCAATAAGGTTCAGCAAAGTAAGATCTACAATTAGATCAACATGACCGGAGTTATAGTCTATTTAAATAATTTTTTGGTAAAATTTTGTAATCTGAAACTACTGGTCCAAATACATGAAATACAATACAATACATTACAATACAATATATAATATAATATTTATACAATATGGAATCAAAGGAGTAGGGGCAATAAAGGTCATTTTTTTTTCGATTGAATTTTGCCTATTATCTTGAAAACTAAGAAAGATAAAGAGAAACTTTAAAATGCAAAAATGATCAGAAAAAATACTCTTGCGTTTGGATCAAGAGCTAAATAAAATCATGAAGATAGAGAGAAACTAAACAGACGTTATTGATCAGCAATATATTTACGATACAATTTTTTTTTTATTAAAGATCTATTAAAAACATACACATATATATTGTAAGATAATTTAAATCATCAAGAGAAGGTATGCACATGTATATACAACTCCTCTAAATTTAATCCAACACTGTATCGGTTATAAAAAAGTTAAAGGATAAAATCATGCATTCTTGATATCAATAAATTGAATGTTCAATGTTGACAAATCGTTATATTTGATCTGTCCACCTATAAATATTTAGGTATACTGAGCAGGAAAAGGAAAAGAGAAATAAAATAATATTAGAAAATTGGCAAAATTGATATAAAAATGAGTGAAAGTTGTATAAATAAACGTACAACTATCCTAACACATGATCATAAGACACCTCTCGTGTAGTCTTAACTTTATGACCAATATAAAGAGATGTCCTAATTTAGGACCGCCTTGTGAAACCCACTTAGGACTAAGATATGTCGTAAGACCATCCTAAGACATGTCTAAGCCCTAAGACAGCTTTGGGAAACTGGCCCCTGCACTTTATCATGTTTATCTGAGGCGCTAGACCACTTGACCACCTGGGCTTCACAAAAATAAAGTTTTCGGTGGCCGGGTCCCTGTGTTACCTTTTCTCCACAGTTTTTATTTAACATTGTAATACAGTACATGATATATAAGGCATGAACATGGGATATATATTTGTACGATCTGTTAGTTAAATGGGTTTTGTTAAAATATATATTTACACTTTTTGGGTCTTTTGGAAAATGTTATTTGTGCTGTATTTAGACCCTTCTACAACGAAATTTGTTTCACATTGCATACATATAAAAATTGCGGTTTTTATCCAAAACAATCATAGGTTTGAATGTAGTTTTCAATTATTGCGAATCCTATCATAGTTTTCCACAGATTCACCTGCAAGTTACCTGTCCATTTGGGCGCACTACGTTTGCGCGCATTTGAGGATTAAAATATTTTACGTTTGCGCGCAGCTTTTGATTACATTTGCGCGCATTTAATTTACAGGTAATCTCAGGTAAAAATATAAATAAAAATTATATTAAGTTATAAATAAACTATATTTTTTTTTGTATTTTCATATTAATCAATTATTAATTTAAAAAATAGTGTGTTTATCAGTCAAATTATATACTGTTCATATTGAATTCTAAAGCAAGGAAAAACTCCGAATGGGCTATGTCACGGATTTTCTTAAATTTTGCATGCACCTTTGACTTATTGAATTGAGTCTAAAAATCAAAAAAAATATGTGGTTTTATCTCTTTTTTTCCCTGCCTTATGAGACTCATACTAAAGGAAGGGGTACTGATACTGTAAATAATTGAACAAATTAATAGATAAATAAGCATTATTACCTGTATTTTCTCTAAAAAATTACTGATTGAATACATGGTACTTTCAAAATATGTGCCTTACGATAACATTAAGAATGGGAATGGGTCAAAGAGACAACATACTAAGACTAACGGAAGGGGTACTGATACTTATAAATAATTGAACTAATTAAAAGATAAATAAGCATTATAACCTGTATTTTACCTGAGTTTACCTGAGTTTACCTGCCAAAAAAAATGCGCGCAAATGTAATGAAAAGCTGCGCGCAAGCGTAATGATTTTTGCGCGCAAATGTAATGGTAATGCGCGCAAACGTAATGCACCGGTCCATTTAGACTTTTGTAAGTCCTATTGTCCCATCTAACAAATACAACAGCTATTGTTCTCTGTTTAGTTTATTCAATGGGACCTTTAAATTTCTTGCAAGAAAAATCTATCACTCACTGATTAATTTACCTGAACAAAAAATTGAACTGTCAATGATGGAAATACATGTACAAATAAGTCATTATAAAACTGCATGTGATGTTGTATTCATTCAATCAATAACACATTTTCAATTTGTTTGATATAAACACTGATTTAAAAATTAAAAGTTGATTTCTGATCAAATTTCAACATTTTACCTATTAAAATTTGCTTTTTTTTTAGTCTGTTCATAAGTAAAAAATTGAAATGATAATGTTTAAATAAAGGTCTTCATAAATGTATTCTTTATAACTGAACAACCACAAAAAACATGCAAATTCTTTAAAACATAAATGCATGCAGCAGTTAAAAAAAATCAGAAATAAACTTTTTATAATTAAATCAGTGCTTATATTGAACAGATTGAAAATATATTATTGCCTTGAATAAATACTGTATCACATGCAGTTTATGTGAGTTTATACATGTATTTCAGTGAACAAAGAAGATATTTTTTTGGTCAGGCAAATTAATCAATGAGTGATAGATTTCTCTTGGAAGAAATTTAAAGGTCCCATCAAATAAACTATACAGAGAACAATACCTGTTGTATTTGTTCAATGGGACAACAGAACTTACAAAAGTTTAAATGGACAGGTAAGTTAGGTAACTTGTAGGTGAATCTGTGGAAAACTATGATAGGATTCGCAATAATTGAAAACTACGCTATATATATATATATGTCAAAATATTCACTTCAAACTATCCTGAACCAGTTATTTCAAGACAGAATTACATTTGTATATATAGTCATATAAATTACATTAATTTTGTATATATATATAGTCATAATATGCATTAATTAGGGAATGATGAGTTACTGTTAAACTTCAAACCCACTGTTGTTAAACTTTTAAAGAAATATTTCATATAGAATTGTTGACATTATCTTTTAATTTTATATTACTGTAACTAAACTTCAAAGTGAAATTAATTAACTTGCCATTTTCTTCTTTAAACTGTTTTCTTCCACTGCATGGTTCTTCACAAAATTACCACAAAAACAATATTGTAATAAATTGAAGAGATATAAGAGTAGCACAACTATGTGTGATTTTCAACATACATTTATGTTGCTCTTCACATTTTATGATGTCCAAGTAATGAGGTCATGACATCAATATAAATCCATATAGTAACCAATGAGATAAAAGAGAAATTTATTTAATGTCTTCCTAAAATCTTTGGATAAAAACAGGTCACATTTACTTGTACATGTTGTGTGTATTGTACTTAAATATAAAAACACAAGTAAATGTTATACATATATATATACTCTCACCACATTCAATGTCATTCATTCAATGCACTTAATTAAGTATAATGGGAATAGATCTATTAATGTGAATAAAAGTGAAATAATTAGAGAAGGATTAGAATACACAGTATTGTATATGTGCACAATGACATGCATACAGGGATAGAATTTTGAAAAATGTATTGTAAGTAATAATTTCATACTTAGTGCCAATAATTGTTTATTTTTTTGTATTGTGTATGGTCTCTTTAAAGTTTTATTTTGAGGAGGATTAAGGGGGGTGGGGCTAATGGGCCCGGGCACCCCTTTTGATAAAATTCTTGATCCACCACAGACATACAGAAATTAAGTATGTTTTATAATTCTTAGAAATTCTATGATAGATATATATATCAATTAAAAAATATTTATATTGATATCAGCATTAGTGATAAATTTAATAATCTGTCACCTAAGGATATTATGTCCTACCTTTAGCCATTATGCTTTCTGATGAGTCATAAGCATGCGTCTGTTCCTATCTGTCTGTCCGGCTTCAAGTTTAAGTTTTTGATGAAGTTCAAGTCCAATCAACTTGAAACTAGGACAATAATTATTGTTCCCTATATGATATGATCTTTCTTATTTTATTATCCAATTAGTTTTTTGCCCCCAATTTCATGGTCCACTTAACATACAAAAATGATAATGCTAGTTCACTTAAAGGACACATTATTGTTATTGATTTAAATGCAAAGTATTAAGAATAATAGTTTCTGAATTTCACCAGTTAATTAATAATTGCCTACAATATAAAATTTCAGAATTTTGTACAAGTATGTCATTTGAAAGTATATTTGACATGAATGAGAGTTTAGATTGGGTTTACAAAATAGGGAATAAGAGGCAAAATGTACAGAATAAAGGGGGGAAAAAAAGGGGGAAAAGAAGGAAAACTAAAACTAAATAAATATTTAAGGAATGACTGTAATATTTTTTCTGTCTATGACGAAATAACATAAAAAATTTGGTGCACACTGAATAACGCGTGTAGCGGGTTATTTTGCAGTGTGCACCACTTCTTTTATGTTAATTATTTTGAATAAACAGAAAAAAATATTACAAAATAATGTTTGGATTGATTTTGGGAGTCTTGGTCCCAACGAATTAGGGGCCAAAAGGGTCCAAAATTAAACTTTGTTTGATTTCATGAACATCAAAAAATGAATTATTGGGGTTCTTTGATATACCAAATCTAACCGTGTATTCAGATTCTTAATTTTTGGTCCTGTTTTCAAATTGGTCTACATTAAGGTCCAAATGGTCCAAAATTAAACTTTGCTTGATTTTAACAAAAATTGAATTCTTGGGGTTCTTTGGTCTGCTAATCTACACATGTACTTACATTTTTGATTATGGGCCCAGTTTTTAAGTTGGTCCAAATCGGGGTCCAAAATTATTATATTAAGTATTGTGCAATAGCAAGAAATTTTCAAT